>NC_044033.1:104305430-104621232 GCF_901765095.1 Microcaecilia unicolor
TAAGAGGGACTTCAAAAAAAAGATTGTGTTGGAGGCAAAAACACATAGTAAAACATTTTTTAGGTTTATTAAAAGCAGGAAGCTGGCAAAAGAATCGGTTGGACCGCTGCATGACCGAGGAGTGAAAGGGGCGATCAGGGAAGACAAAGCCGTAACGGAGAGATTAAATGAATTATTTGCTTCGGTCTTCACCAAGGAAGATTTGGGTGGGATACCGGTGCCGGAAATGGTAGTCGAAGCTGACGAGTCGGAGAAACTTACTGACTTCATGGTAAACCTGGAGGATGTAATGGGGCAGTTCAGCAAACTGAAGAGTAGCAAATCTCCTGGACCGGATGGTATTCATCCTAGAGTACTGATAGAACTGAAAAATGAGCTTGCGGAGCTATTGTTAGTAATATGCAATTTATCCTTAAAATCGAGCGTGGTACTGGAAGATTGGAGGGTGGCCAATGTAACACCGATTTTTAAAAAAGGTTCCAGAGGAGATGCGGGAAATTATAGACCGGTGAGTCTGACGTCAGTGCCGAGCAAAATGGTAGAGACTATTATAAAGAAGAAAATTACGGAGCATATTCAAAAGCATGGATTAATGAGACAAAGTCAACATGGATTTAGTGAAGGGAAATCTTGCCTCACCAATCTACTGCATTTCTTTGAAGGGGTGTACAAACATGTGGATAAAGGTGAGCCGGTTGATATTGTGTATCTGGATTTTCAGAAGGCGTTTGTCATGCAAGGTTCCACGTTAGGAGTCACAGGCCAAGAAAGGGATCTAGATGTCGTCATCGATGATACATTGAAACCTTCTCCTCAGTGTGCTGCTGCGGCTAAGAAAGCAAATAGAATGTTAGGTATTATTAGGAAAGGAATGGAAAACAAAAATGCCTTTATGTTGCTCCATGGTTTGACTGCACCTCGAATATTGTGTTCAATTCTGGTTACCGCATCTCAAAAAAGATATAGTGGAATTAGAAAAGGTGCAGAGAAGGGTGACGAAAATGAGAAGGGGGATGGGACGACTTCCCTATGAGGAAAGGCTAAAGCGGCTAGGGCTCTTCAGCATGGAGAAAAGGCAGATGATGGGAGATATGATAGAGGTCTATAAAATAATGAGTGGAGTTGAACGGGTAGATGTGAAGGGTCTGTTTACACTTTCCAAAAATACTAGGACTAGGGAGCATGGGATGAAGCTACAATGTAGTAAATTTAAAACGAATCGGAGAAAATGTTTCTTCACTCAACGTGTAATTAAACTCTGGAATTTGTTGCCAGAGAATGTGATAAAGGCGGTTAGCTTAGTGGAGTTTAAAAAAGGTTTGGACGGCTTCCTAAAGGAAAAGTCCATAGACCATTATTAAATGGACTTGAGAAAACTCCACTATTTCTGGGATAAGCAGTATAAAATGTTTTGTACATTTTTGGGATCTTGCCAGGTATTTGTGACCTGGATTGGCTACTGTTGGAAACAGGATGCTGGGCTTGATGGACCTTTGGTCTTTCCCAGTATGGCAATACTTATGTACTTATGTAAGTAGTAGTTTTTTCTTGAGGATAGCTTGTTTCTGTTATATTCAGGCCTCAAGCTGCAGAATCCATTGTAAATCAGAAAAAGATGTTTCAGGTCTAACCAGCAAAGGTGAGACAGCAGGAAAAGACCCCTATAAATCCCATTTGTTCCATTTTTTTGCTGAGTGGAGCCATCATGATATTGAATAATATAGGTGGTAGTGGGGAACCTTGTGGTACTGCTCATTCAGGGATCCAAGAAGCGGAAAACTGATTAGACATCTTTACAATACAGGATCTAGTCCTTAAAAATACACTAAACCATGTTGCCACTGCATCACTAATTCCCATGTTGCTAAATGGGGTCATTAGTGTTGTGCGATCTACTAGATCGAAAGCACTTGACATATCAAATTGTAGTAGAAAGATTTTCTGACCTTGTCTTATTAATCTTCTGAATTTTGTTATCAGGGTAGTTATGACTGTCTCATTGCTGTATAGTGGTCTGAACCCTGATTGAGAGCTATGAAGGATTGAGGAATGTGTCAGATATTTCATTAATTGTTGTGCTACTTGACCCTCCATCGTTTTGGTCAATAATGGTATTGAAGCCACTGGTCTGTAGTTTGTGAGCTCATTGATTTAGAGTGAGTATAATATTGCCCCTATCAGAGGAAAATGAGCATTCGAAAACATGTATTCTATGGATTCAGTAAAGCATTCAACAAATCAATCTAGTGACTCTTTTATCATATAGTTAGGGCAGCTGTCTAACAGACAATTTGCATGTGTATATTTTGTCAGTAATGCTTTGACTGAGCTGGTTGTAGATATTTTAAAGAGGACCAGATTCTGTGTGCCTTGATGTGATCATTATTGTTTCACATTTCCTGTAAGAAATCTGTGAGGGATATTTGTGTTGCAGCAAGATTTGATCTTATACTTTCTCCTCAAAGTGTTGTGCGAGCTTGTCTGCTATTGGTGAAGTTTCATTTGATTCTAGTAAAGCTTGGGTGTTTAATAAGCTATTCAGGAGTTTGTATACTTTTTTCCGTATTAATCTATTCTGGGCCCACATATGTCCTGTAGTATTTTCTTTAGCTCTCTTTATATTGTGTTTATATGCTCTTAAAGCTTTGCTCCATATGATTTTGTTTGTGTCTGATTTTTTTTTTTTTTTTGGACCATTTTCTTTCCAGTTTCCTACAAAGTTTTTTCATCTTTAGTAGCTCATTATTAAACCATGGACGTGGTTTTTTACTTCTTGTTTTCATTTTAAGTGGTGTTATTTTGTTCTGAGCGTTTTCACCTAATTCATCCCATTTTCTCATGAAATGTGTGTGTTGTTTGTTCATTCAGCGCAATTTTCCAGAAGCTGTGATTATCCACCTTTCCGCTAGTCATAAAAGTGTGAGATGCTCTTGGTTCCCTAGTCTTACCATTGTGTGAATGTGAGTTTGCTGTGATCTGACCATAACACCTCTTCCCAGTTATGATTTTGTAGTATTTGGTTATTTTTGGTTGAGAACATGTAAGCTAGTATGTCTAATTGATGGCCATTTGCATGCGATGAAGTAGCTTGTGCTGTTTTGAGGTTCCATTGTATCAGGAAGTTTTCTAAGATTTCTAGTGCTGGTGATGTGATTTTTTTCTGGGTGTAGATTTATATCTTCTAGTAGAAGGACATCAGAGAAGTTAGTGCAGATATTTGATACAAAATTTATGAAGTCATCTTGAGTGTTAGACCATCTTCCTGGGGGACAGTAGAAAACTAGGCAGCATAAAATTGACCTGTTAATGTTGTGTCATTGATTTTGCATGCCAGAATTTCGTTTGTAGAGGATATGTGTTCAGCAACATGCTCTACTGTAAAGAAGGATTTATATATTTAGGCAACCCCACCTGCTTTCTTGTTGGTTCTGTTGATGTGTATTATTTTGTATCCCAGTGGGCATAAGTCAAGCAGTACTGGGTCATCTTTAAGGTGCAGCCATGTTTCTGTTATAAACAGTATACCTAGTTGTTCAATTTCAATCCAGTCTGTAATTATAGCTGACTTATTTACTTCTGAAATTCAATTTATATAGCCAATAGGAATAGGTACATATGTATCATGTTTAATGGTGATGTACTTGACAATTTGTAATTGTCTATTCATTCTATCTTTTTTTAAATTGTGGTGGTTTTGATTTTTATCCAAACTTATCTTTTTGCTATTTATCATCATCTTGGTCTCTGGTTTGTTTTGGTCTCTGGTTTGTTGTGAGGATTGTGATTTGGCCCTTCCAGTTGATGGTGGAGCATCATCTAGCAGAGATGAGTACAATGATTTTGTTCCATTCATTAAGTGAGGCAGTTTGCAACCCAGTTATCCATAGTATTTTCATATAGTAGAGAAACTATATCCTTATATTAGCCATTTTTGAAGTATATTAAGACACAGGTAGTTACTCAATCAAATAGTTAATCCCAAGACATGAAATCAACTATCAAGTTATTATTTCTGCATATCCTGATATGTATTTGTTATTAAACTTGCCCCAGAGAGATGTGTCTGCTTTGTGTGGCTGGGGCCATAATAGGTCCTCGCATCATAGCCACGCTCAGTGCACCCAGAGCACGGGATCGGGAGCACTGGTGTTATCCCTGTAGCCAGGTACCTTGCCAGCTTGATTAAAAGTTCTAAAGATTGAGGTGGACAGTTTTCTTCTGTAGCTTTTTTTTTTTTTTTTTTAGCAAGGTGACTGGGTTTTGGGTCTCTTGCCTCAAGTGTCTGAAAGAGTAGTAGAGGTTTCTAGTGTGGCTTTAGTGCCCCTTGGTCTATTAAGATAAACAGTTCAGAAGGTTCTGGTTTCTTTTAATTCCCTTGGGGTCTTAGTTACCTGATTTCTTAGGGTTTTTTTTCTTTTTTTTGTATGAATTTTCTGGAATCCGTGCCATCGTCCTTGTTAAGGTGATGGGTCTTTGCTGCTTCGCAGTGTGCTCGAAAGGGTTAGAAGGCAGGAGTTCACTTTCTCAGCTGTCTGTGTGTGAGCTCCTCTTGAATCTGGGTTCCCGGTTCTTTTTGGTTTCCATCATAGGTGGCTCAATGCCTCTTGCAGAGCCAAGTGTTTGACTGCTGTCTTCCCGGCCGTGTTCCGCCATGTGGTTCCTTGGATGTGTGCGCTGTGGTAGAGGCTGGGGTGTTGCTGTTAGCGTTCCTGGAAGATCCGTGCTGACTCCTCCAATCTTTCTTCTGTAGGCTGACCCGGGACAGGGGGGGAGCACTGCGTCTGCTCTCCCACGGCCATCGGGCCAAATCTCCTGCAATGTGCTTCCTGCGGGCTACGTTTGAGTGTTTCTGGCATTCTGTTCCGCTGCGGCATGTGAGTCAGGTTCTTGAGGCTCTTGTACCTCCCTGTGCATTCCAGCTCAGGTCAGGGGACGCCGTCTGCTGAAGCGTTGGGCAAAGCTCCTTGGTCGGACTGCTGTTCTGCCATGCCTCTATTGCTGTGGTGCGTTGGTAATGGCCCACGTGGCTTCAACAGCTCCCTGAGTATTCCTACTCAGGATCAAAGACGTCATCTTCTGGTGCATTGGACCTCCAAGACACTTTTCCTCAGGACCCTCTTGGCAGGGCACTGTGAAGAGGTCCCAGGGTTGTTGGCTCACTGGGGCATTGATCAAGGAGGAGGCAGAGGCTGGAGATTGCAGAGCTCTGGAGTGGCGCGGCTTGCTACAGCATGGTCATCTTGGTTTTATATCAGTACATAACACTGCAGCCTTATTTATGGTCTTACTAATCAGTAGAACGTGAGGTGGAATTTGTGAAATTTTGTGCCACAGGAGAAATAAGCAAGGGGAATTTTTCTTCTGCCTCAAAGAATTAAAAATCAATAGTTAAAAATTTAAAAAAATATATATTTCAGATATATTAATCATATTGTTATGAGACATTACTTGTGTATTTTGATAAAACACCCATTTTATTGTAAAATCTCAGTAATTTGTGTTAGGGGAATATATAACCAAAGTTATGTATTTCTGGTTTTGCATTTTTTAAGGTGTATTGCTGTATGCTGTCTTGGAATATGGATATGTGAAGAATTGGTGCAGTGTACAAACCATCTTCAAGTGAAGGATGCAATAAATGTTATTGGGGTGACACTTAAGGTACTGTTTATATCAAATAATACTGCACTTTTCAAACTGGTTAAGGATTTCTTAAATGTGTGCTATATTTGAATTGAACTCTATTAAAAACTATGGTCACTGCAAACATACATTTAATAAGACTATGATGTTAAAGGCTGTAGTTCAGCCTAAATAATTTTAGCAGAATTTTAGGTTCTCTTGTCATTAGCTATAGCCACGAATCTTAATTTCTAAAATACTTTTACTATATTTACTATATAGGAGACAACATTTGATAAATTAGTTCTTTAATGTGTCAAAAATTCAACCATATTAATCCCAACATGTTTATTGCCTTCACAGTCTACCAAGCATGAGGTTCTTAAAGCAACTAAGTGCTTATTCTAGAAAAGTCATTGTTACAGGTCAATGAAAATTGCACATTTACTTTATTAAAGTACAGCCATTAAGACTTGTATACTAGATAGCTAAGATATCTTATTTTTGGGCATATATGGATGAGAGCTGCAGAAGACAACCTGTTTTACCCTTCCTAGACCAGTCCAGATGTGTGGTCTTAATGTGCCTATTAAGAAACATCTGCAAACCTGTGGCACATTCTAGCTTCTGATGTCATCAGTGCAGAAGCTTCACCAAGCCCCAGACACAGGCTACCTTGTGCACTGTCTGTGAAGAAGCAGATTGTTTACCAATGCTGTGCTGACAATGGTTCCAGCAAGTACAGCACAGTGGACTCTTCTGCACAATGCAGGGTTCTAGACTGTCGTTCCCTTTACCACAACAATATTCTTTTGTACTGTCAACCAGCACTAATGTGATGTCACAACCCTGCAAATAATCTCTTTTCTCTCTTTTTTTTCTTTACGCTCTTCCTTTTCTATAAATATTTTAGTTCCTTTCTACCCGTTAATAGTAGCATTTACTTGATATATTGTAAACCACTTAGATAGGGTCCAAGAAAGCACAAAGGCAGACGGTCTGCAAGCTCCAAGATGGAAAATGCACAAAGCAGATCGTTAAGAACGTAATTTATTAACACAATTCAAATAAAAATATAAACACATAAACATATATATAAAAAAATAATCTGACACAGGCCGTGTTTCGTCCAGCAGGGGCTGCTTCAGGGGCTACAAGAAATAATAACACAGATATAGTTATACAGTTGCTCTTCTAAAATCATATTAAAATAACGTGTATACACAGTTAAAAAGAAACTTACTAACCACTCATAAAGTAAAATGCATGCAAAAAATTGCGAGAAAAAAAAAAAAAATATATATATATATATATATACACACATATATATATATATAGCACCAATATCCCACATAGAAAAGGACATGTATATAAATATATATGTATACAGTCACACGGATAAACTTTAAAAAAACATATTAAAATATAATAAAATATATTTCAGAAAATGCATGTATATATTTAAATAAATAAACATTCGATAACCCGAAATAGTTCACCAATACATAAATATCATATTTAAAACTTATATATGTATATATTTAAATCAATCCATAAAAAATCAGAATAATAATAAAAAGAACAATAAAATAATAGCACAGATATCGACAGGTACACAAAGGAAACTTTTGAAATTTTTAGATTTTAAAAACACCCACCTACACAAAAATCCTCTATAATTCAAATTGGAAAAATTGTATTGGATAATTCCAGAAATATACTGTAGGGAAAAGAACAGGACAACATGAGAAACAACAAAGAATCAATCAGAAATCAAAAAATCAAAACTAAAATGAATAAGAGCACATCCTAAACAGGGACTCACATGTGCAAGTGATCTCAGTTTGAAAAAACAGCTCTCCGAGAGGGGCCAAAAAGACATAACCTAAATATAATTGTATAAATAATTATAATTGCTCCTACCAACAATGTACATACATATATAATGAATTGTATCTGCATAGCGTCTGATATCTTCTTGTGGCCATAATACATAGAATTAGGAGCTATAATTCTATCAACATCCATCATAAAGAGGCTAGATAGCTCAAGCATAGTCTCAGAAGGTGCTCACTGCCACACGACTTTGAATTACGTGTCTAGTCATAAAGAAAGTGAATTAATCATTAAGCAATGCTAAAAAGACCCGGGCTCACCAAACGTTGTATTATAAAAGTAGTTTTACTGCCAATAGTGTCGCACACCTACTACCGTCGATGAAAATACACCTAATAAGCCATTACTTACATTCCGTCTATCTGGCGTCTCTTGTCTCTGGAAAAAGCTCTTCCTTTTCTATAAATATTTTAGTTCCTTTCTACCCGTTAATAGTAGCATTTACTTGATATATTGTAGACCACTTAGATAGTACATTAATAGTCGGTATATCAAGATATAAATAAACTTGAAACGTTGAGTACTGAAATTGGAGGCTCAAAAACTACAATCATCAATCCTAGTTTTGGCTATGATGGATGAGTTCCTTGCTACCCTTCCTCCCAGTTTGGTTGCCTCTCCTGGAACTACATCATTCGTTTTTGTAGAAGAGTTATTAAAACTGTCAAAAGCTATTACAAAGACCTGCTGGGAATAATGGAGTCAGTGGTTCCGGAACAATGAAGGATATTTATTAAAAGATACAGTAAAATGACAAAGACTCTACGCAGTCTGTATATCGGCACCACAATGCACCTGCATCAGGAATCAAAATAATTTTGATGAATGTTGAGTCCAAAAATGCTGAGCACAATGTCCAGTAAACAAATAAGAAAAGAAAAAAAAAACATCAAAGCAGACACTATAAAATCAAGAGAATCTTTATTCAAACAGTCCCGATGTGGTCACGTTTCACTAATAAGGCTGCATCAGGGGTAAACTGTAAACAACTAACAAAAAAAATACACATATAAAAAAAGCAAATTAGAACATGTAAATAAAGCTATCTGCTTACAGTGTAAGAAACATTTATATCAAAATAAAAGACATCTGTATATAAATCTTTAATAAATGAAGAGAACTTAGTTAAAATCCTCATATACAAGTAAGACACTTAAAAAGATATATAAAACAATCTAACTCATTAAGCATACATAGAAATCAAATTAAAAAAAATTAAAGTGACACACCTAACCAGGGACACACAATACTTAGCCCTGGTGGTAAAACTGAGCATCCAAGATGACCTGAAGGAATAGCATAAGAGAGAAAAATAGCAAAAGAAAGAAAAATTAAAAGCTCCATATCTAGTGCTGAAGTGATAAAGCAAAGCACTAAATGTAACATGGGTTAAAGGCACTATCAGGCTCATTTTCGAAAGAGATGGACGTCCATCTTTTGACATAAATCGGAAACTGGACGTCCAAATCAGTATAATCGAAACCCGATTCCAACTGCAGTCCGTCAGAAGGATGTACCAGATCTCAAGGGGGCGTGCCAGGGGTGTGTTCAAGGTGGGACTCGGGCGTTCCTAAGACACGGATATCTTTCAGCGATAATGGAACAAAACAAAGACGACGACAGACTAAAACTTAGACGTTTTGAGCTAGACCTGTTTTTATGACGAATAACTGCAGTGGGAGTTGAACCCACTTCTCTAGGATCAAAGTCTGCTGCACTAACCACTAGGCTGCTACTCTACTCCACACACGAGGTGCCCCAAATGACCACTGGAGGGACTTGGGGATCACCTCCCCTTACTCCCCCAAATCACAAAACATTTTTCCAAACAGCACTTTCAAAAGGAAAAGCGAGGCTTTTTTTTTTGTAGAAAATGATCTTTCCTGTTCTGATTTTGGACATGGAGAAGCCTAGTGGTTAGTGCAGTGGACTTTGATCCTGGGGAACTGAGTTCGATTCCCACTGCAGCTCCTTGTGACTCTGGGCAAGTCACTTAACCCTCCATTGTCCCTGGTACAAAATAAGTACCTGAATATATGTAAACCGCTTTGAATGTAGTTGCAAAAACCTCAGAAAGGCGGTATATCAAGTCCCATTTCCCTTTCCCTCCCTTACAAAAAAACGTCCAAATTCAGACTTAGATGTCATATCCAAAAATGCCCTTTCTGTATTTGACTTGCCCAAAGTCTCAAGGAGCAGCAGTGGGAATTTAACCCATGTTGCCAGGATCAAAGCCCGCTGCACTAACCATTAAGCCTCTCCTCTGTTTTGGACATCTTGCATTTGGACGTTTTTTTTGTTCAAAAATGGACCAAATCACAGGACGTCCTTGGTATTTTCGAAACAAAAGATGGACGTCCATCTTTATTTGAAAATGACCTTCTCCCCGCCTCCGAATTTGGACGTCTTTGTAAAACATCCACATTCCAACTTAGATGTTTCTTTTGAAAATGCCCCTCTATATTTTAAAGGGGAAGAATGTGAGGAAGGGGTCAAACAACTGTAAAATAGTTCTATAATGATAAAGTTAAAAAAAATCACAAAATAAGCTCTGTGCTCAGTGGTGCTGGAGTGATAAAATAAAGCACTGATGTAACATGGGTTAAAGGCACTATATTTAAAAGCACTATATTAAAAGTGGAGGAGTGTGAGAAAAGTGTTAACTATAAAATAGTGCTATAATGATAAAGTAAAAAAAAACCAGAATAAAAGAGCAGGGATAAACTTACTTCAGCAGTTTCTTGCTTACAGACAGCAGAGCAGCAGCTTCATACTTCCGTGCAGGAGTCCTCCATCTTGAATCCTGCCCTCTATTTATACTGAAAAGTTACTCCTTTCTTAATGTTTAAATGTCCAAAATAAAACAGTCTTCAAAAACAAACCTTTTGAAAACAAAGTGGGGGAGGTTATAGGTTCTTTATTTGTGACTTACAAGAAGACTGGAAACCAAGACTCAAAAACATTTTTAAAAATCGCTGTTTTTGCTAAAATATACATTTTAAAACTAACCACAGAAAGTTAGAGAGTATATATTTTTTTACTAGGTAAAAGTAACCTAAGTGTTAAGTATATGTAAACGTAGTCAACTGCTTTTGCCATGATGGCATCAATGGAACTGCATACTAGTTTCTGTTTGAATGAATGTCATTGAACAGTTAGGGCCGTGCTTACTAAGGTGTTCTAGCGTTTTTAGTGCACTCTAAACGCTAGAGACTCCCCTATATTCCTATGGGTTTCTCTAGCATTTAGTGCACCCTAAAAATGCTAGCGCACCTCTATCACAGTTTACAGGGCCCTAAATATGTAAAGATGGATGGTTGAATTTTACACAACATATATCTGTACTTTAGAAAACAGGTTTTTAGGTGTTTTTAATTTACTTTGGGGATGCTTTAGGAATTATTGATGACCACATTCTCAACGAGCAATCTGAGTTGGTATATTCATGTATGAGCTACTGATGTGTTTATTTACTTTTCCTAAAATTGTGTTACAATAAAATACCCAAGCTTTCATTCCCCACCACAAATAGTGTTGGCATTTCACTAAGAGCCCTGCTTCTTGTGTCCTTTTAGTTCTGTTGACCCCAAACGAATGAATAAAAAGCTTGGGTGTGTCCTATATAAATGTAAATTAAGAAAACAATCATTGTTGGGAAGTAATTTTTCTGCAAAATAAATGATCAATTAAAAGAAGAAAAAGTACATACATTAATAAATGTATGGGAACTGTGTTTTCCCTTAAATTCCCTTGTAAATGGCTGATCACTTATGGGAGCAATAGATATGTTTTCTTTGATCCTTCTCAATCGGAATTATTTCTAGCATATAAACCTGTTGTTCAGGCTGGTAAAATTTAATAATGTTGTTCTTTGGTTGTGTAAATGGTGGCAGTAATTATAAGTTTAACGTTTGTCCATACAGCTTGATATATTTACCTTTCATTTTTTCTTTTTCTTTTTTGGTCTTATTGACTCCCTAGATGTGGACCAAATACTAAGATCTTTTTTCTATTTGGTTTGTTTTTTCTTTCTTTCCTAATGAGTATTCTGATTATTTGCTTGATTTTGTATATTGTATATATACTGCAAATTCATTAAAAAAAAATATGAAGTATTTGTGTTCATTTCTATTAAGAGATATTTTTTTCTTACAGTTTTCAAATAAAGTAGTTGCTTGTGTGGCCTGTGATGTCCTTCATTTGCTGGTTTTCTACTGGAAAGAGCTACAGAACTATGAATCACCATTATCCAGGAAAATTACTGAAGTATGTCTGTCTTGAAATAAATGTAACCATAAAAGTTTTGGGCCATGTTTACTAAGCCTCGCTGTAGGCGTTCTAGCATTTTTGCATGTGCTAAAATTAGCACACGCTAATGCTAGAGCCACCTATCTACTCCTATGAGTGTCTCTAGCGTTAGCGCGCGCTAATTTTTAGTGCATGCTAAAAACGCTAGTGCACCTTAGTAAACAGGGCCCTTTATTTCAATATTAAGCAATTGAACAATCGTAAGTCCCCACTAGGGTTCCCCATAAAAATGTGCACACATTTAAAAAGTTTTTCAAAGTACATGTCCATCAAATCTATGTATAGAATAATATTTCAGTTTTCTTTAATCAAACCTATATGTAGATCAGTTTCCAACTGTTCTTGAATGCACCATACCAAGATGGATGATCTTCATCTTGCAAACCATAGTGAAATAGTTAATCAGAAATGTTCTTGATCCAAGAAAGTCCTAATCAGTAATGTCCAGATACAAATGTAGTAGAGTTAAGTAAATCAATTCGTCTAGCCCGAAACAATACTGTGTTTCATAAGCATGGCGTCCTCAGAAGCTGTATATCCAAACCTTATTAGGGTCAATTATAACAAAGTAATAGTTTAGGGACTACCAAATCCCTTCCAACATATGCTTGTCAGCATGCACAAACACGAACGCATTTTTATGGGGAAACCTAGTGGGGATTTTTGATCAATTGCTTAATATTGTAATAAAATTTATATGGTTTGAGTTTTTAATTGGTTTGTTAGTAATATATATGAGTTCTCTATTTATGTTTGATGTATAGTTTTGAGAGAACTATTAGATTATTGTTCCTAATTTTTGATTTGAAATAAATTTGGCCATAAACCTTTGCATATTGACATTTCTGGTGCAATCTAAGTAGCTTTTGAAGCTATTTGGTAGTTTCATGGATAAATGAGCATTACATAAAAAATTGTGAGAATAATATTCAGCCACTGTGGTTAGCATTTGGTTTAAACATTAGTGGCTGAAGTTAGTTTATATTTGGATATTAGCGTTTATATCCCAGTATACCTTGCTCACTGGCACTTTTCTAGGTACTGGCGATGTACAAACCAGTACCTGGGTAAGTAATCAGATAAAGTTAGGACAGTCTTTTTTTTGTCCTAAATTTATCTGGGCTGTTATCTGATCAGTGGACTGAAAATCATCACCAACTGGGTCAGTGGAAGCTCCGTAAAGGCTCTGCCCCTAGATTGCCTGGGTACTACCTGGATAGTGCCAGTGCAGTTGTCTGAATTTTTGGTAGCATTATCTGGGTAATGCTGGAAATTCAGATATGGACTAGATGAGTGGGACTTATCTAGGTAGGAGTGGTTCCTACATTAATATCAATATCATTCTTATTAACTGCAATTTTCCCATATTGGGTTTAATATGGTGTACAATCTTCCCTCTAGGGGATACAAGGTAGTATAGAAATGGAAAAGTCCTGCTGAATTTCTGATCTCCATATGGCTGTAGAATCCTTCATCAAAAATAATTTATGTACAAGTAAATGTGAGAAAAGAGATAATATATGACAGTGAACCACTCCTTTTTTTATGTGGCGTTTATTTTTCTTAATATAGAGAGCAATACTGAATATCTGGCATGTATCTAATAATTACTTCTTTTAAGCTATTTCATTTGATTTTTGTCTAATTTTACTCAGTATATATAATATTTTGCTTTCTATACAGATCCTGGTGGCCACTATTGCGTTCCTTTTACCTAGTGCTGAATATTCCTCTGTAGAGACTGATAAGAAGGTACTGTGTATAATAATATTTTGTTGCAGCTAAACTGATAGCACAAAACAACAGCCAAAATAGGAGAGTGTGATTATGATATTAAAAGTGAGCCGTACCATTACATAAGCATTGCCACACTGGGACAGACCAAAGGTCCATCAAGCCCAGCATCCTGTTTCCAACAGTGGCCAATCGAGGTCACAAATACCTGGCAAGATTCCCCTGAAAAATACAATACATTTTATGCTGCTTATCCTAGAAATAAGCAGTGCATTTTCCCCAAGTCAATTTAATAATGGTCTGTGGCCTTTTCCTTTAGGAAGCCATCCAAATCTTTTTAAAACCCCACTAAGCTAACCGCCTTTACCACATTCTCTGGCAACGAATTCCAGAGTTTAATTACACGTTAAGTGAAGAAACATTTTCTCTGATTCGTTTTAAATGTACTACTTTTTTAGCTTCATCGCATGCCTCCTAGTCCTATTATTTTTGGAAAGAGGAAACAAACGATTCACGTCTACCCATTCCACTCCACTCATTATTTTATGGACCTCTATCATATCTCCCCTCAGCCATCTTTTCTCCAAGCTGAAGAGCTCTAACGACTCCCACAATAGATATATTTGCAATTCCTCAGAACAGGAAGGTGCCTCATTTCTGCTCTGTGATAGGAACACATGGCATGCTAGCCTCTGATGCCTGCCTTCTAGAATGAAGAAGGGTTTTGTTTACATGTCCTCCAGTTCCCTTGAAAGCAAAAACTCCCCTGGAATCAGATGGGACATGAGAATCATAATTCATATTGTCCTGCATTGGCCAAGACAAATATGGTTCCCTGTTCTTCTGGAACTTTCCATAAGACCCATAAAACTATGGAATTCCCCATTATTGATCACACAAGCTCTGCATTCTTACATTGAGTTTCCTCACCCTTACAGCTAGGCTGTTGAAAGGGTAATAATAGCTTCTTTGAATTTGCCTGACAACGTGTTGCAGGTATTTCTGGCTTTAAGGAGAGATTCCACTAGAATAGTGATTTTCAACCTTTTTTTATCTTGCAGCATTCTAACAAGTCACACCATCAGTTTTTAAGGATATATATTTTATCATTTAAGGAGTATTAAGATTGTATTTAAAGTTCAATAATTACATTTTTAATCATTGTGTTATCTTTAAAGTTGAATATTTTTACTGAAGACACAAGTTGGCAAAATGGCAACAATACACTTCAAAGATAAATCACATGAATTCAGAAACATGGAAGGCACCATTCAAAAATATTCTGATTTTCTTGTCATCTGAGCTATAGCAACAGTAGCACTAATTCTTATAGTTCAAATAGCAAGAACTCTACATATGAATAGGCAGCACTACAAATATTACACTGGACCCAAAACAACCAATACACCTTTTCCTACTAGTAAAACAGAACAAGTAGGGCAGCTACAGATCTCTACACAGAAGCTACATGCCAGCAGAAACCCATACCTCATTCACACGCAAAACACAGATAGACCCTCACCAAATACAGAACGGGATCACAAATTAGAAATAGAAATAATAAAGACAAAAATTGAACTGGGAACCCCAAGACGTCAAACTAGACATGTACCACAACATGGGAGAAATAAAAAAGAAATGCATTTCCTCTTCTACTGAACATAATGCAAAGACATCCACAATATACATTTCTTAAACTAACATAGCTAATAAATTCAAAATAAAACACTTTTTTTTTCAAGTCTTGTCTGGTGGAGAACCTCCTTAGAAGACGTGGTTTAAGGTAAACCGGGGCAGGGGGAGGGGAGTGGGAGAAATGCTAGTTCATGAAGGGGGAGGCACTGGGCCCCCTGGTTCTCTGGGTCCTCGGGCACTGCTCAGTTGCCCAGATGGTCAGTTTGCCCCTGCCTGCAGCACACCTGGGGAGGAGCCGTGGCACACTGGTTGAAAAATGCTGCACTGGAAGGTCTTACAAATTCATATGGAGGAATTTTGCTGTCTGGTGTGGTGATTTAAAAAAATACACACAGAAAAAAAGCATACAGAAAGGTAAAACCAAACAAAATCATCCAAGGGGGGTCACTGTGCTTGCAGCATAAGTAGAATGTGACAAGTGTGCTCCTTATGAACTGAAGGTGGATCACATGACATGCACATTGATTCACTGAAGTAAAGAGAAGCGCAGATAACACTTATTACTCACAAAACTTTAAAGAAATGTTAAGCATAAGTGAAAACACTCCCTAAAACATTCAGAAATGCCTTTAAAACAATAAATAATATTAAAACATTAAAAATGCCATGTGTTCCACCTGTGCATTCCAGTGAAGACCTGGGGAACAACATGGCTGCTGTGATTTAAAAATACAATAAAAACCTTAAAAACTCTCGATTTCAAAAACAAATGGCATAAAAATGAAGTGCACACCATGCTTAATCAGATCTTGTAGTTAAAAAGAACTTTTCAAACACTTCAAAAGTGTTATTGAAGAAGGACTGATTTGGCCAAGTTTAGGCAATATTGCCTTCATCAGGGGTAATCAGATTCTTCAATACAAAACTTTAAAAAACACCTTGGGGCTTACATGTGTGCATGTATGCTATACGGGTAACTGTGTATTTTATAAAATACTAGTAAAAAAGGCCCGTTTCTGAGACCAATGAAACGGGCGCTAGCAAGGTTTTCATCGTAGTGTGTATGTTTGAGAGAGTGAGTGTGTGAGAGAGAGAGAGAGACAGTGAATGTGCGAGTGTGTGTGTGTGTGAGAGAATGAGTGTCTGCCGCAGGGGCCCCCCTCCGTCTGCCGCCCTCTTTCCCCCTCCCTGTCTTCCCTTCCTCCCTTCCTTTCCCTCCCCGTCCCATGTTTGTTCCCAGCGCCCCTCCCAGCTTCAGGGTCGTGGCCCCCCCTCCCTCCGCCTTTCAGGATTGTGGCCCCTCCGTCTCCTGGCCTTTTTCCCCATCGTAGTGTGTATGTTTGAGAGAGTGTGTGAGACAGTGAGTATGTGAGAGAGACAGAGTGAATGTGCGAGTGTGTGTGTGTGACAGAGTGAGAATGTCTTTGTGAGAGTGTGTGTGTGTGAGAGAATGAGAGTGTGGCATCCCCCCCCCCCTCTGTCTCCCAGCCTTGTTCCCCCTTCCCCCTGTCCTTCCCCTCCCCCTCCCGTTTCCTCCCCTCCCCCTCCCAGCTTCAGGGTCATGGCCCCCCCTCCCTACGCCTTTCAGGATCGTGGCTCCTCCGTCTGCCGCCCTTTTTCCCCCTCCCCCCGTCTTCCCTCCCCTCCCCTTTTTCCTGTTCTTCTCCCCTCCCAGCTTCAGGTTTGAGTGCCCCCCCTCCCTCTGCCTTTCAGGGTCGTGGCGCTCCCTCCCACTGTGACGTTCAAGCTGGCTCCCTTCCTCCGACGTTCAGGCAGGCAGGCTGGCTCCCTCCAACGTTCAGGCTGCCTGCCTGCCTGCGTCCCTCCCTCCCTCCCTCCGACGTTGTGCGGGGCGATGTTATTCGTCCGTTTGTGCGTCCCTCCCTCCCTCCCTCTGATGTTGTGCGTGGCGATGTTATTCGTCCGTGTGTTGCAGGTCGTCGATGGCGCTCCGTCAAAATGGGCGCGGAGAGGGGGAGATGAGATCACGTTTTGTCGAGTCACTCCGTGGAAATGGCCGCCGAGAGGGGGAAATGATATCCGGTTTGCCCAACAGTGTCTGTTCCGCCCTCGATGTCATCACTTTGTGACGCGAGGGCGGGGTAGACACTGCTGGGCAAACCGGATATCTAGACCGCCTCAAAGTTCCGGCTTGAGGCTTCATTAGAACGTTGGTGGTGCCTTTTATATTTAGAGATGTGCATATATATGAACTCTGCCCTTGCTCTGCCCAAGGTTTACACCCAAGAATGCCTACATTGCTCACATGTATAAGTATGTGCTGTCTTGTTGACATATAGATTATATGTGCCTGTTCTACCACACAGTTTTGAAAAAGGCTTTCTCTACTTGTAAAACCTTTATAAAATTATTCCAAAAGTGGCTAACTTTAGCTTATTGCAGTTGTAGAAATAGTAGGCCTGAATCCGACAAGCCAAATTTTAAACTGTTACATTTAGGTAAGTTGTATGCCAGCAGTCTAGCCAAGTAGGTTTTCCTGAAAATCCCTTAAAAATGCTGTTTAAAATGAACTTCATTTTTGTTGCTCAGCAACTTTTTGAAAATTTATTCCTGTAATTATAGCTAATATATACTGGGGACAATTTTCAAATGACCTTCATTTATGCAAAGCTTACTATACTTTTTACCCAACACCAGATCTCAAAGGCAAAATATTTGCATATTTTCCCTTTTGAAATTTGCATTTACTTGTGTGTGTGTGTATCTTTTGGATAGAATGTAACAGATTTGACAAGGCGGTGTGACAAGTCGGTGGCCATAGCTAGAAGGTTGCTAGGCTGTATAGAGAGAGGTGTGACCAGCAGAAAAAAGGAGGTGTTGATGCCCCTGTATAAGTCGTTGGTGAGGCCCCACCCTGGAGTATTGTGTTCAGTTTTGGAGGCCGTATCTTGCTAAGGATGTAAAAAGAATTGAAGCAGTGCAAAGAAAAGCTACAAAAATGGTGTGGGATTTGCGTTACAAGACGTATGAGGAGAGACTTGCTGACCTGAACATGTGTACCCTTGAGGAAAAGAGAAACAGAGTTGATACGATATAGACGTTCAAATATTTGAAAGGTATTAATCCGCAAACAAACCTTTCCGTAGATGGGAAGGTGGTAGAACTAGAGGACATGAAATGAGATTGAAGGGGGGGGGGGGCAGACTCAAGAAAATGTCAGGAAGTATTTTTTCACGGAGAGAGTGGTGGATACATGGAATGGCCTCCTGTGGGAGGTGGTGGAGATGAAAACGGTAACAGAATTCAAAAATGCGTGGGATAAACATAAAGGAATCCTATTCAGAAGGAATAGATCCTTAGAAGCTTAGCGGAGATTGGGTGGAGAGCAGGTGGTGGGAGGCGGGGCTAGTGGTTGGGATGTGGGGCTAGTGCTGGGCAAACTTCTACGATCTGTGCCCTGAAAATGGCAGAAACAAATCAAGGTCAGGTATACACATAAAGTAGCACATATGAGTTTATCTTGTTGGGCAGACTGGATGGACCGTACAGGTCTTTCTCTGCCCTCATCTACTATGTTACTATATGTATTTTTAAAATCTCCCCCCTTCATGTAAGGATGCATATCCCTAAAATAGGGCTTTTTTTCTTTTTCTTTATGCACGTCCTGCACTAATTTTTCTGTTAGCACACGACCTGCAAAAATATTAATCCGGGGGCGTCTCCTATTTAGGAGGTGCTAAGTGCTCTCCGGT
The DNA here is from genome assembly GCF_901765095.1 of Microcaecilia unicolor. Classification (NCBI taxonomy): domain Eukaryota; kingdom Metazoa; phylum Chordata; class Amphibia; order Gymnophiona; family Siphonopidae; genus Microcaecilia; species Microcaecilia unicolor. The sequence goes on from NC_044033.1 coordinate 104,324,339, forward strand.
TAAGCCAGCATTATCTGACTAGCATGCACTAATGCCAACGTGCTTGCTGGATAATACTTCCCATCCCAAAACATATTTAAAAAAAATTAAATAGTACATGATTAGTGCATTGTGACAGGCAAATTATTGCAAAACGCGTTAAAGCCTCCCCCCCCCCCCCCCCTGCATTTAGCACACATTAGCAGTTAAAGCAGTTTAGTAGCACGTTTCCTTTCCGCAGACTGCTGAGCTTGGCTAAGGGGAGTTCTTAGGGTTTTTGGAGGATGTCTTCAGCTGCAGGGCTTGGGAATCCCTGCCAGCTACAGCAAAGATGCATCACGTCTGGGTAGGCCTGAGCTCAAGCCCATCTGGGCCACCCATATCTATGTCACTGCTATATTTATAGGTGTACAGTTATAGAATTACCCCAATATGCATTCCATCAATATAATATTTGAAGTGCCTTATATATATATTTAAATTGAATGGTAGTTGTAAATGTAATTGATTATGTTTACATGTTTTGTTTAGTTTATAGTTTCACTGTTACTTTGCCTATTGGATTGGTGCATGGCATTACCAATGCAAAGCTTACTGGAACCAGTATCTACATCTGTTCTTGATGATCAGCCATCACCCAGAGCTCCCCTGCTAGATTATGTTTATCGGGTGAGTATGGAGGAATAGATGCTTCAACTCATTTTTATCTATGAATAATGAAAGTAAACTGACAATGATTACAAGGATTCTTAATATGTTAATATATATGTATGCTTGATTATACATGAAGGGAGGTGCAGTCACATTTTGTATCCAGTTTGCAGCTGTGCCTTAATGAATCTTGGAAAGTAGCCCTGAAGCCAAAATCATAAAAGAGGACAAAGGATACCCTAAACTAAAACAGAAGCAAAAGACAGGATATACTAAAAAACAAAACAAAACTTGTATACAAATAATTTCTAAAGAAGTCTGGATGTATGCATGTGTGTATAAATGTATATCTATGTATTTATATATAGAGAGAGCGAGTTAGATACATAGTTTGAGAAAGCTAGTCTTGATTTGTCTTTATATCTCACATGTCATATGCTGAGATACATCAGCTTTATCATTTATCCTATATAGAACCTCCAGACCTGTGTTAAAATGCTGAGCCCAGGCAGAAACTTTAAAGGGGGCTCCAAAGCCCACCAGCTAGCTGCATCTTCAGTTTTAATCAGGCTTAGGGGCCTAGGGAAGTTGCCCCATTTGCACCCACCTAATACTTGCAATGAGAACCTCCCTTTTTAAAGTTTTGATTGTCAATTAAAAATATTCAAAAAGAATAAATTGCAGGAAAAGATACCGCATGATCAGACCATATGAGGAACTCCACTCCCACCTTCCCTAAGTGCTCCTGAACACCCTGCTTATATAAGGTCAATTCTTGAATATGAATTGTGTACTTCTGAGTAGTATATGTACTCACTGGCAGAGCCACTTTTATAGTGCCAAGTGTCTACTAAATATAGATCCCTTAAGAATGCTTTCAATTTCCTACGCTGCTTTTCTTGACTATGTCCTGCCACCGCTGTGTTATCCAGCTGTGGGTTAATGTCAAATTAAGATCTCCTCCTACAATTAGCAACCCCTCCCCCGATCTCTCTATGCCTCCATAACCGTATCATAAAATTCCCCCGAGTAATGCTTGGTGCATATAGGCCCACTAACACTACCTGTAACCCAGCTACTTTACTTTCAACTATAATATATCTGCCCACTTCATTTGCAGTTTATTTGAAAATTTCCACTTTTTTTCTCCCACAAAATAAAATACTCCCCGCTTTCTGTGTGTCTGCCTATTAGCTGCCAAACATTGTATTAGAAAATATTTAGATGTATTATTTATTTGTTACATTTGTACCCCACATTTTCCCACCTATTTGCAGGCACAATGTGGCTTACACAATACCGTAAAGGCGTTTGCCAAGTCCGATTGAGAACAAATACAAGGTTGTGTTGTAGTTGACTAAGGTAGGTGTGTTTCAGGCACCATGAAGGTCGAAGGGAGGGAAGATTGCATATTGTCCAGTACGATCATTGGTTTTGCTGTGTTGCCGGGTGTGGGGATTTACGTTGGATCGGTGGAGTAAGCCTTTTTGAAGAGGTTGGTTTTTAGTGATTTCCTGAAGTTTAGGTGATCATGGATTGTTTTCACAGCTTTTGGGAGTGTGTTCCATAGTTGTGCGCTTATGTAGGAGAAGCTAGATGCTTGGGATGTTTTGTATTTGAGTCCTTTGCAATTTGGGTAGTGGAGGTTTAGGTATGTTCGTTCGTGGTGATCCGGTTCTGTTCCTGGTTGGTAGGTCTATAAGGTCTGTCATGTATCCTGGGACTATGCCGTAGATAATTTTGTGGACCAGGGTGCAGATTTTGAAGATGATCCGTTTTTTGATTGGGAGCCAGTGCAGCTTTTCTCGGAGGGGTTTAGCATTATCGAATCGTGTTTTACCAAATATCAGTCTGGCTGCTGTGGTTTGGGCGGTCTGCAGTTTTTTTGTGAGTTGTTCTTTACATCTCGCATAGATTCCATTACAGTAGTCTGCATGGCTTAGGACCATTGGATTGTATTAGGTTTTGAAAAATTTCGCTCGGGAAGAAAGGTTTTATGCGTTTAAGTTTCCACATTGAGTAGAACGTTTTCTTTATTATGGAGTTTACTTAGCTCTCGAGAGTAAGGTTGTGGTCGATTGTGACGCAGAGCATTTTTAGCCTGCCTGAGATAGGGAGGGTGTGTTCTGGGGTGTTTATGGTTGTGGGTTTTTACTTGTTGTGTTGAGATGAGAGGATGAGGCAGTGTGTTTTTTCAGTGTTCAGTTTCAGTTGGAATGAGTTTGCCCAGGAGTCCATGGTGTTCAGGCCTTCCTTAATTTCATTGGTTATTTCTGTCAAATCATGACTGAAGGGAATGTAGATTGTAACATCGTCTGCATAGATGAACGGGTTGAGGCCTTGCTTGAATAAGGATTTTGTCAGTGGGATCATCATTATGTTTAAGAGTATTGGTGATAATGGTGATCCTTGAGGTACTCCGCAGGCTGCTTTCCATGGTGGTGATATGTTTGAGTTTGATTTTACTTGGTATGTTTTGGTGGTTAGGAAAACCTTGATCCAATTAAGTATATTTCCATCAATCCCGAAATGGCCAAGGAGTCTTAGTAGTATATTGTGGTTTACCATGTTGAATTGGAGGAGAGTACATAAGTAAGTACATAAGTAATGCCACACTTGGAAAAGACCAAGGGTCCATTGAGCCCAGCATCCTGTCCACAATAGCAACCAATCCAGGCCAAGGGCACCTGGCAAGCTTCCCAAACGTACAAACATTCTATACATGTTATTCCTGGAATTGTGGATTTTTCCCAAGTCTATTTAGTAGTGGTTTATGGACTTGTCCTTTAGGAAATCGTCTAACCCCTTTTTATACTCTGCCAAGCTAACCGCCTTCACCAGCTTTTACCTGTAGCTATTTCCTGCTTGAAGTTGGCCAGGAGGGTGACTAGGACAGTTTCAGTACTATGGAGGGGGCGGAATCCTGATTGTAAATCGTGTGGTATTGAGAACTTGTCGATGTAGTCAGTAAGCTGTTTGGTCACCAAGCTCTCCATCAATTTGACTACTAGTGGGATAGGTGCAACTGGGCGGTAGTTGGTGAGGTTGTTTGTGTTTTTCTTGGTATCTTTTGGTATTGGGGTGAGAAGGATGTTACCATGTTCCTCGGGGAAGAGACCTTGTTGTAGCATGAAGTTTAGGTGGGATGTGAGGTCTGCTATGAAGCGGTCAGGGGCGGATTTAAGTAGATGGCTGAGGCAGGTATCCAGTTTGCAGTGGGTGTTGGAGAACCTATGAGTCGCTTGAGTAACTGATTCAGTGATGAGGAGAGTAAATGTTGACCTAAAGTGGTTTTGGCTTTCCATGTCAATCAGGCGGTTTATCTTCCGTCTTTTTGAAGAGAGGATTATCTGGGGAAGTTTGCCTCGCTACGTTTCCTGGACGTGCGGAGAGCCTTGTTTCGGTACTCGGATCATCTCTTTGTGCTCTTGTCGGGATCGAAAAGAGGTGAGGCGGCTTCTAAGGCTTCCATTGCTTGCTGGATTAGGGAAGCCATGGGAGTGTTGTATCTGCTACAAGGGCGGGTGTCTCTAGTGGCCCTGAAGGCGCATTCTACTCGGGCACAGGCGGCTTCTTGGGCGGAGGCATTGGCCTTATCTCTGGAAGAGATTTGTCGGGCGGCTACTTGGGTGTCCCGTCATACTTTTACGAAGCATTACAGGCTAGATGTGTCTGCTCAGGAGGATGCGAGTTTTGGGTCGGGAGTGTTGGCGCAAGGAACGTCGGCTTCCCACCCTACTTAAGGAATGCTTTGATACATCCCACTAATTCCTGGATTCATCTGCTGCAAGTGAAAAGGAAGGTAAAATTATGTCTTACCTGATAATTATCTTTTCTTTAACGCAGCAGATGAATCCAGGATCCCTCCCTAGTTCAGCCAACGTTTTTTTCATTTTCCGCGCAGTGTGGCTATTTTTTCCTTCCGTGTTCTCTTCTGCAGAGTTCAGACAGATATGGGAACACAGGGGATTCCGATTTCTGGATCAAGTTGCAGTTATTTCGAAGTTCTTATTTGGTTCTCTGTTTTTCATAGTGAGGATGGTTTCTGGTTGTTATTGGTTTCATATTTTTGGCCTTGGCAAATGCTTATGAATGACATACTAACTGAGGAAGGAGCTGACCATCTGGCATCACTGCCTTTAGTTTGTTCATCTCTATCTCCACCTGCTGATAGGCTGACTTAACCCACTAGTTCCTGGATTCATCTTCTGCGTTAAAGGAAAGAAATTTATCAGGTAAGACATAATTTTACCATCTCCCCCAACGGATTTTTATAATACATACCTCATCCTTGTAGCCTCGGTACATAACCCTCCGATTGACAAGTCCTCAAGTAACAACAGTCAATCAAAACACCACAATCTTGGCCTAAAGAGTCACATTACCAGCACAAGACAGAGCCCACTCGAATCAGTACCCAAACGTTCACCCACTCAAAAGTACACAACTCAAACCGAACTCCAAAACATAAAAGAAGCCAAAATGAACACTATAAAACATCACAATCTTGGCCTAAAGAGTCACATTACCAGTACACGACAGACCCCACTTGAATCAGTACACAAACGTTCACCCACTCAAAAGTACACAACTCAAACAGAACTCCAAAACATAAAAGAAGCCAAAATGAATACTGTAAAACTGATCCTAGGTATATACTCCTTAACACTGATTCAAATAATATTAGCTATACCTCTAGAAGAAAATAACATTATACCCATACTACACAACCAGTACCGGACAATCAGACACACTATGTTTCACCAACCTGACCACAAATCAAACAAAGGAAAATCCCCAACCCATGGACAAATACTAAAGACTGCAAAGAAGGGACCAAACAAATCCAAACCAATAAACAAACAACAGTAAAAGTACATACAATCTCAAATGCAGAAGAACCATACCAAGCAATCCAAGTGGGCTCTAGCAATACCAGATCTGCAGTAAACAAAACAGAAACACTAACAGACTGGATCACGGCGGAGGGCTTCAATCAACTGTTCATCAACGAGACATGGATCCACGGCCAAAAAGATCCCATAATCCTGGACCTGTGCCCTCCAGGATATAGAATTACACACTGGACCAGAAAGGAAAAGAGAGGTGGAGGCATTGCTCTAATCTACAGATCCCACTTTACTATCGAAACCACTGCTGAGTCCATAACATCACAACTTGAAATTGCCTCAATTAAGATACAAGACAAAACCCTAAGAGGCTATCTGAACTGTGTCATATTCTACAGACCCCCAGGTAACTGGAAAGAAGCTCAGACAAACTTAATGGACTTCATTTCAGCTACATGTACAACTAACTCAAATGTGCTAGTGCTAGGAGACATCAACCTTCACTTAGAGGACCGAAACTCAAACAGTGCATGAGAATTTAACGAATTCCTCCATTTACTGGACTTCAAATGGCCACAAATGTATGCAACCCACGTAAAAGGTCACACACTCGATCTACTCTCACACAAATTCTCAACTGATCAGAACTTCATTATAATAGATCATAAGTGGTCGGAAACACCATGGTCCGACCACTTTAAACTAAACCTGACTGTACTCTGGAGGAAGAGGGGTCATCATCAGGCACAAGAACACACAACACAGCACAAGAGGTCAAGTGGACACAAAAACATTCTGGCAGCTGGCATAAAACAGCACAAACAGAATCCAAAAATTACCTTGCAGAATGGGAAAAAAGGTGCAACTCCATACTAGACGTCATAGCACCCATACGAACAAAAAGATTATGAAAGCACAACACAACTCCGTGGTTCAACGATGAACTGAAAAAACTTAAGACACAATCCAGACAACTTGAATGGGCATGGAGAAAAACAAAAATGAACAAACACTCACCACATGGAAACAATCACAGATAAAATACAGATACAAGATAAGAGAACCCAAAAGGAATTACTATAAAGCACAAATAGGGACAGACTACAAAGACATGAAGAAATTATACAAACTTCTAAATAAAGTTCTAGACACTAACCCAGTAACGACACCAAATTCAGACATTCCATCAGTAGACAAGCTTGCAAAGTACTTCAAAGAAAAATTTATCAACCTACCAAAACTCTATCACAAGAGGAAACCAACCTCAAAGCTTTCCTTAACAAACTGGACCCACACCTAAGAGAATACCCAGCAGACCGTACTTGGACAAACTTCACCCACCTCACTGTCGACACAGTAGCACAGGCAATCAGAACGCTCTACACAACTCACTGTAAACTAGACATCTGCCCCTATTATATAATGAAAATGGCTCCCGACCAATTCATTACAGACCTCACATCCCATCTAAACCACATGTTCCAACAAGTCTTATTCCATATAGAAAAAGGCAACGTATTACACCGATACCAAAAGATCCCTAGAAAAACACAAACTAAATCACGAGCTATTGGCCAGTAGCATCCATCCTGTTGACAACAAAATCGATGGAAGACATTGTGGCCAAGCAAATAAACGGAATACATCAACAAATTCTCAATACTGCACGAATTGCAATCTGAATTCAGACCCCACCATAGTACAGAAACAGTACTAGTTACTCTCCTGGCCAAATTCAGATTCCTCCTACTCCAATTTGACGTCGAGCGCATTCGATATGGTAGATCACAATATATTACTAAGAATCCTTGATAAAATAGGGATTGGAGGGAATATATTTAACTGGATTGGGGGGTTCCACACCACGAGGTCATACTAAGTAAAATCAAACTCGACTATCTCATTGCCAGGGAAAACAGATTACGGAGTACCACAAGTTCTCCGAAGACAAGCAGGCTGCTTGTTCTCACATGGGGGTCGACGTCCACGTTGGCCCAGGAATCGGACGGCACTTTGCAAGCAAAATGTAAAAAATGTTTTGCCAGAGTCTTCTGGTGCGCGTGCAGAGACTGATTTCCCACCCGTTGCGTGAGCATGCCTACTCAGTTTTCTTTTCTCTGCATTGAGGTGCGGTAGTTTGTTTTTTATCTGCGCTCCTCTCAGGCCCAGGAAAGAGTTTTCGGGTTTTCGCTTTTTTCTCCATTATTATTGTCATAAAAAAAAAAAAAAAACAGAAGTTCCCCTAGTGTACTTTTAATTTTGACCCTTTCAAGTTTCCTTTGGTTTTTCGTCGCAGCCGGTTTATTCCCTTATTTTTGTGCCCTTTTTCTTTTATCAGGCAGAATCACGTCTTTTGATTTCGCCGAAGCCGTTTTCCTTCCATGTCATCGAAGACACCCAGTGGCTTCAAACGTTGTACTCAGTGCAACCGGACCATCTCAGGTACCGATACCCACGCCTGGTGTGTCCTGTGCCTTGGGCCCGACCATAGCCCAGCCGCTTGCAGTTTTTGTCTTCTTATGAAGAAATGGACCCAAGCGTCTTGAGAAGCCCAAAGAGAAAAGCTTTTTGGGGCTTGGTCTGGTCCTTCGACGTTGCTGTGCCAGTCTGCTTCGGTGTCGGGGGTGCTTGCGCCTTCCTTACTGTCTGCTGCAGTGGCATCTGGCCCTTCGCCTGTGGTGAGGTCTCCGACCTCGGTGCCGCCTGCAGCATCGGTGTCAGCTGCCACCCAGGTCGTCTCCCCTTCAACATCGGTGCTTCACCGCAGTCCAGGTGGGCGTCAACTTCTCTGCACCGCCATCGAGGTCTTCGCTTCTTGGCGTCGAGGCAGGCTCAGTTTCGGACTGCTCTGAGGGATGTCTTGTCCAATACTGAAGATGGGCGTTTGTGGGAGGAAGAGGAACATCCCAGGTACTTTTCTTCTGATGAGTCCTATGGGATTACCTCTGAACCTCCCTTGTCCGGGAAATGGCTGCGGCTATTCCCTTCCCTATGGAGGTTGAAGATGAACCCAGGGCTGAGATGCTCGAGGTCCTGGATTATCCTTCTCCGCCTAGAGAGGCTGCAACGGTTCCTTTGTATAATGTACTGAGGGAAGTCCTTATGTGAAACGGGTCGTTCCCTCTGTCTAATCCCGTGATCCCGAAAAAAGCTGAATCCCAATATCGGATCCATGGTGAACTTGGTTTGATGAGGTCTCAGCTACCTCACTTCCATGGTGGTGGACTCCGTCCTCAAAAGAGCCAAGAGTACTAGGGACTATTCCTTGGTGCCCCCAGGCAGAGAATCTAGAACCTTGGACTCTTTTGGGAGGAAGACATATCAGGCCACTATGCTCGCTGCCAAGATCCAGACTTACCAGCTCTTCACAAGCGTCCACTTGCGGAACTCGGTGAGGCAACTGCCCCGCTTGGTTGATGCACTCCCTCCGGAGCAGGCCAAGCCTTTTTGCCAGGTGGTCAGACAGCAGAAGGCGTGTCAAATATTCCTGGCCAGGGGTACGTTCGACACTTTTGATGTAACATCCAGGATCACTGCCCAAGGTGTAGTGATTCGCAGACTCTCGTGGCTGCGTGTCTCTGACCTGGATCATTCAGTCCAGCAGCGGATGGTGGATATTCCTTGCTGGGGGATAACCTTTTGGTGAGAAAGTAGAGATCTAGTTGACCAGATCAAGAAGCATAATGATGCTGTGGATTCTCTCTCCCGCCAGGCGTCTTCTGCTACCTCCTCATCATCCAGGAGGTCTTTTGGAGGGAAGAGGAGTGCTCCCTATTCCTATGCTAGGCGTAGGTACACTCCTGCTTTTCGGCAGCCTTTCCAGGCTCAGTCCCAGTGCACACGTTCTCGTCAACAGCGTGCGCCTAAGGCCACTGCGGCTCCCCCATCAAAAGCAAGGGACGGGCTTTTGACTGGCTCCAGTTCAGCATAACCTCAGTAAACGTGTCTGTACCGGACGACTTGCCGGTTGGGGGGAGGTTAATGTTTTTTTCACCAAAGGTGTCCTCTCATTAACCTCCGACTGGTGGGTTCTTCAAATTGTCCGATTAGGATACACCCTCAATCTGGAATCCAAGCCTCCAAATTGCCCACCGGGAGCTCAGTCCTACAGCTGCCAGCACAAGCAGGTACTTGCAGAGGAACTCTCCGCCCTTCTACAGGCCCAAACGGTCAAACCTGTTCCACCAGGGGAAGAAGGGCTGGGATTCTATTCCAGGTACTTCCTTGTGCAAAAGAAAACAGGGGGATGCGTCCCATCCTAGACCTCAGGCCCTGAACAAATTTCTTTTCCGAGAAAAGTTCAGGATGGTTTCCCTGGGCACCCTGCTTCCCATGATTTAGGAAAACGATTGACTATGCTCTTTGGTCTTAAAGGATGTATCGACACATATGTCGATAATTCCAGCTCACAAGAAGTATCTTCGATTTCGGCTGAGAACACAGCACTTTCAGTATCGTGTACTGCCTTTTGGCCTGGCGTCTGTGCCCAGTGTGTTTACAAAATACCTAGCTGTAGTCGCAGCGTCTCTACGCAGACTAGGAGTGCATGTGTTTCCTTATCTCGACGATTGGCTGGTGAAGTGCACCTCAAAGGAAGGTGCTCTGGAGTCCATGCAAATGACTATTCAAGGTGCTAGAGCTACTGGGGTTCATCATAAATTATCCCAAGTCCCATCTCACCCCAGTCCAAAAATTGGAATTCATTGGAGCTCTGCTGAACACTCAGACAGCTCGAGCTTATCTCCCCGAGGCGTCTCAGAAGGTCACAGCTCGGCAGATGTTGAGACTTCTGTGGCACATGGCCTCCACAGTTCATGTAACGCCCATGGCACGTCTACATATGAGATAAGCTCAATGGACCCTAGCTTCCCAGTGATTTCAAGCTGCGGGGAAACTAGAGGATGTAATCCAGCTGTAATTGACTTTCAAAATTCTCTTCAGTGGTGGGCGATTCGGTCCAGTTTGACTTTGGGGCTACCATTCCAAGTTCCTCAGCCTCGAAAAGTGCTGACGACAGATTCATCTCTCCTGTGGTGGAGAGCTCATGTACATGGTCTGCTCACTCAGGGAGCCTGGTCCTTTCAGGAAAAAGGTCTGCAGATCAACCTTCTGTAATTAAGAGCGATCTGGAACTCTCTAAAGGCTTTCAGAGATCGGCTGTCCAACCAAATCATTTTAATTCAGACAGACAATCAGGTTGCCATGTATTACACCAACAAGCAGGGGGGCACCAGATCTCGCCTTATGTGTCAGGAAGGCGTCCAGATGTGGCTTTGGGCTCGCCGTCACTGCATGTTTCTCCAAGCCACTTATCTGGCAGGCATAAACAACAGTCTGGCCGACAGGTTGAGCAGGGTAATGCAACCTCAAGAGTGGTCACTGAACATGAGCATTGTCTGCAAGATCTTCCGAGAGTGGGGCACCCCCTCGGTGGATCTTTTTGCCACTCAGATCAATCACAAGGTCCCTCGTTCTGTTCCAGGCTTCAGGCTCACAACAGACTAGCGTCGGATGCCTTTCTCATACATTGGGGGACAGGCCTTCTGTAGGCGTATCCTCCCATACCTCTAGAAGGGAAGACTTTGTTGAAACTCAAGCAAGACTGCGGAACCATGATCCTGATTGCACCCTTCTGGCCGCGTCAGATTTGGTTCCCTCTTCTTCTGAAGTTGTCCTCCGAGGAACCATGGAGATTGGAGTGTTTTCCAACCCTCATCACCCAGAACGAGGGGTCGCTTCTACATCCCAACCTCAAGTCTCTGGCTCTCACGGCCTGGATGTTGAGAGCTTAGAATTCGCCTCCTTGGGTCTTTCAGAGGGTGTCTCCCGAGTCTTGCTTGCTTCCAGAAAAGATTCCACGAAGAGGTGTTACTCTTTGAAATGGAGGAGGTTTGCCATCTGGTGTGACAGCAAGGCCCTAGATGCTCTTTCTTGTCATACACAGACCCTGCTTGAATACCTTCTACACTTATCTGAGTCTGGCCTCAAAACCAACTCTTTAAGGGTTCATCTTAGTGCAATTAGTGCCTATCATCGCCGTATACAGGGTAAGCCTATCTCTGGACAGCCTTTAGTTGTTCGCTTCATTAGAGGTTTGCTTTTGTCAAAGCCCCCTGTCAGACCTCCTACAGTGTCATGGGATCTCAATGTCGTTCTCACCCAGCTGATGAAAGCTCCTTTTGAGCCACTGAATTCATGCCATCTGAAGTACTTGACCTGGAAGGTCATTTTCTTGGTGGCAGTTACTTCAGCTCACAGAGTCAGTGAGCTTCAAGCCTTGGTAGCTCATGCTCCTTATACCAAATTTAATCATAACAGAGTAGTCCTCCGTACTCACCCTAGGTTCTTGCTGAAGGTGGTGTCGGAGTTCCATCTGAACCAGTCAATTGTCTTGCCAACATTCTTTCCCCGTCCTCATACCCGCCCTGGCGAAAGCAGTTTGCACACCTTGGACTGCAAGAGAGCATTGGCCTTTTACGTGGAGCGGACAAAGCAATTCAGACAGTCTGCCCAGTTGTTTGTGCATTTTCCGATGGCGACTCCCCTCCTGTTGGGATTGAAAGAAACAATCTCCAATTGGCTAGCAGATTGCATTTCCTTTACTTATGCCCAAGCTGGGCTGGCTCTGGAGGGCCATGTCACGGCTCATAATATTAGAGCCATGGCTGCGTCTGTGGCTCACTTAAAGTCAGCCTCCACTGAAGAGATTTGCAAGGCTGCAACGTGGTCATCAGTCCACACATTCAGATCTCACTACTGCCTTCAGCAGGATACCCGACGTGACAGTCGGTTTGGGCAGTCAGTGCTGCAGAATCTGTTCGGGGTTTAGAATCCAACTCCACCCCCCTAGACCCATTTTTGTTCTGTTCCAGGCTGCACTCTCAGTTGGTTGTTTCTGGTTTCAGGTCAATCTGAGTTGTGTCCTTGCCGTTGCGAGGCCCAATTGACCAACGTTCATTGTTTTGAGTGAACCTTGTTGCTAGGGATACCCCACATGTGAGAACAAGCAGCCTGTTTGTCTTTGGAGAAAGCGAAGATACTTACCTGTAGCAGGTATTCTCCAAGGACAGCAGGCTGATTGTTCTCACAAACCCGCCCTCCTGCCCTTTGGATTTGTTGTTCTTTGTTTGTTTATATGCTTTTTGATTAAACTGAGGAGGCACGCTCACGCAACAGGCAGGAAATCAGTCCGTGCATGCGCGGTGCACACTGCACGCGCGCCAGAAGACTCTGTCAAAACTTTTTTTATATTTTGCTTGCAAAATGCCATCCGATTTCTGGGCCGATGCGGACGTCGACCCACATGTGAGAACAATCAGCTTGCTGTCCTCAGAGAATACCTTCTACAGGTAAGTATCTTCGCTGATCACCTCTATCAACCATCCTCTTCAATGTAATGATGACCCCACTAGCCAAGTCACTATCCAAACATGGCCTGAACCCTTTTCTCTATGCGGACGATGTTACACTATATATACCTTTCAAATCGAACCCATCAGAAATCACCGACCAAATGCCTAACAGCTTGAGAATCATGGATTCTTGGGCAACAGCATTCAAATTGGAACTCAATAAAGAAAAAACACACTCCTCCCAACACAGCGCAGATCACCCCAAAACCATCAGTACTCAAGATCATACTCTCCCAATCTCAGACAGTCTGAAACTCCTCGGTATCACCATAGACAGCTATCTAACACTAGAGAAGCAAGCCACAGCCACAACAAAGAAAATGTTCCACACAATGTGAAAACTCAAACGTGGAAAACAACTTGTCCCGAGGGAAACTTTTCGCAACATGATTCAATCAATGGTCCTATCCCACATCGATTACTGCAACGGAATATTCACTGGATGCAAAGAACAAATCTTAAAGAAACTTCAGACCACTCAGAACACGGCAGCTAGGCTTATAGAAAAACAAGATTTGAAAGCGCAAAACCCCTTTGCAAAAAACTACACTGGCTACCAATCAAAGAATGTATTGCCTTCAAACTATGCACTCTGGTTCATAAAATACTCCATGGACTAGTTCCTGGCTACATGACTGACCTGATCGACCTACCAGTGAGAAACACATTTGAATCAGCAAGAACATACTTAAACCTTCACTTCCCAAGATGTAAAGGACTGAAGTACAAAGCAACACATGTATCTAGCTTTTCCTACATAAGCACACAACTTTGGAACGCACTACCAAAAGACCTGAAATCTACGAACAACCACCTAAACTTCTGAAAAAAAACCTAAAAACATACCTTTTTAGAAAAGCATACCCCACAGAACCAACATAAACGCCCGGCCACAGAAACACATTATCAATTAAACAGGACATGAACATAATACAAAACCTTCCGTTGCTCGATCCCCTAGTGTGGGTGAACCACACTAGCCTCATTTTAACCATTCTGTCACCTTGTATTTGTTAACATCAGATTTTGTAATCATCTCTCTGGATCCATTGAGCCTACAAATTGGTGGGAAAATATGGGATACAAATGTTACAAATAAAATAAAAATAAATAAATAAAGATGACTTGTTAGTTGTATACTGGGGTTTAATAAGTACAAAATGAAGTTCAGCAGTCGTTCTTCATTCATAACACATCCTTTTTTTTTTTTCTTTTCTTTTTTTTTTCAGAGAACAAATCAGTAAGTGCAAAATTTGTAGTTTTTAATTCATTTTCCATTTTTTAAATTTGCATTTCTAAATATACGTGTATAGTAAATACGTACAAAAAAAGAACCATACAGCAAAGTAAAATAAAATTTTCCAGTGAAATCAGTGCACAATAAGTCTAGCTCTCGTCCACATCTAGAGGAGAGGGAAACCAGCTAGTCAACTTCCAAATTTAAATCATAAGTAACAAAGGGGCCCTTTTACAAAGCAGCGGTCACTAAAAGGGAAGTACTGCCAGGCTACCACAGCAGCCTTGTGGTAGTTCCTACCCTCGTGCGCCGTTTCCAGCCATACCCGGTTACCTCCGGGGTAGCGCGGGAGCCCTTACCACCAACTCAATGGGTGGTGGTAAGTGCTCCGTGCTTCACTTGTCGCGTGCCCATTTCTTTAAAAAAAACCCTGCCTTTTACCCACTGTGTAAAAGGAGGCCTTGGCACGTGTCAGAAACATCGCCAGCGCAGGCCCCCTTTTGCCGCAGCTTTGTTAAAGGACTCCAAAGAGAGAGAATATTCTAACCCAACAAAAAGGAGACTACAGTTATATTTGAACCTAACTACTCCCTTTTCTCATGGTCTACTATAAATCTTTCTAGATGTGGAGGATCAAAGAAAACCTACATGGAAATGCAAGAGAAAAGTTGTCCCCAAAGCTAAAACCTTGGATTTTAAACCAAGAAATATTTTCCTATGCTCCTGAGTAGAGCGTGTGTTGCCTGCCCGAATAAATGCAAATTTTTAACTTTGAAGTAAGACTTCAGTGCCATCAATTTGTCTTTTTCAGATATTCTGCTACCAACAAAGTAGCACGAGAAGCTGTTATATCTTTTGAGTCCTCTAAAAAGGCAATCAGCTGACCCACCTCTGTATTAAGCTGAGTGCCAGTTGTTCCACCTTGAGGGCCAATTATTGATTTTGGGAGGTAAAAACACTTGAAGAGAGAGTGAGTCTCTCCATGCTTCAGATGTAAGACCTCTGTAAAATATTTCCTTAGCAAACTTTTAGGTGAAATCAAGTAAGTCATTGGAAAATTTAAAAATCTCAAGTTATTAATATTCAATCTATTTTCAAATAATTCAATTTTATGATTAAAACATTAACTGCCAGTAAGGTCTGAACCTGTGATTGTACCATAGTCGTAGTAGATCCTAAGGTAGTTACCTTATTTTGTAAAATAGAGACATTTTTAACCACCATTAGAAGTAAATTCATATAGCTGTGTAGCTTTCCCCTTCAACAACCCTGCAGTGCTTGAAACAACCTGCCAAATATCCATTAACAAAATTTCCCCTTCAGTAGAAATACCAGAAGACAAATCTACAGCCTGATCAAATACAACAGGCTGTAGACTAGGAAGTTTAATAATCAGAGTATCAGATGGAGAAGCATGTTCATTTGGTCCCTGCAAAACTTTGGTAATTGCTCCCAACTCAGCACTAATTGTGGGAGAGAGCAAAGTTCTGCAGCCAGAGCTCAGTGAGACACCTTCTGAAGAAGAAGGAGAAATACTCATGGTTATGAGGGCAACCAACAGGTGTTTGTTCATATGTCCCTTTCCCACTGGAGTAGAAGAGGTAAGCTTAGACGATTTGGACTTATTCCTCCATTTTAATAAAAAGGAAAAGCTACTAAAAAGACAAAAAAGAGGAATAACTCAAAAAATCTCCAGAGTTCCAAAGTGGTCTGAAGGGGCATGTCCCTTAGGTCATGCCCCTTCAGGCATTCCCCAACAGCCATGTGCCTTGGCACGCTCAGCAGATGTAAGGGGTGGAGTTGGTGATGTCACTCCCATGCGCATTCTAAGGTGTCTTTCTGGGCAGCTGCTCTCCTTGCTGCACTGCTCCTCCACATAGCCCATAGGCTCCTCAGACTCCTGGCCTCTCCCACACTTTCTTGGCGGAGTCATTGATATATCTCCTTTACACCGTCTCAGGCATCTCTCTGAGGAGTTGCTCATCCACATGACCCACAGGCTCCTCAGACTCTTGGCCTCTCCCATTCATTTTGAAATCAATTAGAATTCTATTTGAATGTAATGATGCATAATTTTTGCATTTGTAGAAAGTAAGAACAATCTCTTCAGATCAGGCAACCTTTTTATCTGTCAGTTTCCTTCATATTTCCCATTCCACTGTTTCTGCCCCCTCCTCTTTGTTTTACTTTTTGAACAAGAAGCTTGCTCTTCCTCCTTGATATTTCCAGCTCAGCTGGGTCAGAGATGGAATTTGTTGCTGTAAACCTTCATTCACAACTGCCTAGGAATTTTTCTTCTACTTTTTATCTCCAGCTTGCCTAATCATTTCATTGGAGTGGCAGTCCTTGGCCGGGGACCAGGTACAAGGGCTCCTTTGTGAAGTCTATAATCATGGCCTAAATCTGGCCATCAGATATCACCCCTAAGCAATGACCTTGACTCACTATCACCTAGGGTCGTGGTCACTGCCTTGGCAATATCTGCGCCCCCAGCTGAGCCTTGGGCTAGCCAGCCTTATATTTCTCTTTTAAGGAAAAATGGAGACTCGTTCAGAGAAGAGGCAGTTTATACTTTAATAAGTTTCAAGTTTATTTAGAATTTACTATCCCGTCCATCAAAAGCATGTCACTTTAATAAGTGTATGATGATAAATTTTAAGTACAAATTTATGTAAAAGATACTCTGCATTATGTGTTCATCACTGATTAAAATAGTATGATATCTGTCCCTTATTTTCCGTTTCTTTATTTCTTATAGGTACTACATTGTTGTGTTTATGGTTCAAGCACATATACACAGCAGAGTAATTACATATTGAGTCTTGCAGATCTCACATCTGTTGACTATGATCCATTTTTAGTATTGGGAAATGTCAAGAATTCTGAACCACAGCACACTTATTCCTTTACAGATTTGGGCAATCTGCTTACTGTAGCTGAGGGTAAGTCCTTAAGATATAGGTTTGCTATTGTCAGTATTGCTATAGTAACTATTATAAAATTCTAAAATCATTGCAGCAGTTTGTTTTTATGAGGTTTCAGGTTAAATAGTCCTAGTCCTGGGTTGCTTCTCTAGTTAGTAGATGAAGATGGTTCAGGAACCTAGGGCAAAGAGTGTTCCAGATGACTTGGAACTAGAGTCTACACAGCTGGAGGCTCTTTCTGGTGGAGACTGGTTGTACAGAATTTTCTTTTGTTTGCTGGAAAGTTGTGATTTCACTCTGTGTCTGAAACTTCCTATGTAGTTGTCTAGTTTGTTTTGTCCATTCCACTGACTGTACTGATGAAAGTGCAAATCAAATTGGGATAGGAAACCTCTTGAATTACCATCACAGCATGAGACATCTGTACTGTCAAAAGGACTCTTTGTCCTTTATCAAACTAGATCAAATTCAACTATACTCAGACCTAGAAGAATTCTTTAGAAAACTGTGCTTGAAAATACATTTCTACAAAAGAGACTCCCAAAAGACTAGAATACGACCTGAAACAAAAGAACACGTATTTCACCCCAAATGATGGACAAAACAATAAACTGTAACCCAAGAGACAGAAATAAACACCTCAAAATCCTGACTGATTTCTTCCAGCAAAATGGCTACAACCCCAAAATAATCTCCAAGAATATTGCTTCTTCTCTTAAAACACAGTCTAGTCCCAGAATATTAACTGCAGGTGAACCCAAGTCCCTTTGGAGCAGTAAAGATTCTCTTTAGACACTAGCACAATCCCCTCAGTCAAACAAATCTGAGAAAATCCCTTTTCTCTACCTGGCCCAAGCAGGCCTCACAAAACCACTACCTCATTCACCATTCAACTACACCGTTAATAAGCACACACATGCAGAATAGGAAAGGCAGTCAGCAGAATATTCTGTCAGATAGAGGTGTATTTTCAAAACACTTAGACTTATAAAGTTCCATATTATCCTGTGGAACTTTATAAGTCTAAGTGCTTTTAAATTGAGCCCCATAGTCTCTCATGTATGTCATGGCTTGATGGACTAGTTCACTGAACTCCTTCTACCATCTCTATTGAGTGAACCTCCATGTGATGATGAACCTCTATCACTGTCATCTTTGTTCCACCCTTGCACACTTAACAGAAGTAAATTCCTTTACTTCCTCAAGCCTATTGAACAATTACTACTTGCAGTCCCAAAGCACATTCAATAGAATAGGATATAAAATCCTAAACTAAATGTTTCTAAAGCATGAGCTTCATTCCTCAAACACTGATTTTTTTTTTTTTTTTAAATTTTCAACATTAAAGTCCAGTAATACTAAAATCTGAGCCCTTTTCCCATTGTCACATTGCTCTCATGTTCATAAGAACATAAGTGTTGCATGCTGGGATAGACTGAAGGTCCATCAAGCCCAGTATCCTGTTTCTAACAGTGGCCAATCCAGGTCACAAGTACCTGGCAAAATCCCAAAATAGTAAAACAGATTTTATGCTGCTTATCTTAGAAATAAGCAGTGGATTTTCCCAAGTCCATCTTAATAATGGATTATGAACTTTTTGTTTAGGAATTAGCCAAACCTTTTTTAAACGCTGCTAACCTAACTGCTTTCTCCACATTCTCTGGCAATGAATTCCAGATTTTAATTACACGTTGAGTGACTAGTTCCAGTATTTTTAGAAGGAGTAAATAAGCAATTAATGTCTATCTGTTCCACTCCACTCAGTATTTTATAGACCTCTATTATATCTTCCTTTAGCTTTCTCTTCTCCAAGCTGAAGAGCCCTAGCTGCTTTAGCCTTTCCTCATAGGAAAGTCATCCCTATCCCCTTCATCATTTTTATTGTACTTTTCTATACCTTTTCTAATTCTGCTACATCTTTTTTGAAATGCTGTGACCAGAATTGCACTCAGTATTCAAGGTGCAGTCGCACCATGGAGCGATACAAAGGCATTATAAAATTCTTATTTTTGTTTTCCATTCCTTTTCTAGTAATACCTTACATTCTATTTGCTTTCTTAGCTTGGCACTGCACACTGAGCAGAGGGTTTCAACGTATCATCAACTATGACACCTAGATCCTATTTCTGGGCGGTGATTCTTTTAACCAGTTTTTAATCCAGAATAGGACAATCTCTGAGGACATCAGGCTTCTATATTCCCACAAGTGGGTGACGCCGATCCGCGTCACCCGGTTTGGCATTTGCCAAAGCTAGAAAAGAGAACTTTATGGAGCGCAAGCCGCACTTTATCTTGCATTTGCGAGTGCCTTCCTGCCCGTCGCGCAAACGCAGTCTCCTCAGTTCTTCTTTCTCTACGTGAAGGTGTTTTTCTTGTCCTCTCCTCATTTGCTTGGTCTGACAGAACTGTTTTTTGTGCCTTCCAGCTATTTTTTCCCTCCTTATAATTGGGCTCCTATTTTTGGGTCCCATTTTCTCTTCCTTTAATTTCTTTAGTCTTTACCCGGTTTTAAGTTTTATTGTTTTTCTGTCGTCATCGGGCCACTTTCAGGCCTTGACTTCAGCTGGGTCTTTCCCTTTACTTTTTACCATGCCTTGCCCCTTTTGCAGGCACCATCGCATCATTAAATTTAGCTGACAAAGTTTTTCCATCTGTGTCCAAGAAGATTTTCAGTGGTTTCAAGCTCTGTACCCAGTGCAGTTGGACTGTCTCGGAAAAAGACATCCATTCTTGGTGTCTGCAGTGTCTTTTCCCCAACTAAAGCCCTGCGAATTGCGTTCTCTGTCTTCGTATGCAGAAGAGGACCAGGTTTCCCAAGAGGCTGAATGAGAGAGGATTTTTGGAGCCAAGTCTGGTTCCTTGATTTCAGCATCGACGTCGAGCAGTACACCAGCATCAGGAGCATCGGTATGCATGGCTGCTACTAGACCCTTAGACGCTGGGAACAGTGAAGCATTGAGTGTGTCTCCACCTGCTCAAGGCCTCCTGCTGTGCAGGGCCCCTGGGACTGTCCATCATCGGACCCAACCCCAAGGTAATATGAGTATTCGATGTTGTCCTTGTTGGCACCGAGGAGCCTTGGTGATACGCTTTGGGTGAAGACCAAGAAGCATCGTCATTGGTCACTCTTGACACATGGTGCTGGGAGCTCCAGGATGTCAAAGAAGCGTTGGCGCGTGGAAGACCACTCTTCTTCCATAGAGGAGGTACTGAGGTGCCTGTCTTCTAGCAGCCGAGAAACAGCTCCCACATCGACCTCAATGGTTCTGTAACCTGCACCTCAGCCAACACCCCAGCTGTTCCTGGTGTTGGCCGTCGATGAGCGCATTCAGGCCTTGCTTCCTGAGCTTCTGGATGGTCTTGTGCAATGGTGTGCATTGGTATCAAGGGTGCTTGCGCCTATCCTCCCTCCCATTGCGGCCCCGCATGGCCCTCAAGCCAGCACTCCCTCGACATTGGTGGAGGAAATTTTGCTGGAGTCAAGATGAGAGTCGACTTCTCAATGCCGCTCTCAAAGACATGGATCCTCAGCACCGAGGCAGGTTCGGTCTTGACAATACCATCGGGAGATATTGTCTGACACTGAAGAGGAGCACTCATGGGAATCAGAGGAGGATCGCAGGTGCTTTTCTTTGGAGTAGTCCTATGGAATTCCCTCAACCCTCCCCTCCACCTGAAAGGAGAAAGTCTCCTCTGGAGAACCTTACATTTCCATCTTTTGTAAAGGAAATGGCTGATGCCATTCCATTTTGTTTGGAAGTGGAGGATGGGCCAAGGTGCTTGAGGTCCTGGACTACACATCTCGTAAGGAGGCTGTGACTGCACCTCTCCATGAGGTACTCAAGGAAGTCCTCATCAGGAACTGGAAGTCCCCTCTGTCGGTCCCTGTCATGCCCAAAAGATTGGCATGCAGTATCGGCTCCATAGTGCACCTTGTTTTGATAGACCTCAGTTGCCTCACAATTCCATGGTGGTAGAGTCCACTCTGAAAAGAGCCAGGAGTTCCATGTAAAAGGCTCCCCCAGACAGAGAAGCTAGAACTCTGGATTCTTTTCAGAGGAAGATGTACCAGGCTTCAATGCTCATTTCCCAAATACAATCTTACCAGATCTTCATGAGGTTCTACTTGCAAAGCTCGGTGCATCAGCTATTGGACATGTTTGAGACACACCCTTTAGAGCAGGTCGAGCCGTTTTGCCAGTTGGTCAAGCAGCACATGGTGTGTTGAAAGTGAAAGTTCTTGGCCAGGAGTACTTAAGATACTTTTGATATGGCATCCAGGATCTCTGCTCAAAGTATAGTAATATGCAGGCTCTCATGAATGAATGTTTCTGACTTGGAACATTCTGTTCAGTAGCGGTTGGCAGGTGCCTCTTGCTGGGGGGATGACCATTTTGGAGAGAATGTTGAGGAGGTCGCTGACCAAATAAACAATCACACTGATACAAGCTCTTCTCTCCCGCCAGGGGTCTTCTGCAACAACCTGCTCAGCTAGGAGGACTTTTGGCAAGCCAGGAGGAGTTTCTATAACTATCCTAGGCATAGGTACAACCCTTCGACTCACTAGCTTACTCAGGCTCAGTCCCAGCACGCTCGTTCATGTCAACAGCGTGTGCCTTAGGCCCCTGCTGCTCCCAAGTCAAAGCAAGGGATGAGTTTTGACTGACTCCAGCAGAGCATAGCCACAGTAAAAGTGTCCATCCCGGACGACTTGCCGGTCGGGGAGAGGCTAAAATGTTTTCATCAAAGGTGGCCTCTTACCACCTCCGACTAGTGGGTTCTTCAAATAGTCTGTCTCAGATATGCCCTCAGTTGGCATCTAAAACCTCCAAATTGCCCATTGAGAGCTCATTCATTCAGCTCACAGCACAGGCAGGTACTTGCAGAGAAACTCTCTGCCCTTCTAAAGACCCATGCGGTCAAGCCCGTTCCAGCAGGGGAAAAGGGATTCTATTCCAGGTACTTCCTTGTACAGAAGAAGGCAGAGGAGATGCATCCCATCCTAGACCTAAGGGCCCCGAACAAATTTCTAGTCCGAGAAAAGTTCAGAATGGTTTCCCAGGGCACCCTTTGCCCAATGATTCAGAAAAACAATTGGCTATGCTCTCTGGACTTAAAGTTTGCATATGTTCACATCCTGATACTTCCAGCCCACCGGAATTATCTTTGATTTCGGCTGGGAACACATCACTTTCAGTATTGCTTGTTGCCTTTTGGCCTCGTGTCAGTTCCCAGGGTCTTCACCAAGTATCTAGCGGTAGTTGAATCATCACTACGCAGACTGGGAGTCCATGTGTTCCTGTATCTCAACAATTGGCTGGTGAAGAACACCTCTGAAGAGGGTGCTCGGCAGTCCATGTGGATGACTATTCGGGTGCTCGAGCTACTAGGGTTCGTTTTAAACTACCCCAAGTGCCATCTCCGCGCTGTCCAGCGATCGGAGTTCATAGGAATGTTGCTCAACATGCAGAGGGCTCGAGCCTTCCTCCCAGAGACGAGGGAGAACAATCTTGTCTCGCTCGCGTCCAAGGTTCGTGCCTCTCAGATGGTCACAGCTCGGCAGATGTTAAGATAGTTGGGCCACATGGCTTCCACAGTATTTGTTACACCCATGACATGTCTTCACATGAGACCAGCTCAATGGACCCTAGCTCTTTAGTGGTATCAAGCCACGGAGAGTCTAAAAGATGTTATCCAAGTGCTCCCAGAACTTGTACGCTCTCTTCAGTGATGGACCATTCGATCCAGTTTGACTCTGCGTCTTTCATTCCAAATTCCTCAGCCACAAAAAGTGCTGATGATGGATGCATCTCTCTTTGAATAGGGAGCTCATGTAAATGGGCTTCACACTCAAGGTGCTTGGTCCTCCCAGGAAACGAATCTTCAGATCAACCTCCTGGAGCTTTGGGCAATCTGGAATGCTCTAAAAGTCTGTCAGAGATCGGCTATCTCACCAAATTGTTCTCATCCAAACAGACAATCAGGTTGTGATGTATTACACAAAACAGGGGAGGGGGCACCAGATCACGTCTTCTGTGTCAGGAGGCTGTCCGAATATGGCATTGGGCTCGCCAACAAGGCATGTTCCTTCAAGCCAATTATCTGGCAGGCAAAAACAATATTGTGGCTGACAGACTAGTATCAGATACCTTCCTCCTAAATTGGGGGGCATGTCTTCTGTATGCATATCCTCCAGTACCTCTAGTGGGAAAAACTTTGTTGAAACTCAAGCAAGACCGCGGAACAATGATTATGATCGCGTGTACTGGCCGCGGCAGATATAGTTTCCTCCTCTTCTGGAATTATCCCCCAAAGAAACATGGAGATTGGAGTGTTTTCTGACCATCATCACACAGAACGAGGGGTTGCTTCTACCTCCCAACCTCCAGTCTTTGACTCTCACAGCGTGGATGTTGAACGCCTAGAATTCTCTTCCTTGGATCTTTTGGAGGGTGTCTCCTGAGTCTTGCTGGCTTCCAAGAAAGATTCCACTAAGAGGTTTTAAATGGAGGAGGTTTTCCATCTGGTGTGAGAGCAACGCCCTAGATCCCTTTACTTGCCCTATACAGAGCCTACTTGACTATCTTCTACACTTGTCAGAGTCTGGTCTCAAGACCAACTCCATAAGGATTCACCTTAGTGCAATTAGTTCTTATCATCAGCGTATAGAAGGTAAGCATCTCTGGACAGCTTCTAGTTGTACGCTTCATGAGAGGTTTGCTTTTATCAAAGCCCCCTGTCAAATCTCCACCAATGTCATGGGATCTCAATGTCATCCTCACCCAGCTGATGAAAGCTTCTTTGAAGCCACTGAATTCCTGCCATCTGAAGTACTTAACCTGGAAGGTCACTTTGTTGGTGGCTGTTATTTCAGCTCTTAGGGTCAGTGAACTTCAGTCCTTAGTGATGGATACGCCTTATATTAAGTTTCATCACAACATGCACCCTGAGTTCCTGCCGAAGGTGGTGTCTGAGTTTCATCTGAACCTGTCGATCATCTTGTCAACATTCTTTCCCCAACCTTAGTTTGCACACCTTGGATTGCAAGAGAGCATTGACCTACTATATGTAGCATACTAGGCCCCACTGACAGTCCATCCAGCTTTTTGTTTCTTTTGATCCCAACAGATTGGGGGTCGCCATCGGGAAATGCACCATTTCAATTTGGCTGGCAGATTGCATGTCTTTCATTTATGGCCAGGCTGAGCTGGCCTTGGAGGGTCATAATGTGAGAGCCGTGGCCGCGTCAGCATCCCATTTGAGGTCAGGCTCCAAGAAATTTGCAGTGCTGCGATGTGGTCTTCAGTCCATACATTCACATCACACTACTGCCTTAAGCAGAATACCTGACAAGACAGTCGATTCGGGCAGGCAGTGCTGCAGATTCTGTTTGGGGTCTAGAATCCAACTTCACCCTCCTAGGCCCGTTTTATTCTGTTCCAGACTTCCACTCTCATTCAGATTGTATGTAGTTTTCAGGTTAATCGGTTTATGTTTTCGCCTTTGTGAGGCCCATTTGACCATGTTTGTTGTTTTAGGTGAGCCTGGATGCTTGAGATTCCACACTTGTGAGAATATAGAAGCCTGCTTGTCCTCGGCTAAAGTGAAGATACTTAACTTAATAAACAGGGCTCTTTGTGTTCCTAAAGAGTCGTTACCTCCTGCCTCTAGGGTACTCTATCTTCCTCCATTTAAGAAAAAAGTAGTAGAAGCAGAGATGAATCATTTGTCACCTATTTCAGAAGATAGTTTGAACTTAACAGTTTTTTTTTGAATCATCTAAAGAGGAACTTGTAATTCCAGCCAGGCTGGTTGCTACTATGGCTTTGGATTATGATAGAGACTGGCTTCTGAGGCTTAATTTCCGCCACTTAGTTTTGTACTTTGAAAGTTCACGTTTCCTGATGTGGCCAAAGTTACTCAGAGACGTTGTAAACAATTCCTACTTTTGAGACCTAGGGTGCTGGCCCTGGGGGCTCTTTTTCTTTTGAAGTTTCTTTCAAGTGTATGGTTAAATATAAGAATGAGAATTATATATTTTTTTATCCTTCACAAGTAGTGATGTTTCTCAGTAATAAAACAGTGGATCAGGGTCAAGCTTTGGCAGCTCCCACTTCTTCTGAGGGTTAGGCAGTATAGTTCTCTAATTAATTAGGTCATCTGCACTTTAGGATGTTATTCTTTATTAAGGTAAATGCTTATTTCTACTGTATGGTTTGATCTCCTACCTCTCTCCAATAATTGTGGACTTTTGGAATGGCATATTAATTGATTTCCTGGTATCTAATGTGAGAGTTATATATTATATTATTTTCTGTAAATGCTGTTCCATTTCTTTTTCAAGAATGTTTTCTTTATGCATACTTTATAAACTTAATAAAAGTAAAAATAAATAAAAATAAAATTCATATATAAAACAGTAAAAAATCAACAAAGCACAAATCTCACCCAGATACAATCTGATGTGTAGGCTTACAATATGACATTCCTAATTGTGGTGGTTATGCTAAGATGTTGACTAGAGCCATTAAACTCTGTAGACTGAAAGATATGGGCAGGGCATCTTTGTCTCGATTCTAATATTGATACAAGTTCATCAACTCCAAATATATTGACATCGAAGGGCCTAGAACCTGTACCACTCCTACTGCAATGGATTTTATTCTATAAAGGTTATGCTCCTAAATTAACACTTCTAAATTTATGTTCTTAAATTTACACTCCTA
The DNA here is from genome assembly GCF_901765095.1 of Microcaecilia unicolor. Taxonomy (NCBI): domain Eukaryota; kingdom Metazoa; phylum Chordata; class Amphibia; order Gymnophiona; family Siphonopidae; genus Microcaecilia; species Microcaecilia unicolor. The sequence continues at coordinate 104,350,118 of NC_044033.1, forward strand.
AATTTAACTTCTTAATTTTACGCTCCTAAATTATGAGCGTAATCTTTGCTCCTAAATTTCTGCTCCTAATTTAGGGCCTATTACACTCATAGATTTAGCATACATTTAGGAGCATAAATTACGCCCCTAAATTTATACTCATAAATTTAGGAGCATAACCTTTGTAGAATAAGGCCCTATATATGACAAAAAGGATTCCTACTCATTGAGTTGGGTTTCAAGATGTGACATTCAGCATTGTGCAGAGGCCATGGGCAAAAGCAGGATTGCTGTCCCATGTTCAAAGTTGAAAACAAGGAGATTGAGGCTGTTGCTTAGCCCGCTTCCAAGCAGCTCTATGCAGAGGTGCACTCAGCCTCTCAAATTGTGGCTAAGCTGCAACAGCCTCCAGGTATCCTTGCTACTACCGTTGTTACATCTCTTATTCCTTAGCATCCCTCCGGACCGGCCCAGGATCGGACTGATGGGTTGTGCACGTCTACCAGCAGGAGGAGACTGAGAAAAAACTTTGACTAGATAGCCAATAAGAGCCCTGGTCATGTGACCCTAGCCTCAGTATTTTCTCAGTCTCCCAGCAGGTAGGAAGTGAGCCCATTAGTCTCTTTCTAAATTTCTAGTTTTTTATTATTATATCTTTCTCTGTGCCACAGGAATTCTTTGAGGCTGGTTAGGTTTGGTCAGCTTATTAGCTAAGCCTCAGGGGTGTATACTCGGGTGCCCCGGGTCACTCCCCCTCTTCCTCCCCATCTCCCTTCTATTCTAGTAATCTCTAAGGGGAAGGGTTCCTCTTTTGGTTAGCAAAGAGGTCTTACCTTTGGGAGAGGCAGCCAGATTAAAGTATATAAGCTCTGTTTTCCCCATTGTTTTAACGAGCAGGCAGCTCTGTTTACGTTTTGGGGTGTCTGTATTGTGTGTCTCTTTAAAAAGAAAAAAAAAAAAAGAACGAACGAACCAAAGAGCACAAGTTTTGTTTTGGTATTGTGCTTATCTTTCGTTTCGCTGGGTTATTATTACTAGCGCTGAAGAGCGGAGTGTTTTTTTCTAACATTTAAAGAATAAAGGGGTTTAGGCGCGAACCGCTTACGCGCGTGCACGCACGTCCCCACCATGTCTGAGAAACTTAAACGATGCGCTGTTTGCCAACGTCGGGGGGTTTCTTCTACCGGCGCATGTAAATATTGTACAGCGCCTGGAGCAACGTCCTCGTCTGTTTTGCCTATGACATCGGCCTCTCTGTTGTCGGTATCGGGTCCCTCGCCGTCGCGGTCCTCGTCTGCAGCTCCTGAGGAGTCAGGCGCGCCTCCGGAGGCCGCCCCGGCGAATTTGGCGCGAACGGCAGCCATTTTGATTCCTACTCCGTCTTCTCCTTCGCGTATTCAGCAGCCTACGGCCCTAAGTCTTTCAGATGCTGATACGTTGAATTCTGGTGCAATCTGGGGCCGCTCAGGCAGGGGGTTTTCCTCCTGAGTTTGTGCTCCAGATGTACCAGGCATTTTTGATGCACAGAGGCGATGCAGGAGCTGGGACAGCAGATGCTGTCACACCTCCACCTCCTAAAAAAGTTAGGGAACATGTGTTCCAGGGGGATTTTTGGTCCGATCGCGATCAGGAGATGCCCTATCTGGAAGAGGAGGAAGATTTTGAAGACAATGCCTGTACTGATCCTGATTTTTCGCTCTCAGATCCGGAGGCTGCATCTTTTGCCCAGGGGGATGATCCCTCCATGGCTAGGATTTTTCACAAAGATGACTTGCAGGAGCTCATTTCTATGGTCTCCTCTACTTTGAATTTTGAAGATGTTACGCTTGTTTCGCAAACCCATAAGGTAGACTTCTTGATTAAGGGGTCTAGATCCGCACCCAAAACTTTTCCCATGCATCAGGACATTTGGGATGTTATTAAAGCGCAATGGGAGGTTCCAGATGCAGCTTTTCGTCCGACTAGATCTATGTCTCGGCTCTATCAGATTCCAGAAACGGATAAAGCTATGCTTAAGGTGCCGGTCGTGGATGCAGTGGTGTCGGCGGTTACTAAGCGGAATACGGTTCCCGTGGATGGAGGCACGGCTCTTCGGGATGTTCAGGACAGAAGACTAGATTCTCTGCTCAGAAATAGTTTTGATGTTTCTTCCTTGGCAGTACAGGCTGCCATTTGTGGTTCCTTGGTGGCTAGAGCTTGCTTTAGGTGGGCAGAGAAAGTCCTGGACAGGACTTCGGATGATCTTCATTCCATCGATGTTGACGTGGCTAGAATTGAGACAGGGGCGGCTTTTCTGGCTGATGCACTCTATGATTTGCTGCGAGCATCTTCTAAGTCTTTGGCTTTGGGGGTCGCTGCTCGCAGATCTCTGTGGTTGAAAGGTTGGTCGGCGGATGCGGCCTCCAAGTCAAAGTTGAGCAAGTTTCCTTTTAAAGGTTCTTTCTTGTTTGGAGAAGAATTGAATAAGTTGGTTAATTCCTTGGGAGATGCTAGGGTTCCTCGCCTACCGCAAGATAGACCTCGTCTGTCCACTCGGGGTTCCTTGTTTTGTAGGAGTTCTGTGAGAGGTTTCCGGAAGTTTCAGGCTGGTCGAGGTTTTCAGCCTCAGAGGTCTAGGTTTGGCAATAGGATTCAGTCCTTTCGGGGTTCTTGCAGAGGAGCAGGTTTCTCCAATCCAGGCTTTCGATCCCAGAGTCGTCCGTCCCAATGAAGGTGCGAGGGCCTCTCCTCTGGTCCCTGTCGGAGCTCGTCTTTCTCAGTTCTATCAGAGGCGGGCCCACATTACTTCAGATCAGTGGGTCTTGGAGGTTGTTCGAGACGGTTATGCCTTAGAGTTCGCAAGACCTATTTCAGACGCCTTTCTGGAGTCTCCCTGCCGCTCTCCTCTCAAGGTGAGGGTGGTTCGGGACACTCTACAGAGGCTCTTAGATCTTCAGGCTATCTCTCCAGTCCCTCCTTCCGAGTACAGGCAAGGCCGGTATTCCATTTATTTTGTAGTTCCAAAGAAGGAAGATGCCTTCCGGCCTATCTTAGATCTCAAAGCTGTCAATCGCGCTCTCAGAGTCACAAGCTTTCGTATGGAGACGCTGCGGTCAGTCATAGTGGCAGTGCGCCAGGACGAGTATTTGACAGCGTTAGATCTAACAGAGGCCTATTTACATATTCCTATTCGTCCAGCTCACCACAAGTTCTTGCGCTTTGCAATTCTAGGACGGCATTACCAGTTTCGAGCATTGCCCTTCGGTCTTGCGACGGCTCCACGCACATTTACCAAAGTCATGGTCGTGGCTGCAGCGGCCCTCAGAAAAGAAGGGATTCTTGTTCATCCATACCTAGACGACTGGTTAATCAGAGCGAAGTCTTATCAGGAAAGTTGTCGAGTCACAGGTCGAGTGATGCAGTTCTTGCAGTCTCTAGGTTGGGTGGTAAATGTAGCCAAGAGTCGGTTAGTTCCTTCTCAGTCTCTGGAGTATTTGGGAGTTGTGTTCGACACAGCACGGGGCCGAGTCTTTCTGCCGCAGGCCAGGATTGTAAAGCTTCAGGCCCAGATACGGGAGTTACTTCAGCACCACCGTCCATGTGCTCGGGATTATCTTCAGGTGGTCGGTTCCATGGCAGCCACTATAGAGGCAGTACCCTGGGCCAGGCTTCATATGAGGCCTCTTCAGTGGTCCCTTCTATCCCGGTGGTCCTCTCAGAGGGATTCACTACTGATGCGACTACCTCTCCGCAACCGAGAACGCAGCTCACTGTTTTGGTGGCTGCAGATGAAGAATCTGACTGTAGGAATGCCTTTGGAGTCTCCTCGGTGGATACCGTTAACAACAGATGCCAGTTTCCGAGGCTGGGGAGCGCATTGTCTAGGCAAGTGGACACAGGGTCTCTGGTCTCAACTGGAAGCCATTCAATCAATCAACTTTTTGGAGACCAGGGCGATTCGGTTGGCTCTGCATCACTTCAGTTCTCTTCTGGTAGGCAAAGCGGTGCGGGTCCTTTCGGACAATGCCTCGGCAGTGGCCTTTATCAACCGCCAGGGAGGAACGAGATGCCGACTATTGTGTCGGGAGGCGGAGAGTCTCCTTGCCTGGGCGGAAGTTCATCTAACGGCCATTTCAGCATCCCACGTAGCAGGAGTAGAGAACGTTTAAGCCGACTTCCTCAGTCGCCACACTCTCGATCCGGGAGAATGGGCTCTCAGCTCTCAGGCATTTCAGGTTATAGTGGAGCGCTGGGGCACTCCAGTTCTCGATCTTTTTGCCACCAGTCTCAACTCAAAGGTCCCTCGGTTCTTCAGTCGACGAAGGGATGCAAGAGCGGTAGGGGTAGACGCTCTCTTGCAGCAGTGACCCTCCGACCTTCTTTATGCGTTTCCTCCTTGGCCGCTAATAGGTCGTCTCCTGCAGAGGATCGAGGAACACGGAGGACCGGTAATTCTGGTGGCACCGGACTGGCCTCGGCGTCCTTGGTACGCGGATCTGCAACGTCTGTCGGTGGCGCCTCCTTTTCGACTCCCGGTGCACAAGGCTCTGCTGGTACAAGGGCCAGTCCCACATCCAGATCCGGCTCGATTTTGTCTTACGGCTTGGCTCTTGAACGAGCCCGTTTAGCTAAGCGGGGTTTTTCACAACCAGTGATTTCCACCATGCTTCGTTCTCATTGGCGTTCCACCTCTCTGAACTATATTCGCACTTGGAGAATTTTTGAGGCTTGGTGTGTAGAGGCTGACATTCGTCCTTTCGGCGCGTCAGTGGCTCAGATGTTAGATTTTCTACAGCGAGGGTTTGATAAAGGGCTGTCTCTTTCTTCTCTTAAGGTGCAAGCGGCAGCTCTTTCCTGTTTCAGAGGTAGGATTAGGGGTAGGTCTTTCGCTAGTCTGCCCGATGTAGTACGTTTTTTGAAGGGAGTCAGTCTTCTTCTTCCTCCGGTCAGGTCAGTGTTCCCATCTTGGGATCTTAATCTGGTCCTTTCGTCTTTGACAAAACCTCCATTTGAGCCATTGCGTGCATGTTCTTTGAAGGATTTGATTCTTAAGACAGTGTTTTTGGTGGCTATTGCGTCGGCTAGGAGAGTCTCGGAGTTGCAAGCTTTCTCATGTAGATCTCCATTTCTGCAATTTTCAAAGGAACGGGTGGTTCTTCGTCCGGTGCCTTCCTTTTTGCCTAAGGTGCTGTCTCGATATCATCTGTCCCAGTCAGTGTTTCTGCCGGTTCTAGGATCGGCCTCAGGGACGCAGGAACAGAGACGGTTACATACTCTGGATGTTAAGAGGGTGCTTAAACGGTATCTCGCAGTTACTGAGGATTTTTGTCGTACGGACCGTCTTTTCCTTCTGTTGGCCGGTCACCGTAAGGGTTTGTTGGCTTCTAAGCCCACGTTATCTAGGTGGATCAAAGAGATGATAGCGTCAGCCTACCTTTTGGCAGGTAAGGCAGTCCCGGACTCGGTTAAAGCTCATTCAACTAGAGGGCAGGCAGCGTCCTGGGCCGAGTGTTCCTTGGTTCCGCCAGCAGAGATTTGTAAGGCAGCTACGTGGTCTTCTCTCCATTCCTTTTCTAAGCATTACAGGCTTGATGTTCAATGTCGACAAGAGGCGGTCTTTGCGTCGCGAGTAATCTCAGCAGGTTTGCTGGGGTCCCTCCCGTAGGACTACTGCTTTGTTATGTCCCATCAGTCCAATCCTGGGCCGGGCCGGAGGGATGCTAAGGAAGGAGAAATTAGACCTTACCTGCTAATTTGCTTTCCTTTAATCCCTCCGGACCGGCCCAGGCCCCTCCCGTGTGATATATTTCTGTCTAGTTCTCTATGTTCCATGGTTTGCAGAGATGTGTTCAGTTCTTTGTTTGTAGAGCTGTTTTGTTTGCAAGTTAAACAATAAATAAATGGGTAAAAAAGACACACATTTTCTATTAAGGCCATACCGCTGCTCTGGTAAGGGTATGTGGTGAGCCATTATAGTTTGGCCATACCGATGCCCTGGTTAGGGTACTTGGTGAGCCATTATGATAAGGCCATACCGATTCTCTGGTTAGAGTTTTCGGTGAGCCATTATGACAAGGCCATACCGCTGCTCTGGTGAGAGTTGTCGGTGAGCCTTTGAGCACGTCTTCAACAGTGCTCCCTGGTTGCTTGAATTCCTTGGGGCACAGACTGTTCTTCTTTCTGCTTTGTTATTTAAATACTGAGGCTAGGGTCACATGACCAGGGCTCTTATTGGCTATCTAGTCAAAGTTTTTTCTCAGTCTCCTCCTGCTGGTAGACGTGCACAACCCATCAGTCCAATCCTGGGCCGGTCCGGAGGGATTAAAGGAAAGCAAATTAGCAGGTAAGGTCTAATTTCTCCTTTATCTATTGCCTTTAAGAAGAGATTCACCCAAGAAAAGATATAACAGATGTAGCTGGACTTAAATTGCAGCAACAGTATCACTATAGCAAAATGACCAAGTGTCAGCATATTGTACCATTAAAACAAGAAGGTAAACTTATAAATAGGCAAATTAAATTATTTGGTTAATATCAGCTGGTGTTGGTAACCGTCACCGGCTGAATTAGGCCTAGATATTCAATGCAGGGCCATTTCCAGGGCTATCCAGATATATTCTGGCCACCGAACCTTATATGTGTTCCACTTGGAAAAAGAAAAACTAGAGTGACTGTTAAATCTAAAACCCCTTGTAAATTATCAAATTATGAATATATTTAAAAAGTATAACTCTGATACAGGTATAAAACATAATTAATATCTCAGAAAGCTACATTTACAAAGAACTCACTGCTCTAGTCATCTATAATTTCCTCTCTGTATAAATATAGTGCTTTACAATTGTCTTCACACGCTTTTACATTTTTCACATTCTGCTGTCTAAAAATGTATTCCAAAATCTATTAGTTTCACAGATGTATACTACATATTCTGCACTGCAGTGTGACAATTGTAGATCGCTCCACAAAGTAAGTAAGAATAAGAGATCAAAAAGTCTTGATTGCATAAGTCTCAGCACCCCTTGATGCAGTACTTGATGGGAGTTCATTTTACAGCTATAAGAGCTTTAAGTCAGGTAGAAAAAAATGTCTACCAACTTTTCACAATGGTATTGTGCAAATTTTGTCAAGTTTGGCAGAATGGCTCAAGCTGTTTCGAATCAATTGGGGATAGTCTGTGGTCTCCAGCCATCAAGTCTTGCTGCAGATTTTCATCTGTACATAAGTATTGCCACATTGGGACAGACCAAAGGTCCATCAAGCCCAGCATCCCGTTTCCAACAGTGGCCAATCCAGTCACAAATACCTGGCAAGATCCCGTACATTTTATGCTGCTTATCCCAGAAATAGCAGTGGATTTTCGCCAAGTCAATTTAATAATGGTCTATGGACTTTTCCTTTAGGAAGCCATCCAGACCTTTTTTAAACCCCGCTAAGCTAACTGTTTTTACCACATTCTCTGGCAACGAAATCCAGAGGTTAATTACATGTTGAGTGAAGAAAAAGTTTCTCTGATTCATTTTAAATTTACTACTTTGTAGCTTCATCGCATGCCCCCTAGTCCTAGTATTTTTGGAAGGGTAAACAAACGATTCAGGTCTACCCGTTCCACTCCACTCATTATTTTATAGACCTCTGTCATATCTCCCCTCAGCCGTCTTTTCTCCAAGCTGAAGAGCCCTAGGCGCTTCAGCCTTTCCTCATAGGGAAGTCGTCCCATCCCCTTTATCATTTTTGTCGCCCTTCTCTGTACCTTTTCTAATTTCACTATATCTTTTTTGAGATACGGTGACCAGAATTGAACACAATATTTCAGGTGCGGTTGCATCATGGACCGATACAAAGGATTCAGGTTTGTGCTTTGACTAGGCCACTTAAGGACATCACTTCCATCCTGCTTAGCCACTCTGTTTCCTCTGGGATCTGCCTGAATTATGCTCAATCCATCTTCCCCCACTCTTCACAAGTCTCCTTGTCCCTGCTACTACAAAGCATCCCCTCAGCAAAATGCTACCAGCACCATACTTTACAGTAGGGATAATGTTAGCAAGACAATGCACTGAGTTTATTACATTGCTTTATATTGAAACCAGAAAATTCTACTTTGATCTCATTGGACTATATAACCTTCTCCCATGTGCATTCAGTATCCACTAAATGTTTCTTTGCAAACACTATGTCATGTCATATATGGCTTTTCTTCAGCCATAGTATCATCCTTGCCATCCTCCTATAAAAGTCTGTTTTTAAATCTTTGAAATTTCTAATATTCAACATTTCCTTTTTTATCCAGAAACCTCTGTAGTTCTTTGAAAAGCAATCTTAGGCTGGCCTATGACCTTCCTTGACCATTTCCTTACCCCACAGTTACTGACTTTGAGGCAATTTGATTGAGGAAGTCTTTTGATGGTGCAAAACTGTTTTCTCTTTACAATGACAGATTGGGATATTCAGTACACTGAAATTTTCTTCTCACCTTCCCTTAAGCTGTACCTTTGAATAAGTTTTGAGCTATTTCAACATATTTACACCTTTGCTTCCAGATTACTTTATGCAACAGAAGCAGCATGATTCTTCATCCAGGACTATTCAGATAGGCTAATTACCTTGATTAGGCACAAGTGGTCTGTATTTAGTTTATTATGGCACAGAGTATATAGATAATTCTTGGAAATGGATCTATTTGAGTTTGTTATAATGGTGTTAAGAGTTTTGTAGCATTTTGGTTTCTTATTCTTAATTATTTTTGAATATTTCTGTATTTGTACATTTATATATTCTAAACTGGATCTTTTAGAAGGCAGAATGTGGAACATAAAGAAGAATATGAAGACTTTTGTAAGGCACTATAGATGTAAATTTGATGCTGAAATGGTTAGTAATTATATTCACCCTATAGAATGGGTAGGTGAAATGATTCAAGTGTTTTATATAAGTGATTGCTTATAAAATGCCCCTATCTATTTATGCCTTTCACATGCTATGATTGTGTCAAATATTCTCTGTAATCATGTAAAGAGCTTATATGCTGTGCAAGGTTAATAATAGAAAACCAAATGATATTTGTACTGAAATCTGTTGAAGCATTTTTAAACTACAACTTCTATTAGTATCTAATTGCAACCTTTTATTCATTGTTTTAGAAAAAAAAAGAAGAAGTTTGGAACTGATACCACTAACTGCTCGCATGGTGATGACACATCTGGTAAACCATTTAGGCCACTATCCCCTGAGTGGAGGACCTGCTGTTCTTCACAGCCTTATCTCTGAGAATCATGACAACTTTTATGTGGAATCATCTGAACTTTCGTCTGAGGTTTTCAGAAGTCCAAATTTGCAGCTTTTTGTTTTTAATGACAGTACACTTATATCCTACCTTCAGATTCCTGCAGAAAGAACTTTGAATGAGGGCTTAGCAGGAACTGCTTCAGATGTTAGAATAATTGTGAGAGATATCTCAGGAAAATACTCTTGGGATGGCAGAATATTATATGGACCTTTGGAAAACCATCAGATAAGTTTCAAAGTTGGTAAAGTACCGGTTAATCCAAGTAGTGATCAACAACCTTTTAACTCAGGTGCAAATTTATGTGAAAATGAAGAGGAGGAAGATGTACTTGATAAATTGCTTGAAAAGCTTGGCAACATGAGTCCTGAATGCCTTTTGCATCCACAGTTTAAGCTAAATGAGCCTGCTCAGCCACCATTTGGTATGAATCGTGATCAAGAACATGAGATCATAGAAGCTATACATAGACAAAGTACACAAGAAGAAAAGCACATAAAAAGGTGTAACACAGATCTTAGCATGAATGTTTCCTGTCAAGAAGAGCCAAGTCCTGCTGAGCCACAAGCACCATTTTATTTTTGTAGGCTATTACTGAATGACTTGGGAATGAATTCTTGGGACAGAAGGTATGAATTCATTTTGCTGATTTCCATTGCTGCTTGTGGCATTTATGACAAATATCAGCTTTCAAAAATAGTGCAGCTAAATGTTATTAGTGCTAGAATATGTGTGTCAGTTAAGAACTAACATGTAGTTCTTCCTGTAATATAAAAATACCTTTATTATATGCCACTTATATTTTATTACAAATGTGTACTTTTTTACATATAAACAATTTTATAAAGGTAAATTTATAAAATATCAATAGGCACAATTAATTAACATGTCTCAAGCCCTGCCCTCCTCCCTCTAATTCAACTTTTAAAAGAATCTATAAGTAGCTGAGCTGGCAGGGATTCCCAAGCCCCGCCAGCTGAAGATCTCCCTGAGGAGAATCAGAAACAACTTCCCACAAAAGTATTCTGACTCATTGTGCAACCTGCAGTTCTTACGCACTTATTCTACTGCAACACACTCTATTCAGGTTGTAAAGAGTAAATCGCAAAGAGACTCTAAATGGTTCAAAATATAGCAGCCAGACTCATTTTCAGGAAGCCAAGATACAAAAGAGCAGTACATTTTTTCCAGTGAAAAAGGTGCCGGTACTCAAATGCCAGGCCACCCTTCAGGGGTGGGGTGATCACTGAGGGACCCATCCCACAATAGCCAGGCCCCCTGCAACCAGTCACAGAATCTATGACAAGACAGAATTTGTGAGTAGAGCCTGAGCTCTTTCTTTAAAACTTGAGGACCATGGGTCAATTTTAGACGACAATGGAAAAGGTGCCGGTACTCAGTACCCCCAAGTACCCCCTCAAAAAAAGCCCTGCAAAAGAGCCACCCCTTTACTACAAGCACTACACTGGCTCCCTATCAAAGCCCATATAACCTTCAAACTCTGTACCATGATCTGGCTCATAATCCACAACGAAGCACCTACCTGCCTCTTGGAAATGATTATTCTACCCCTTAAGAACACACTAAAAGAGGTGAGGAACAAGTTGACCCTTCACTACCCCAGATGTCACAAACTCATATACAAGTCTGTTCACTTTGCGAACTTCCCCTACCTAAGCTCCAAGATGTGGAATGCCCTGCCAAAATCTCTAAGGGCCCCTTTTACTAAGCTGCGTAAACGCCTAGCAATGCCCAACCCGCGGCAGTTCCGAGTTACCACCCAGCTACTGCGTGGCCTGTGCGGTAATTTCATTTCTTACACATGCCTACTATGTGCACCGGAAAATATTTTTATTTTCTAGCACGAGGGTGGTAATCGGCTTTTTTATGTTCATAGATCATTACCACCCAGTTACTGCATGAGACCTTACCGCTAGGTCAATGGCTGGTGGTAAGGTCTCAGACCCAAAATGGATGCGTGGCAATTTTCATATTGCTACATGTCCATTTTTGGCAAAAATTTAAAAAGCATTTTTTTACAGGTGCGCTGAAAAATGATTTTGCGTGGACCCAAGAAGAAACGTCTACACTAGCGTGTCTTAGTAAAAGGGCCCCTTAGGTCCTTAACATCCCACACTACCTTTCGGAAACATCTCAAGACCTACCTGTTCAAAAAGTTCCTACCCACAGACAACAAAAATGAACCATCTTCACGGACGACATGAATCTTAATCCCCCTTCAAGCAAAGTAATATCAAGACATCAATACACCTAAACCTATCTCCCAACATCCCGATCAATCAAATCCCCAACCAGGCAGACCCGACCAACCATGACATTTCTCACAATCCCCTACTCCCCCTTCCATTCTCTGCCTATTTGAATCACTTGCGATGGTGTTACTATTGATGCCTACGTACTGTTCATCTTAAATGTAATTCTCTGCCTATTGTCCATCTTAAAATGTAATTCTATACCTCTACTATCATCCTTTGTAAGCCACATTGAACCAAACATGTTTGGAAAATGTGGGATATAAATGTTCTGTAAATAAATACATATGTATATAGACAAATATAAGGATCATTTTTCCCTTTTTGCATCACTGCACTTGCCCATAAAGTTTCAGTTGCCATTTAAATTTTATCTCTACTCACTGCTCCATTTTGCATATTAATAAATTACAACACTGGTACTAGCATGGATCCCTAAGACACTCTACTATTTTCATCCTTTTTTTGTTAAAACTGACCGTTAAACTATGATTTTTTAATGTGCTATGAAGTCTCTGATCAGGGATAATCTAAGTGCATTGTATTAACATGTTCACCTTAATCTACATGCTTATTTACACCTTTGAAGATTTTTTTTTAGTAAGACCAGACCTCCTTTTGCAAAATCCATGCTAGTTTTTCATCATTAAGCCATGTTTAATCAAGTAACCAGTAATTTTTAAAAAATGATTCTTTTTATTCAAATTTTTATCAGAAGTATATGAGATGTGTTCAATAGCATACAATTAAGTAAACAACATTTTGTTAAGGGAAAAACAAATAGGTATGGAATGAATTACATGACACTGTGTATTTATATATTTTATTTACAGCAGCATTTATATCCCACATTTTCCAAACATGTTTGGTTCAATGTGGCTTACAAAGGATGATAGTAGAGGTATAGAATTACATTTTAAGATGGACAATAGGCAGAGAATTACATTTAAGATGAACAGTACATAGGCATCAATGGTAACACCATCACAAGCGATTCAAATAGGCAGAGAATGGAAGAGGGAGCAGGGGATTGTGAGAAATGTCATGGTTAGTCAGGTTAATAGTATAGATGAGTTACATCATATATAGAAACAGCTATAGTCAGGACCTATATATCATTATTATTACAGAAATTTTCTAGAGGGCGCCAAGTCTTTTGAGTTTGAGAAAAATTGTGGTTACGTGAAGAATGTGCTAATTCATATTTTCTAATGGAACATAGACACGACCACCATTTTATGTATGTAACTAGGAAAAAAGGCCTGTTTCAGACACCAATGAAACGGGCGCTAGCAAGGTTTTCCTCTGAGTGTGTGTGTTTTACAGAGTGTGTGTGAGAGTGAGTGTGTGATAGAGAGTGAATGTGTGAGTGTGTGTGACAGAGAGAGTGAGACTGTGTGTGTGTGAGTGTGTGTGAGAATGAGAGTGTATGCCAGGGGCCCCCTCCCTCCCTGCCTCCCAGTTTCAGTGTCTGGCCACCCCCCACCCTTCTAAGTTCCAGAGTCCGCCCCGTCTCCAAGTACTACTACTACTACTTAACATTTCTAAAGCGCTACTAGGGTTATGCAGCGCTGTACAATTTAACATAGAAGGACAGTCCCTGCTCAAAGAGTTTACAATCGAAAGGACACGTGAACAGTCAGTCTGATAGGGGCAGTCAAATTGGGGCAGTCTGGATTTCCTGAAAGAGTTAGGTGCCGAACGCAGCATTGAAGAGGTGGGCTTTAAGCAAAGACTTGAAGATGGGCAGGGAGGGGGCTTGGCGTAAGGGCTGGGGAAGGTTGTTCCAAACATAGGGTGAGGCAAGGCAGAATGAGCGGAGCCTGGAGTTGGCGGTGGTGAAGAAGGGTAATGAGAGGAGGGATTTGTCCTGTGAACGGAGGTTTCGGGCGGGGAACGTAAGGGGAGATGAGGGTAGAGAGGTAGTGAGGGGCAGAGTCCGCCTTCCCTCCCACCCACCCATCCAGTTCCTGGGTTGTTGCCCCCCTCTCCCCCTCCCTCCCAGTTTCATGGTCCGCCTGGCCCCCCTTCCAAGTTCCAGAGTCCGCCCTCCCTCCCACCCACCCATCCAGTTCCTGGGTTGTTGCCCCCCTCTCCCCCTCCCTCCCAGTTCCATGGTCCGCTTGGTCCCCCTTCCAAGTTCCAGGGTCGGCCCTCCCTCCCATCCATCCATCCAGTTCCTGGGTCGTTGGCCCCCTCTCTTCCTCCCTCCCAGTTCCAGGGTAGTTGCCCCCCATGTTCCCCCCCCCCCCCCATTCACCCTGCGATGTTTAATTGGAAAATTAGGGAGCTGTGATTGTGTGTGTGTGAGAATGAGAGTGTGTGCCAGGGCCCCCCCCCCCCCACCCAGTTCCAGGGTCCGCCTGGCCCCCTTCCAAGGTCCTGTGTCGTGGCCCCGCCCCACCCACGCAGTTCCAGGGTCGTTCCCCCCCTTCTCTCCCAGTTCCAGGGTAGTTGCACCCCACTCTTTCCCCCCCACCCCCACTTCTATGCACCCTTTGATTTTTAATTTGTATATTTGTGAGCTGTGTAGTTTTAGAGAACGCACCTGTAACGTTGTGAAGCTGACTCCGTGGCTTCATTGAAGTGAAGGGTTAGTAAGTTTCGTTACCTTCCGAAATCTGTAACCATCTCTCTCGGCCCCACCCTTGCGCCTCTGATAGGTCCGCTGCCCTCTACGTCATAACATGATGACGTTGCAATCGTCAAAACGTGTTGACGTCGAGGGCGGCGGACCTATCAGAGTTGCGAGGGCGGGGCCGAGAGAGATGGTGACAGTTTTACGGATGTAACGAACCTTACGATCCCTTCACTTAAGTGAAGCCAAGGAGTCAGCTTCAGAACGTTGGAGGTGCTTTTTATTATAGTACAGATTTTTTAGTTAGCCTTCCAATGAAGAATATAATTAGGTGAGTTGCTATAGCCAACATGATGTTAAATAATTTGGAATAGCATTCAAGGAGTTATAAGTCAGGGCTTAAGGAATGTAGAATGATAATACTGTATGTTATTTGCTTAGGGGTTTCTACTGGTATAATAGAGTTTATTTTTTCCCAAACTGCTGACCAAAATAGTTGAATATTAGGACATTGAAATGTAAGGTGATGTAGATCCCCAGATGAGAGTTTGCATGGCCAGCAAAGGGAAGAGAGATATATTTTGTAGGGGGTCCAATATGCTTTATGAGTAATATAATAGGAGGATTGTGATATGGATGCAGACAGAGTAGGTCTCATACTTTACAACCAGAATGTTTTCCAATCAGTTTGATCTTTTTGGTAGTTTAAATCTTGTTCCCATTTGGTTTGTAATTGGAGACATAAATTTATATTAGCCTGTTGTAAAGATCAATAGATTTTGGAAGCTGTTTTTCTTGTGTGTAAAAGAAATTGAACAATATGTAAAAAATTGGATAAAGCTATTCCAATATAGCTGTAGAATTTATCTGCAATATACCCACTAAACACAGCTATGTACCATTGCAAAAATATTTATTGATCCTCTTATCATGACATATATATGAATGTATCCTACTACTTAAATATCACTAATCAAACCGCATTCATTCACTCTCACCATTCACACATTATTATACACATGCCCATAGATTTATCAACAAATTCAACAAATTTTATACTGTTTAGGTAACATCACATAATTACCGACATTACTGGTCAAAAAACTGCTGTTGTCACCACAACACTCTAACAGACACTATGTTCATAGAGAGTTAATAGTGTTATATTTTCACAGCGTTACCACTTCCTATTGTTCATCAGTGTCCTTATACACTGCAAACAACTCCCACTAACAGTGGCGGCAGCGTGGTAGTTCTATTAAAAGGTTGCAACAGTTCACTTTCTTCCTGTAGAATCTTCCGTAATCGCTAGTGTTGTCTTACATGAATCCTAAACCCGTACATAGGCTTGTATAGTTCTGGTAATTTTAGTATCCCATATCACTCGTTGTAATGTTATGACCCTACATGGTGCTGTGTTTCGCTCAAAAAGAGCATCTTCAGGGGGTCTGTGTAGTATAAAATACAATTGTTGCAGTAATCACCTTTTACCACATTCATACATATCTATAGGTAAATTTACATATTATCAAAAACTTGCATATTTTCAAAAACTATTACTGACCTCTATGGATGTCCAGGACGTCAAACGCGACTGCGATGACGGGCAGATTTGTTATTTGTAAGCTCCTCCTAGATAGGCAAGAGATGGTGTTGTGCAATGTTTATGCTCCCAACCATTATGATGATCATTTTTTCAGAGGTTACAGAATACATTGTCGCAGTATGGTAATATTCCCATTGTTCTGGTTGGGGATTTCAATAGAATTTGGGGCCCCTCTGTTGATGTCAGCTACTGCTAGATATGAATTCTTCAATATTTATTTATTTATTTGTTTGTTTGTTTGTTTGTTACATTTGTATCCCACGTTTTCCCATCTATTTGCAGGCTCAATGTGGCTTACATAATACCGTAGGCGTAGGCCAAGCCGGTAGAGAACAAATATAAAGTGGTATAATGATAGAATAAGATACATGTGTTACAGACACATTTGAGAATCACAGAGAGGAGAAGTTTGTGTTAGGTCCATTAGTTACTTTATATAGTTGTGTAGCAGGGTTCAGGATTTTAGGTTATGTCAGTAGTGTATACTTTTTTGAATAGGTAGGTTTTTAGTGATTTCCTGAAATTCAGATGGTCGTATATTGTTTTCACTGCTTTTGGTAGTGCATTCCATAGTTGTGTGCTTATGTAGGAAAAGGTTGCGTAAGTTGATTTGTATTTGAGTCCTTTGCAGCTTGGGTAGTGAAGATTTAGGTATGTTCTTGTTGATCTGATTGTGTTTCTGGTTGGCAGGTCTATAAGCCCTGTCATATATCCTGGGAGTTCGCCATAGATAATGTTTTGAACCTTGGTGCAGATTTTGAAGGCGATACGTTCTTTGATTGGGAGCCAATGTAGTTTTTCTCGGAGAGGTATGGCACTATCAAAACGTGTTTTTCCAAATATTAGTCTGGCAGCCATGCTTTGGGCAGTCTGTAGTTTCTTTATAAGTTGTTCTTTGCATCCTGCATAGATGCCATTGCAGTAGTCTGCGTGGCTTAGTACCATTGATTGTATCAGGTTGCGGAATCTTTCTCACGGGAAGAATGGTTTCAGGCGTTTGAATTTCCACATTGAATGGAACATTTTCTTTGTTGTAGATTTCACTTGACTCTCTAGGGTGAGGTTTCGGTCGATTGTCACGCCGAAGATTTTCAGGCTGTCTGAGATAGGAAGGGTGTGGTCTGGTGTGATTATATTTATGTGTTTGTTCACGTATTGGGATGAGAGGATGAGACAGTATGTTTTTTTCCGTATTGAGTTTTAATTGGAATGCATTTGCCCATGAGTCCATGATGTTTAAACTTGTTGATTTTGTTGGTTATTTCTGTTGGATCATGTATGTAAGGAATGTATATTGTGACATCATCAGCATAGATGAAAGGGTTGAGGCCTTGGTTGGCTATGGATTTGGCTAGTGGCATCATCATTAAGTTGAAGAGGATCGGTGACAGTGGTGATCCTTGAGGTACTCCGCAGTCAGGTTTCCATGGTGAAGATGTGTTTGTATTTGATTTCACTTGATAAGTTCTGGTGGTTAGGAATCCTTTGATCCAATTAATTATGTTTCCACTGATCCCGAAGTAATCGAGAAGTCCTAACAATATATTGTGGTCCACCATGTCGAATGCAGTAGACATATCGAATTGGAGGAGGATTATGCTTCTTCCTGATGCTATTTCCTGCTTGAATTTGGCTAGGAGAGTGATTAATACTGTTTTGGTGCTGTGGAGGGGGCGAAATTCTGATTCCGACTCATGTAGTATTGAGAATTTGTTTATATAATCAGTGAGTTGCTTGGTTACCATACTTTCCATCAGTTTAACTACTAATGGGATAGACGCTACTGGGCGGTAGTTTGAGATTTCGCTTGTTTTTTTCCTGGTGTCTTTTGTTATTGGGGTGAGTAGGATATTGCCATTTTCCTTAGGGAAGAGACCTTTTTGGAGCATGTGGTTTAGGTGTGATGTGAGATCGACTATAGGTAGCTGGGACAGGTGTCCAGTCTGCAGTGAGTGTCGGAGAACCTTTTAATCGTCTGGGTAACTGTTTCGGTAGTGAGGAGGGCGAAGTTGGACCAGGTTGGGTCCGCTGGGTATTCTCCTGGGGTTGGATCCAATCCATTGATGAAGTATTCAATATTAGAGGTATTTTGAGGTAGCGTGTTTCGTAGTTTTGCAATTTTTTCATAGAATTATTTGGTAAGTTTATCTGCCGATGGGATGTCTATATTGGTTGTAGTAACTACGGTAGTGTCTAGTAGTTTAGTCACGAGTTGTATAGTTTCTTCGTGTCTTTGTAATTTGGCCCTGTTTTAGTTTTGTAGTATGACCTTTTAGTCTGTCTTATTGCATGTTTATATTTTCTTTGCATTTGTTTCCAGTCGTTTAGAGAGTGTTCGTTTTTAGATTTTTTTTTTCATGCTCATTCAAGTTTTCTGGATTGTGTCTTCAAATTTTTCAGTTCTTTGGTGAACCATGGTATTGAATTATGTCTTCGTGAGGTTCTTGAACGTAAAGGTGCTATTTCATCAAGTATACTACTACATCTTTTGTCCCATTCTGAGAGGTAGTGTATGGAGTCAGTTTGTGCTGTCCATTCGTTATCGTATATCTGTTGCCAAAATGTTTTTGGGTCAATTTGGCCTCTGGTGCTGTAGGTTGTGTGTTCTTATGTACGGTGGAAGCCCTTTTTCTGCCATTTTAGAGATAGGTTTAGTTTGTAATGGTCTGACCATGGTGTCTCTGTCCATGTAATATCTTTTGTTATTAGATTCAGTTCTGTGGATAATTTGTGTGCGACAAGGTCAAGTGTGTGTCCTTTGACGTGGGTAGCTTGTGGATGTGGCCATTTAAGGTCCCATAGGTGACGGAATTCCCTACATTCGCGTGCTTTGGCAGAGTTTGGGTCTTCAAGGTGAAGGTTAATATCTCCTAGTACTAGTATGTTGGAGTTAGTTACGCAAACGTTAGATATGAAGTCCATGAAGTTTGGATGGCTTTCTTTCCAGTTACCTGGTGGTTTGTAAAACAGGACACAAGTCAAGTGGTCGACCAGGGTTTTGTTGTGGATTTTTATTGAGGCTATTTCAAGTCCGGTTTGTATGGACTCACTTGTGGTTTCAGTGGTAAAGTGGGATCAGTGGATTAGTGCTAAGCCTCCACCTCTTTTTCCTTTTCTGGTCCAATGAATGATTTTGTATTCTGGGGGACATAGGTCTAGGATTATAGGGTCCTTTTGGTCATGGATCCAAGTTACAGTAATGAAAAGTAGGTCTAGGTTATTAGACGTGATCCAGTTGGTTATTGTTGTTGTTTTATTTACTACGGATCTGGCATTGATGTTGCCACTCTGATTTTTTGGTATTGGTCTTCTGTGTTTGATGTTGTTTGGATTTTGATTAGTTCACTGTTCTTTGGTGAGGTGACTTTGTTGTAGTCTTTCTTGTCCTTGTGTTGATGTTGTCCGTGTATTGGTGTTTTTCTTTTATTTTGGTTGTTTCCAGTTTGGTGAGGTGGGGGTGTATCTAATCGGTCTGTGGTGATTATGTAGTACGGTTATGAAGTTGTTCTGTGCTAGCGGGGTGGTTAGGGTTAGATGGCTCAGAGATAAGGTGTAGATTGCTAGGAATATTTTACCGGTGTCCATTTTGATGTAGTTCACCATGGGTTGCTGATGGGTCCAGGTAGAGTGTCCGATTAATTATTAGACAGTATGGGGACTAAGTGTTTTTAGTTGTGCATTGGCTCGCCAGGACACACCTTGGTTACTTTATTTCCTGAGGTGGTTATTTAGATTGGTGCAGTGTTTTTCTCATATTCAGAGTTCAGGGATGTTATCCTAGATCGCTGAGACTCGTTTTTTCTGCGAGCTATATCACTGGCCGGGGGTAGGGATATTGATTGATTACGTTCAAATAGGTTACTCACGGTCAGTGCACAGTAGTGATGCTCCAGGCCACTGAATCTCCTTGAGTTTGGGAGCTGTAACTTTGGTCGGAGACAGGGTGTCAGCGAGAATGCCTCAGTGTGGTGAGAGGGTGGATCATGCATGCAGGCAGACGCAAAGTAACAGCTTCTTGCAGGGTGAGTACGGCCTCTCACTGTGCAGCCGCCGCGATCGGCATGGTCACGCTGTGTTCAGCATGGGTTCAGGTCGATTTCAGGGTTGTTGTCAGGGCTTCATCCTGAGGCAGCCTTCTGGCGTGTGATGTCCCTCTATTCCGCCGCTCCAACTCGATCCTGGCAGTAGTCAACTGCTCGGTGCTCTCTTGTAGCTTCTTCCTGCTCTTGATGCTGGGTCAGAAGAGGCACCGTCATTAGAGACGCGCTGCGACTCCGGGCTGGGTGGAAGCCATCTCTGACACTCACGCACCTGGGGGGACCAACGGAAGGAGACCACGGCTCCTCGTCCCTCAGCTGACTGGCGAGCCCTCTATTTGAGGTGTCTGGTCCGGGCGGACAGTAATTGGAGTCTGGTCCGGTGGGAATCTGGTCCGGGTGGTATCACCTCAATCCACGAGGAAGTTGGGAGCTGCGCCTCAGCGCTGAAGTGTCCTGAAACGAGCCCATGGAATGTCTCCAGGTGTCCAACGCCAGCGGCAGTCGCCGTATACGTTTGTCAGACCATGCGGCTCCCATCCCTCTGTCAGGTTTTAGAATTTTTAGACATCTGGAGAGTTTTACACTCTCGGGAAAGAGAGTATACTCACCTGTCACAGGTGCACAAAACGCACTCTTGGATAGATTACATTTTACTGTCCTCCTCCTTAATGTCATTTGTGCAGGGGAGCGGAGATTGGTCCATGTGAAATTTCTGACCATGCAGCGAGATCTGGATGGTTTGGGTGGATGTAAGTGATGGGATTGGTCCTTTAGTATGGAAATTCACCTTGGATCTATATGGTGATGCTAGGTGTTTGTTTGTTTTTTTTTTTACTTTCTATTAGAATGCTGGCACCAGTATAAGACCAATAATGCAGAGCACAAAGATAACCCTATCCTATTCTGGGAGGTGGAGAAAGTGGTACTTGGTTGAGGTAATAAGTTATTCGAGTTTCAAAAAGAAAACTAGAGATTGGGATATTATCCTTCTTGAATAACAAGTCAGAGCAGCTTGTCAGAGACATAGGTCCTTAGCTACTGAGGTCACTTAAAAGAATGTATTAACTCTGTAAGACAGCTTCAAATGAACTGCTGCACTAAAGGGCCAAAACGTCAGTAACTTATTACAAGTATAACTTATATAAGCATGGTAGTAAAGGGAGAAGACTTTTGGCCCAGCTAGTGTCTACTCACGAAGGGCCTTGATGGGTGGTGGGACATAGGGTGGAGAGAATATCCTACATACTGATGCTGTGATTTGTTGAAATTTTCAGGACTACAGCAACCCCTGTAGAGGAAGGGCTTCAGAATTCCATGTATTTGGAAAATATAGCTACTCCTAAATTGTCTCACTTGTATAAAGACTTTCTAAACTCCCTATTAACACCAGAGGAAAAGGTGATTAAGCAAAGTCCCTTGTTAAAGGCCTCAGTCTCCGACGGCTATAGGGCAGACTTTTATAAACTTATGGGGGGAGCATGTTATATCACCCCTCACTGCCATGTAGAGAGCCTGTTCGGATTCCCAGATGCTTCCGAGAGAGCTAAATCTTTTCCCAAATTGTGGTTCTCCCTAAATCTAGCAAGGATCCCCTGCATCCGGAATCATACTGCCCTATATCGTTGTTAAACTTTGAAACCAAACTATTGGCGAAAGTGATGGCAAATAGATTAGCCAGAGTCCTCCTCGCACTAGTGCATTTGGGATCGGTATTTATATATTTATTTGTTACATTTATATCCCACATTATCCCAAACAAGTTTTGAGTTCAGTGTGACAACAAACAGTATAGGATACATAACAATGAATAATGCATAAGAAAGTAATTTGTTGTAAGAATCCAATTTTACAATACAGTATCATAAATGTACTGGGATAGCTATGGATGTTTTACTTTTAGAAAATCTGTTATGAATGAGAAATTGTACATGAAGCAAAGAGAAGGTTAATGGTAAATAGAGTAATAGCCAATTCAGGTAATAATTAGTTGTTTGAGATATGGTTGTTCTTTGTGAGTGTTTGTTTGAATAGTAATGATTTGAGGATTTTGTGGAATCTAATATATTCCTGTATATTTCTTATTTTGGATGGAAGGAGTTCCACCGTTTGGTTCCTAGGTAAGTGAAGTCTGCAGTGCGGACAGTTTTGTAGATCACATTTTTGCAATTTGGGAGGTGTAGTCTGAGATAGTTTCTTGCCTCATGTTTAGCGTTTTTTGAGGCAAATTTATTAACGGTACCTTATAGTTTGGAGCTGTGCCATTTAGGATTTGAAAGATAAAGGTACATAATTTGAAGGTGCTTTGATAGGAAGCCAGTGTAATTTGATTAATAAAGGGGAGGCACTGTCAAAATGAGAGATTTTGTATATGAACCTGGCTGCAGTGTTTTGAGCTGTTTGGAGTTTTTTCAACAGGTACTCCTTACAGCCAGCATATATGGCATTACAATAATTGAATTGGGATAATGTTAATAATTGTGCCAATAGTCTGAATTTTTCTGATGAGAAATAGGATCTGATCCTTTTTAGTTTCCAAAGAGACCTGAAATATTTTGTGATTACTGAGAAAACTTGAGTATCAAATGTTAAATGTCTGTCTATAATTATACCTAGAATTTTCAGATTATTGTCATTTGTGAAACTGTTGTAGTAGTTTTGGTCAAATAGGTTGATAATGACCATGAATTTAGTTTTTTCTTTATTTAGCTTCAGTTTAGATTCTGAGGCCCAGGTTTTCATCAAATTTAAGCCAAATTTTGCCTTTTGTAAGATGTCTTGAATTTCTTTTTTATTTATATAGTAACATAGTCAGCATATATGAATGTTTTGAATCCTGCTGTTTCTAGTCTGTTACCTAGTGGTGATATCATTACATTAAACAGTATGGGCGATAGTGGAGATCCCTGAGGGACGCCACAGTCCAGTGACCAAGGAGAGGATAAGGTTTCTTTCATTTTCGCTTTCTCTGATCTTGATTTCAGGAATCCTTGAAACCATTTGTGAACTGTGCCACATATGCCAAAGTTGTCTAGTATGTTTAGTAGGATATTAAGATCTACTATATTGAATGCGCTAGACATATCAAACTGTCGTATCAAATTATTAAGATCTTAGACCCTATGCTATTTTTTTCTCTGAGACCCTATGCTAATTTTTTTCTGAGATTTGATACTAGGGTAGTAAGGACAGTGTCTCGGTGCTATAGCATGGTCCGAAACCTGATTGCGATTTGTGTAGTAGGGAGAAATGTGAAATGTAGTCTGTAGTTTGTGCTGCTACTATTCCTTCCATCTCCTTTTTTTATCAAAGAAATGGAGGTCTATGGTGATTAAATTGGTTGTTGGTGTTAGGATAATAGAGTCTTTCTTATCAGGGAAAGTGCTGTGGAATAGTAGGAAGGAGATATGCTGCTGAAACAAATTAATGAATATATTAGGAGCTTCCTTCATAAGGTAACTAGGACATGGATCTAATATGCATTGTGAGGTTGAATGTTTTAGGAGGTAATGTTTTATTGTGTCATGGGTTGGTAGTTGGAAGGAAGATCAGATTCTGTTGGTGGCTATTCCTGTATGTGCGTCTGACTGTTTAATATCTTGATGGTTGATTTTTAATTTGAGTACTCCTCCTCTGATTTTGACTATTCTTTGTTCGAAAAAAAGTAGCCAGTTGCTCTGCTGTTGGTGGGGACTCAGTGGTTGTGGTTATTTTTTTTGTGGATAATAGGCTTTTTATCAGATTGAAAAGTTTACTGGTATTAAGGAAATTATCACTGATTATTTTGTTATAGTATTGAGCTTTTGCAATTTTGTTGTCATTTTTATATGTTTTGTTTGCAGTTTTCCAAGTTAATTTGTTTTCATTTGATTTGTCTTTAGCCCATTTTCTTTCCACTTTTCTACATTTCCTTTTCAAAAGAAGGGTAGATTGATTAAACCAAGGTGAAATTTTCTGGGTTGGTTTTGATGTAGATTGGAAGTGTTATTTAAGACATTTTTGCATAGGTCATCCCATTTAATCATGAAGTTGTTATTGTCTTCTGGAGGAAGAGCGGGATTGTTCAAGATGTTAGACTACCCTCCTACCCTTCCTCTCCAAGATACTTGAACGCGCCATTCACAGCCGCTGCCTTGATTTTCTCTCCTCTCATGCCATCCTCGATCCGCTTCAATCCGGTTTTCGCCCTCTACACTCGACAGAAACGGCACTCACTAAAGTCTGTAATGACCTGTTCCTTGCCAAATCCAAAGGTCACTACTCCATCCTCATCCTCTTTGACCTATCCGCCGCTTTTGACACTGTCAATCATAATTTACTTCTTGCCGCACTGTCTCATTTGGGTTCCAGGGCTCTGTCCTCTCCTGGTTCTCCCCTTATCTCTCCCACCGTACCTTCAGAGTACATTCTCATGGATCTTCCTCCACCCCCATCCTGCTCTCTGTTGGAGTTCCTCAGGGATCTGTCCTTGGACCCCTTCTTTTTTCAATCTACACCTCTTCCCTGGGCTCGCTGATCTTATCTCATGGTTTCCAATATCATCTCTATGCTGACGACACCCAGCTTTATCTCTCCACACCAGACATCACGGCGGAAACCCAGGCCAAAGTATCGGCCTGCTTATCCGACATTGCTGCCTGGATGTCCAACCGCCACCTGAAACTGAACATGGCCAAGACAGAGCTTATTGTCTTTCCACCCAAACCCACTTCTCTTCTCCCTCCACTCTCTATTCCCTCCACTCTCTATCTCAGTCGATGGCATCCTCATCCTCCCCGTCTCATCTGCCCGCAACCTCGGAGTCATCTTTGACTCCTCCCTCTCCTTCTCTGCGCATATCCAGCAGATAGCCAAGACCTGTCGCTTCTTTCTCTATAACATCAGCAAAATTCGCCCTTTCCTCTCTGAGCACACCACCCGAACTCTCGTCCACTCTCTCATTACCTCTCGCCTTGACTACTGCAACCTACTCCTCACTGGCCTCTCACTTAGCCATCTATCCCCCCCTTCAATCCATTCAGAACTCTGCTGCACATCTTATCTTCCCCCTAGACCGATATGCTCATATCACCCCTCTCCTCAAGCACTTCACTGGTTTCCGATCAGGTACTGCATACAGTTCAAGCTTCTCCTACTAACCTACAAATGCACTCAATCTGCAGCCCCTCATTACCTCTCTACCCTTATCTCCCCTTACGCTCCTACCCGAAACCTCCGCTCACAGGACAAATCCCTCCTCTCTGTACCCTTCTCCACCACTGCCAATTCCAGGCTCCGCCCTTTCTGCCTCGCCTCTCCCTATGCTTGTAATAAACTTTCTGAGCCCATACGCCAAGCCCCCTCCCTATCTTCAAATCCTTACTCAAAGCTCACCTCTTCAATGTCGCCTTCGGCACCTAACCATTATACCTCTATTCAGGAAATCTAGACTGCCCCAATTTGATTGACTGCATTGTCCATTAGATTGTAAGCTCCTTTGAGCAGGGACTGTCCTTCTTTGTTAGATTGTACAGCGCTGTGTAACCCTAGTAGCGCTTTAGAAATGTTACGTAGTAAGTAGTAGACCAGAAGGTTGTGGTATTTATTTTTCCTCTAGTTTTGTGAGGTGTCGTAGTACTTCTATTTTTCATTGATTTTGTATTTTCCCTCCAATAGAGGGAGGAAGTTTGAGTCCAAGTATGGTTACTTAGATGAAAGTTGTTGTTTGCAAATTTATGGGCTAATAAGTCAAGTAAGTGACCTTTATTATGAGAGGTTTGGCTGAATGCTTGTGTGAGTTGCCCGTAGTTTAAAAAGTCAAGTAAATTGTTTGTATTACTGTCATTCTGATTAGGTGTAAATTGATATTCCCTATTAGTAGTATATTATGAAATTTAGTGCATATATTAGATACAAATTCAGTGAAGATATTTTCTGTTGATTGCCACCTCCCTGGTGGGCTGTAAAAATGGATGGTGCAGATAGGATTAGATAGAGTGTCGTCGTTGATTTTGCAAGCAATTGTTTCTAGAGTAGGGGAGTTAATATGAGATATCAGTTCTACTTTGAAAAAGAATTTATATATTATGGCAATGTCTCCTCCTTTTTTCCCTTTTCTAGCTTGGTGAAGAATTTTGTAACTTGGGGGACATAGGTCGTTTAATATTGTATCGTCTTGCACATATAACCAGGTTTCAGTGATCCATAGCAGGTCTAATTGTTCTTCTAGCCATTCTCTGATTATTTATTTATTTACAGCATTTATATCCCACATTTTCCCACCCACGGGGTAGGCCCAATGTGGCTTAGAGTAATTTACAAAAGCATACATCAAATCTGTGTTTTGGGACTGGTGTAAATGAGGGTGAATTATGAGT
Source organism: Microcaecilia unicolor (assembly GCF_901765095.1). Taxonomy (NCBI): domain Eukaryota; kingdom Metazoa; phylum Chordata; class Amphibia; order Gymnophiona; family Siphonopidae; genus Microcaecilia; species Microcaecilia unicolor. Next base: position 104,376,212 of record NC_044033.1, read on the forward strand.
GTTGCATTTAACATTTATGAGATGTTTTCTTGTGGAGAAAGGAGCAATACAAAGGCATTATAGTATTTTTGGTCTTATTCTCCATCCCTTTCCTAATAATTCCTTGCATCCTGTATCTGTACAAACTCCTCCTGGAACATAGAAATACCTGCACTACCTGAATTTATAAGATACCTGCAAGCCTGATGAATATTGTAGTGCTCTAACTTTATGTACAGTAAGTTTTTTATCTGTTCCTGGAGGGCTCACAATAACATATAAAGGAATTAAGGTGGGATTTCTAACTGGATCCCATTGTTTAAAGTCTACTTCACTGACCACTAGACTGCCCCCTGCTCTGCAGGGGTATATCTCTGGATCCATTTTTGTACAAATAATACCTGATGCTGGGATCCACCTTCTGACTCCTAAGGTGGATCCCAGATCTAGGTGTCATTGTAAAAAACATACTCTGAAATCTTATGCCCATTGTGCGTTGGTGGCCAAAAAAGCAAACAGGATGATAAGAATTATTAGGAAAGGGATGCAAAATAAATCCAAGCACATTATAATGCCTCTGTATCGCTCCATGGTGCGACTTCACCTTGATTGCTGCACTCAATTTTGGTCACTGCATCTCAAAAAAGATATAGCAGAATTAGAAAATGTTTAAAGAAGAGCAAGCAAGATGATAAAGGGGATGGAACTCCTCTCATATGAGGAAATGCTAAAGAGGTAGGCCTCTTTGGCTTGGAAAAGAGATGACTGAGGGGGTGATATGATTGTGGTCTACAAAATTCTGAGTGAAGTAGAACGGATCAAAGTGAACTGATTTTCCACTTTTTCAAAAAGTTCAAAGACTAGGGGACACTCAATGAAATTGCATGGAAATACTTTTAAAACAAACAGGAGGAAATATTGCTTCACTCAAAGAATAGTTAAGCTCTGGAGCTCATTGCCAGAGGATGTGGTAACAGTGGTTAGCATATCTGGGTTGGACAAGTTCCTGTAGAAAAAGTCCTTAGTCTGTTATTGAGATGGACAAGGGGGAAGCCACTGATTGCCCTGGGACTGGTAGCATGTAATGTTGCTACTAATTGGTTATCTGCCAGGTACTTGTGACCTGGATTGGCCACTGTTGGAAGCAGGATACTGGGCTAGATGGACCATTGGTCTGACCAGTATGGCTAGTCTTATGTTCTTATGTCTTAAAATTACCAAATAAGCATCTTGTGCTTGAAACATCCAAATTCCAATTTTGCAAAGGCAAAAAAAGGACGTCTAAATAGCAAGGGGCAGGTTGTGAGCATGTTTTCGGAGGGCCCAAAATCAGGACATCCAACAGCGATAACCGAGTGGGATGAAACATCCAAGTCTGAAAAAAAGGATGTCCTTAGTTAGACCTGTTTCACTTATATCTAGAGTACAAAATGGTACTCTGAGCAGCTGGCCACTGGAGGGATTAAGGCATGACACCACCTTAATCCCCTAGTGGCTGCTATCCCCCTCCCTCTCCCTGAAAGTGAAACTTGTCACGGTCTCAGGCTCAAAACAAACAGTCACGGACTCTGGAACAGTGTGAGCCCTTGGCCTACTGTCATCAAGCGGCAGCAGGAGGCAACCCCTCCCCCCCCCAAGCAGGACTGGACTAACAAGCAAGGATGAAGCTGGATTCTGGAACAGACTTGGCTTGGCTGGAACTGGATTCTGGAATGGATTTCGCTTGGCTGGAACTGGATTCTGAAACAGTCTTAGCTTGGCTTGACTGGAGGCTAGAACGAACGTGGCTTGGCAGGAACTGGATGCTGGAACGGACTTGGCTTGGCAGGCAGTGCTGGAACAGACAGGACTGGAGCTGAAGCTGTAGACAGGCAATGCTGGAACAGACAAGACTGGAACAACAGGACTGGAGCTGAAGCTGTAGACAGGCAATGCTGGAACAGACAAGACTGGAACAACAGGACTAGAGCTGAAGCTGAAGGTAGAGGGGACTATAGCAAGCAAGCCAGACTAGGCAGGACACAAAGCTGACCCACACAGACAAACAGAGAAGAACAGAAGCAGAAGTGCACACAGGCACCCTAAACAAGAAATCAAGACAGAAGTATCCACGGGCACACAGACAATGAACAAGACAGAAGTGCACACAGGCACACAGACACAAGAAGTGCTACACTGCACACGGACTAACCTGGAGACCTTTGGCATTGCAAGGAACCCAAATGAAGGTCCACCACTTCCTTATAAACAGGATAGAGGCAGGAAATATACTGAACACCAAAGTGAGGCTTGAAACACGCAGGAAGTGGAAACCTTACAGGACAGAGGCAGGAAACACACAGAACACCAGAGTGAGGCTTGAAACACACAGGAAAGAAACAACAATGCAGACAGGAGCCAACTCAGAAGCTGACCATCGGAAATAAGGTGAGTCAAAGAGGGGTCACGGCCACAGTCATGACAAAACTGGAAATAAATATCAAGCACTATGACAACTTCAGGTATTGTGGGCATTTTGAACAGAGCAGAATGCCGATCTGAGGAATAGTCTAGTGGTTAATGCAGTGGACTGTGATCCACTCCAACTTAATCAGAAAATACCTATTGTACCTAAATATATAAGCTACCTGCAATCCTGAAAGCTACTGAAGTAGTGTACTTTTAGGTGCAGTAGGTATTTTTCTGTTCTTAGAGGGCTCACAATTAAAAAAAAAAAATAAGCATTAAAGTGGGATCTGAACCTGGGTCCCTTGGTTTACAATCCACTGCACTAACCATTAGGCTACTCCTCTGCTTTGCGGGGATGTATGTGTGGTCATTTTCTAAGAATGCTGCCGTGCAGATGTCTAATTCCCATGATTTCGCCCATTCATAATTTGGATGTTCCAGTTTGTCAATTGGCTGTTCCTGCTGGACATCTTCAGTACATGGACATCCATGTCATGTATTTTCAAACAGGAAATCTTTTTATTATTATTTCAAATAATATATCAACAGAACACCTTGAAAAATGCATCAAAAGCGCAATTTACAGCACTAAGAAATTAAACTAAACTTATTAATACAAACAATATTTGGCTTCTAATTAGATCACAATAAGAAGGAATCAATTCAGAAACACCAGAGGAAGCTGGGTAAAAGAAACATTTAAACAGGAAAAACAGTGAAAGTTGTCATCTAAGTATAAAGGCGATTCAAACTAGTGGGACACACGGAGATATCCCTCCTTCCTCCTAGAAAAATTGTGACCGTGAAGGTTAGTAGAATACAGAGGTATGCTGATCCAAATGAATTAAACATTTATAAGGAAACCTTGCTCCTAAACAAATTACATGCTGTTTATATTCCAATAACTTCTTCCTTCTACTTTATGTCCATTTTGAAATATAAGGGAATATAGAAATCTTTCCTCCTAAAAAGGTGACATCCAAAATTCTTAAAAAGAAACACGTAAGTGCCTTTTTATCCTGAAGAAAAACAAATGTTACGAGAAGAGTAGCTATAGATATCCACTTCTTCAGTAGAACTTCTCAAAATATGAGTAATGTTCAAACTGTCCAAAGAAACATCCACAATGGAATTATCATCAGGAGAACTTGAACACTGTCTAGGAACAGGAAGATGATAAATCTTGTGAACAGGAGGCAACCCCGAATCAAAATTTTAAATTTCTCTTTCAAGAATCTAAAAAATAGATTCTTTGGGGTTACAGTCAATAGTTTAGGAAAGTTCAATAAGTTCAATTTGTTATCATTTTATTTATTTACTAGTAAAAAAGGCCCGTTTCCGAAACCAATGAAACGGGCGCTAGCATGTGGCCTTTTTTTTTGTGTGTGTGTGTGTATGTGTCACAGAGTTATTTTTTGTGTGTGTGTGAGTGTGAGGGTGCGATGTGTGTGCAGGTTGTTGATGTGTGTCTTTTTTTGTTTTGTTTTTTGCTTGGGGGTTGGGGGATGTGCTGTGCTGTGCTGGCAAAGTGGGTTGGATTGGTGTGTGGCTTTGAGGGTGTGTTTCTGTTGTATTGTGTGTGTGTGTGGTTTTGTCTGTCAAGGAGGTTTGTGGAGGGGGGTCTTTCTGTTGGTGAAATGTAAATGTGGTTGTAGGGGGGTCAGCCTTTGCTGAGTGTTGTTTTTTTTTCCATGTTTTTTTTTTTTGTGTTGTGCTGAGGCAGCAGTGTTGTTTTAGATGGGCGGAAGGTAGAGGAGCACGTTCTTTGTCTGTCGGTATTTTTTGGCCGTTTCAGGGCTGCTGTAGGGGAATGCTGGAAGAGAAATGTGCTGTTGGAAGCAGTGCCATCTTTTTCCATTGGGCTGGGGTTCAGGGCATCTAGGAGGTGGGTGACGGCTTGCCTGAGGACGGGGATGGTTGTTTTAAGTTGGCGGAAGGGAGAAGAGTACGGTCTCGGGCCGTCGGGGGGTGATCCAGTATGTTTGGTCCATTTCAGGCCGGCTGCAGGGGAATGCTGGAACATTTATGCGCTGCAGGAATCAGCGCCGTCTTTTTCTGGGTGCTCGGGGAATCCCCTAGGTGGGAGACAGCTTGCCTGAGGCTGGGGATGGTTGGGCACGTCCTTGGCCGCTTCGGCAAAAGGGGAAGAGGTAGGGGGTGGGGAGTTACCTGCAGCCGCCTGAGAAACCATGTATTCTTTGTTTGTTTTGTATTATTAGTTTGCATTTCTGTTGAAGAAAGAGTGGATACCTTTCGAATGATGGAGGTGGTGCGTTGGTGTGCGGTTGTTTCGTTAGTTTGGCAGCCAGTCTCCAGCGATTCCTAGGCAGGGAAGGAGTACTCCTCCCCCTTCCTTGGTCGCTGTTTGCTGCTGGCTGGGTCGCGGGTAATCCTTCCAGCTGGGCCGCAGCTTGTCCTGTTCGCCCACGTCCCAGATGGTGACGGGCACGTTGTTTTCCGGCTCCTCTGACTCCATGTCAAGCGATCCCAAATATAGTCTGTGCTATAGGCCTTCTGGCACTCTTCAGTACTGGCATTAGGCATTTAAAAATTCCCCCCCCCCCCCCCCAGTCTATTTTTGCACATACCCACAGCAGGAATATTCTTCTCTCGTTCCAGCGGTGGTTCTGTGCTCTCTGTGCTGCACAGATAATGAGCCATTCTGCTGGGGAATGCTCCTCCCTTATTGTCACGCAGTTTCCTCTGATTGGTCCATCTTACGTTGCCTAGTGTTGCCTGGGAACGGTGTTTGGATGGTCCTTTGTGTTTCAGAATGTTGAGGGTGTTTTTTCTGATTGGTCCGTCATGCGAGGGCGGGGCAGAGAGACATGGTCAGTGTTGTGGCTTCACCACCATGAATCCATGAACCCTTCAGGGAGTGACTGAGTGACTTCAGAACGTTGTCTTCAGATCGTTGAGGGTGAGTTTTATTATAGTAGATTTGTTGCATTTGTATCCCACATTTTCCCACCTGTTCGCAGACTCAATGTGGTTTTCAATTTTACATCATGGCAGGTGCCATTCAAGAGTAGATGAACAATTGGTTACATACAAAAAAACATACATACTTTGTGTTCATTTTGAAATATAAGGGAATATAGAAATATTTCCTTCTAAAAAGGTGGCATCCAAAGTTCTTAAAAAGAAACACATAAGTGCCTTTTTATCCTGAAGAAAAACAAATGTTAACTACATAAGTATTGCCATACTGGGAAAGACCAAAGGTCCATCGAGCCCAGCATCCTGTTTCCAACAGTGGCCAATCCAGGTAAGAAATACCTGGCAAGATCCCAAAAATGTACAAAACATTTTATACTGCTTATCCCAGAAATAGTGGATTTTCCCCAAGGCCATTTAATAACGGTCTATGGACTTTACCTTTAGGAAGCCGTCTAAATCTTTTTTAAACTCCGCTAAGCTAACCGCCTTTAACACATTCTCTGGCAACGAATTCCAGAGTTTAATTACACGTTGAGTGAAGAAAAATTTTCTCTGATTCGTTTTAAATTTACTACATTGTAGCTTCATCTCATGCCCCCTAGTCCTAGTATTTTTGGAAAGCGTGAACAGACGCTTCACATCTACCTGTTCAACTCCACTCATTATTTTATAGACCTCTATCATATCCCCCCTCAGCCGCCTTTTCTCCAAGCTGAAGAGCCCTAGCCGCTTTAGCCTTTCCTCATAGGGAAGTCGTCCCATCCCCTTTATCATTTTTGTCGCCCTTCTCTGCATCTTTTCTAATTCCACTATATCTTTTTTGAGATGCGGCGACCGGAATTGAACACAATATTCGAGGTGCGGTCACACCATGGAGCGATACAGAGGCATTATAACATCCTCATTTTTGTTTTCCATTCCTTTCTTAATAATACTTAACATTTTATTTGCTTTCTTAGCCGCAGCAGCACACTGAGCAGAAGGTTTCAACGTATCATCAACAATGACACCTAGATCTCTTTCTTGGTCCGTGACTCCTAACGTGGAACCTTGCATGACATACTATAATTCGGGTTCCTCTTTCCACATGCATCACTTTGCACTTGCTCACATTAAACGTCATTTGCCATTTAGATGCCCAGTCTTGTAAGGTCCTCTTGTAATTTTTCATAATCCTCCTGCGATTTAATGACTTTGAATAACTTTGTGTCATCAGCAAATTTAATTACCTCACTAGTTACTCCTATCTCTAGGTCATTTATAAATATGTTAAAAAGCAGCGGTTCCAGCACAGAGCCCTGGGGAACCCCACTAACTACCCTTCTCCATTGAGAATACTGACCATTTAACCCTACTCTCCGTTTTCTATCTTTTAAGCAGTTTTTAATCCACAATAGAACACTACCTCCTATCCCATGACTCTCCAATTTCCTCTGGAGTCTTACATGAGGTACTTTGTCAAACGCCTTCTGAAAATCCAGATACACAATATCAACCGGCTCCCCTTTATCCACATGTTTGTTCACCCCTTCAATGAAATGTAGTAGATTGGTGAGACAAGATTTCCCTTCACTAAATCCATGTTGACTTTGTCTCATTAATCCATGCTTTTGAATATGCTCTGTAATTTTGTTCTTAATAATAGTCTCTACCATTTTGCCCGGCACCAACATCAGACTCACTGGTCTATAATTTCCCGGATCTCCTCTGGAACCTTTTTTAAAAATCGGTGTTACATTGGCCACCCGCCAATCTTCCGGTACCATGCTCAGTTTTAAGGATAAATTACATATTTCTAACAATAGCTCCACAAACTCATTTTTCAGTTCTATCAGTACTCTGGGATGAATACTATCCGGTCCAGGAGATTTGCTACTCTTCAGTTTGTAGAACTGCCCCATTACATCCTCCCGGTTTACATAGAATTCATTAAGTTTCTCCGACTCGTCAGCTTCAAATGCCATTTCCGGCACTGGTATCCCACCCAAATCTTCCTTGGTGAAGACCGAAACAAAGAATTCATTTAATCTCTCCGCTACGGCTTTGTCTTCCTTGATAGCCCCTTTTACTCCTCGGTCGTCTAGCGGTCCAACGGATTCTTTTACCAGAAGAGTAGCTATCGAACCTACTTCTTCAGTAGAACTTCTCAAAGTATGAGTAATGTTCAAGCTGTCCAAAGAAACATCCACAATGGAATTATCATCAGGAGAACCTGAACACTGTCTAGGAACAGGAAGATGATAAATCTTGTGAACAGGAGGCAAACCCGAATCAGAATTTTAAATTTCTCCTTCAAGAATCTAAAAAATAGATTATTTGGGGTTAAAGTCAATAGTCAATAGTTTAGCTTGTATAGCTTGGGATTGCTGAACCTGGGATTCCAAACCATGAATTTTCTCAGAATTAACTTTCAACTCCTTCACATTTAAAAATCCTATGTGAAAACTGATTTAAAGAGGAAGATGTTCCATCACATATCATATATAGGGATTCCAGTGTCATCCAAATCACATCAAGAGTCACCTCAACAGGTCTTACCAGGGGCACAATAGATGAATTTTTCCCTTCCGTTCAATTTTCTTGTTCATCTTCCTCAACCAGGGGTACCTGATCCAGGTCACCCAACACTGACCTGACCCATAAGAGATTCGGCAGCTTTGGCTTGCCCTCTAACACTCCTTTCAATGCTGCTTCCGTAGTCGGGAGTGATCCTGCTGATGCAAAATCTCACAGTGTTTGGGGAAGAATTGATCCAATTGGGCTGAGTGAAGCTTCTCTCTCAAGGCTTAAGCTCTCCCTCTTGCTCGGACCAGCTGGTATGCCCTGTGTGGAAGTCAGCATGAAGTTGGTAATCTCAGCCTGCCTCATAACAGAAGTTTTAGGCTGCCAGACAGAAGTAGCAACCTTCCTCTTCTTCTTCAGCATAAAGTAAGGGATAAAACCTGAATAGAAACATCCCCGCTTCTTCACTGTGATGCCATCTTGATACTATTATTATTATTATTAGCATTTGTATAGCGTTACCAGACGCACGCAGCGCTGAACATCTGACACAAATAGACAGTCCCTGCTCAAAAGAGCTTACAATCTAAATAATACAGACAGACAAGACAGATACAGGGGATGAAGAGTAATGGGTGAGAAGGAAGGAAGGGACAAGGGGAGGGCAATTGAGTAGTAGCTAGGAGTTAAAAGCAGCAGTGAAAAGGTGGGTTTTCAGCATAGATTTGAAAACAGATAGCGATGGAGCTAAACGTATACCCGAAATCTTCAAACAGGAAATCTTAACGTATATCTTGTTTGAAAATACATGTGAGATGGATGTCCATTTGGCACATTCTGACAGGGACTTCCCTTTTCTGACTTAGACATCCTTTCAGAAATGCCCCTCCACATGTTCAAAGCTGACTGCTGAAAATTTTGGAGTGCTGTTAAACTAATTACTTATCTATTTAAAGTTATTCATTCGGTTTTTGCATTCAGACTGCAGTACATAAGTTAGAAGGGTAGAGGTTCATTTTGTAACAGTACATCTGTGTGAAAAGTTCAAAATGCACCTATTTTAACCTTGTTTTATAAAGACAACATAGGTGGTAATGTCTTTATAAGATAGCATGGTGAACCAGCCCAATAGGATGTCAATTCAAGTACATGAATTTACACTTGCTATGAAGAAGGTAGAAATGTGTGAATATATTCTATGCATGTAGTTATAAAGTTTATATAAAATACGTGCAAACATTTTAACTCTGCCTCTGCTGTACCCTTATTATGCCCCGGGAATGCAGTATATATATATATATATATATATATACAGTGCACTCCATTTAAGTGCACATTGGATAAGCGCATGCTCTGTTTAACTGCATGCTGTACTTCGGTCCCGTTTTTGGCACCATCAATTTCTATGGGGACAAACTTCGGTTTAGCACACCACTGATAACTACTACTACTATACTACTTCTATAGCGCTACCAGTCATACGCAGCGCTTTACAATTGAAAATGAAGAAGACAGTCCATGCTCAAAAGAGCTTACAATCTAAATCAGGACAAACAGACAGGACCAAAAAGGATAAGGGAAGGACAGACAGAAGGACACATAAGGATAAGATAAAAGTTACAAGTGCAAGATTCGCTTATATGCATGGTTCAAGACCGCTCCTCTGCAGGAAAGACTCCGCGTAAGTGCGCGCATGGAATATGGAAGCCGATTGGCGCATGACAACCAACGAGATTTCAAATTTACTGCCTCTTTAACTGCCATAGGCAGAATAAGCGAAAGAATGCTGTTAGAGCGTGCACCGGGGTCGTCGTCGTCATCGCGACAGAACTATAAGACTTTAACACTGGCTGAACGAATAGAAGTTCTTAAAAAATTAGAAAACAAACAAAGTCAAGCATCTATTGCTAAAGAATATGGTGTCAATCCCAGTCAAATTTCACGTGTCTTGAAGCAGAAAGACCAGCTTCTGGAAGACTGGCAAAACAATACAAATCCACAACGGAAACAAAAACGGGCGGGTAAAGCTGAGGAGGTAGAAGATGCTCTTCTTCGGTGATTTCTAGGAGCAGACAGTTTCCTGTCAGTGGTCCACTGCTTCTGGAGAAAGCTAACCAGCTAAGCTGAAAGTCTTGGACTACCTGAATTCAAAGCCACTGTTGGATGGTTGGAAAGATGGAAGGAGAGAAACAGCATAAAATTCAAGAAATAGCATGGTGAGAAACAAGGCGCTGATGACTTTGGTGCTGAAAATTGGGTTGTTTCAGTTCTTCCTACCATCTTGAACGAGTTTGCACCTCGTGACATTTTCTTTGCTGACGAAAATGGTCTCTACTGGCGAGCAATTCCTGATGGAACACTTGCATTCAAACATGCCGAAACTACTGGAGGTAAAACATCGAAGGACTGACTGAAGATCCTCCTTTGCTGCAATATGGATGGGAGAGAGAAGTTGGAACCCCTCATCATTGGAAAGAGCTAACAGCCCCGTTGCTTCAAGAATGTTAAGCGACTTCCTGTGTCATATGAGGCTAACGCAAATTCATGGATGACTGGGGAAATTTGGAAGCAGTGTCTAAAGAAGTTAGACACTAGAATGCAGGCACAAAAGCGTCAGATTTTGCTGCTTTGTGATAATTGTGCTGCACACAGGGATGATGTCAGGCTGTCTAACGTCAAGGTGGTCTTCCTTCCACCAAACACTACCTCTCTGATCCAACCTGTGGATCAGGGCATAATAGCCAATTTCAAACAACATTATTGGGCTCTTGGGCTACGTCATCTGATGAGCGTTATGGATGACCAGATTGGCAAGGATAAAAAGGTGCTGTTGAACTGGCTCATAATCTATCACTGTTGGATTCCCTACATATGCAGAACGAAGCCTGGAATCATGTTACATAGGCAACCATTGTGAACTGCTACAAGTGGGGAAGCTTTGTTAAGGATGTGGAGGGGGATGCAGCTGTTGCAAACGTGTCAGTTGAAGAGGTTATTGACATCCCAGCCGGTGTTACTGAAGAGGTGTTCCATCGCTACATAGCTGTTAATTACGATCTACAAACAGCTGAAGACAGCACTGATGTCGAGATATCTGCCTACACGCAGGCAATAACGGCTGATGATGGAACAGATGAAGAAATGAGCAGCGAGGCACATGCTGATGAAATTCAAAACCTCCTCCTGTCACTTTTGCAAGAGTCTCAACACCATGCGGGCCTATCTGGAGGCCACTGGATATCAGTGTTATGACAGTTTTTACCGTCTGGCAGATATAGTCTATGGAATGCACAGACCCAAGAGTGTACAGAGGACTATAACTGATTACTTCAAGTAAAGCCTTGTTACAATAAATAATTTACTTGGGGATAGCTAGAGCACTCACTAATGTTTATAATTTTTAATATATATATATTTATTTTAAATTCTCCACCAGTTGCCGATGAAAGCAACAAGATCTACAATTACACTGAATGAAAGGAATTAATTATATTTATTGGATTGCATTAACCTGCATTACCAGGTTTAAGAAAGAACAGACCATATATATATTTAGCTTCAAAAGGGTTTATTAAGTTACAATATGACTAATGCAATCATATAAATAAGGTTACAAGCGAGAGATAATTCTTTTAAGAGATCTTTACAGATAATATGTGCTTAAGTAAAGTAGCAGGTTTTTAAATCAGAGGTTAAAACTTACAGAACAGTCCTTGTTATAGAGCATGCTGTGGTCCAGTGAACAGCCATGAGGCAGAGGCAGGTCTTCACAGCAGCAGATTTCCAAGAGCAGATTCCCAAGAGCAGGCAGGTCCCAAGAGAGAGAGCTGGGCTGTTTCCAGGCTTTTTATAATGTTCCCTGAGTCCTGGATATTGTAGTTTGCAGGGGATCTTGGGTATTGTAGTTTGCAAGGGGTCACATGCCATCAGCCCTTTGTCTTTACATGTGCTGAAGTCTTATCTGAAGGAGGGGAGCACTGAGTCCTCTGTGGCAAGTGGTTTATGGCTTCCTGTTTATTCTTTCATTCTGAGTCAATAGCTGGAGTTATACCTTTCCCGCCTGCCTGTCTCCTTGCCTCTACTGTTTACCTTTGATCTTTGTTGTGTTGATCAGCCAGGCTTTTTTGATCAGAGGAAGAGAGTCAATTTAATACTTTGAAACAGTCTCTTAGTCTTTTGTTAAAGGGGGAGGAAGGGGGAGCACTGAGTTTCCCCGGAAAAAGGAAGGGGGAGATGAGCTTGAAGTGAAAGCCAGTTTCAATATGTTTTTAAAGCTGTACAAATATATTGGTATATATATATGTATCTGATCCAACACAACATCATGCTACATATATTTCAATAATCCTGCCAATTAAACTGATACCATTACAGCCTAATGTCATTTAACTGAGACTGTATACTGCACGTATAATAATAAACAGTACTGTACATATGTTTATCAGATGTCAAGCTTCTTTGGGTCACAACGACTAAGTGCACGCTCCGGTTAACTGCATGCATTTCTTTGGTCCCAGACCCTAGCACTTAAGCGGATTGCACTGTAGATATATATATATATACACACACACACACACACCATCATTTAAACAGTAGTACTTATGCACATGTATACAACTGTGCAACTTTATAAAAGGTCTTATAAAACTGGATTTATTTATTTGTTTATTAAAACTTTATATACCACCTTTACTTATGCAAAGGTCAAAGTGGTTTACAGTCAAAATAATAAATATCACATAACAGTAACACCCCTTAGTAAATCTAGCCCATAGTGGTTTAATTTCACCGCGCTCTGTATAATATTAAATTCTGACATTGAAATACCCCAAGTCTTGCCCCAGTTGAATACACATTGCTTTGTTTGTATAGTGAATTATATAGCCAAATGTTATGCATGTAACCACTACTAATTTTATAAAAGAACTACCTACATGGTTAGCACCTGCTGCTAATCATCTGTTTTTGATTTTCATGCTCCTGCTATTTAAAATTAATCTGTACAGTATATTGCATAATGGATGTTACCTTAAATTTTCTTGTGTCTTTTATAGAAAGAGTTTTCATCTCTTGAAGAAAAACTCTAAATTGTTAAGAGAACTGAAAAATCTGGACTCTAGGCAATGGTAGGTGAACATTAGCAAATGGCTTTTTTTTAAATCAGTTACAGTATGTAAAATATGTTTGCATTTTCTTTTGTATGTAGAATGCTTCTTGTTCAGAAAACTTTCCAGAAGTTGTACTTTAAAAATATGATACATATGCAATCCTTCCAATTATTTGATCATTATGCAGTCTTTTAAAAGTCACTATTTATATTGCATTAAAACCTTAGAATTAAAAACAAATAGTGTACCCAGTAAGAGATTGTCATATACAGTGACTATGGAACATGTACCCCCTACCACCACCACCAAAATGTTCACCTTCCTGCCTTGTAGCTTGGAAATAAAATGCATTAAATAATTTTGTTCTATGAATCTATACATCTACCCCACAACAGCCAAGTGAAAAATGTACTCATGAAATCCTTAGAAAATGAAGTATAAAAAAAATATGAAATAGCTTGGTTGATTAAATGTCCACCCAGCTTGTTCCTCTTGACCATCTTTACAGGAATACTTTCTGGGCAAATTAATATAATTTTGCTGGGATATTTGGTGACTTCATACATAAGATATAAGAGAATTTGTGGGTATATTGATAAAAGCCGTTTAATTTTTACAAAAAAAAAAAAAAAAAAAAAAGCAAAAATTAGTTATTAGCTTATTTGAAGAGCCTGATATTCTTTTGTCTTAGTTTAACCATAGTTATTAAAGCCTGAGAACATTAAAAGGTAGCTGTTAGATTGATTGAGGCCTTGAGATGCAGTCAATAGATTGTTTGCCTACTGCGTCCACAATGAGTTTGAATCCTTCACTGGGTTTTAGATCAGTAACTGGCCTCTGGCCAACTCGTCCATCCATCCACTTTAGGTCAGTAAATATGGTAAGTGCACGACCCCTTAGCTGGGGGTAAAGATGACTGGGGAAGGCAGTGGTAGACCACCCTGCTTTACCTTTTTTTCCTTTTTTTTTTTAGACTGATTAGAGAGTCTTACGTTCTTTTTCATCAATTTAGTCTTCTTTACCACTCACCTCAGACACGTCTCTTAATTTATAGCCAGTTATCTCAATTAAGAGGATAGGAGGGATGTTTGTCACCACAGGATATTTTCATCATCAAATGATTCACCATTAACATATTATTTGCAGTTCAGTGAAATATAGACACTTAGAGATTTCTATATTCAAATTTATTTATTTATCTATTAGAATTTATTAATTGCCTTTAAAAAGAAATTCACTTAAGGCGGTGTACAGCAGGTACAGTAAAAACATAAAACTTACAACTTTGTTAACAGCATAACAGTAAAATGACCAAATATAAACATAAATGCAATAAAAGAGGTAAACTTGGAAATGGCAAATTGAAACCTAATAATAGAACTAACATGAAACAGTATCAGAAATATACACAATTGAAATGTGAAAATCCAAGATGGCCGCATCCTACTGAGACGCTGCGGGTCTTGTTCCTTAGCTAAATACAATGCCTAAGCGTCGAGGGAGATTGGCAGCCAGAGCTTCGCTCCCAACTCCCTCCTTACCTGGTCCTATTGACCGCTTCTTTGGATATCGGAATGCTGCCAGTAGGGAGTTACGGCGATTTAGGAGAATCGGTCTCCCCTGGCTTCGATACCACCTTAAGCCCCGATATGCGCACTCCGCCTCCCCAGCCGGTAGGAGCAAGCTCCTTTCGTGTTGACTCGACGGGGTCCCCCAGCGAAGGCGGTATGGACCCGGAAGAGCGTCGAGTGGAGGATTCATATTCATCAGAGAAGGGAGAGACGCCGCCACCGTGGAATGCGGGGAGAGGTGCCGAGGGACAGAGCGGGATCCCTGTGAAGACTTCTGAGAGGTTTGAAATACCAAAGGAACTAGTGGTTAAACCAAAGGAGGTTACTTTGGATACATTATGGGATTTAGTATCCGCCTTGGGACAAACGTTTTTGAAACAGACTAATGAAATTGCCTCCAGAGTAAATTTATTAAAGAATGACTTAAAAAGAACAGAGGAAAAGATTAAAGTAACGGATGATACGATTGAAAAGATGGACCAAAGAATTACTAAACTGGAAACATTTCAACCTTTGATGATAAATGATTTGACAAATCTTAGGAGAAAAATGGAGATATTTGATAACTATACAAAAAATTATAACCTAAGATTTGTCAATTTTCCTAGGATAAAGACTGTTCCTCCTCTTGAAATGCTAAAGCGTTATTTGCGGGACATTTTGAACACATCAGATCAGAATTTACCACCATTTACCTCTGCTTTTTATGTCCCAGGAAAGGAACTGAATCAAATATTAGAAACTCCAATAGATGTATCTCTTTTGCTTGAAACCTCTGATTCCGAACTTGCAACGGCTGCGACTTTGGTTGCGACCGTTGCACTACTACCTGACAAGAGTTGGATCTTCTGCCTATTTTTCCGAAATAAGGAAAACCCCTTTCTGGGTTTTAAAATATTATTATTTCCTGATGTCTCCAAGGAGACAAGGAGGCAGAGGAAACAATTCTTGCTTCTTAAGCCTGAAGTTTTGCACTTGGGGGTACCTTTTTTTTAAGATACCCCTGCAAGTGCATAATCAGACTTGATGAGAAGAAATATTTATTCACAGAACCTTCACATGTGTCAGCTCTTATAGCCTCGGCAAAAAAGGATAAGCATTAATGTAATAAGTAACTCATCTCAGTAGTTTTTGTTGGAAACTTTAATAATTTTCTATATTAGTCTCCTTATATTCCTAATTCTTGGATTTCCAATTTATGGACTTGAGCGCTAAAGTTTACCTTATGGATTATTTACTTTTTGTGCTATGTTAATTTTAATTTTATGAAGCTTTTCCAATCAAGAAAGTTCTTGTAATATTTGATTAAATGGAATAAATAAAAATTAAAAAAAAAAAAGAAATATATACAATTAACAGCACTGCAGAATGTTAGAAGCCTAAAATAAATGAAAGCGTAGCTATAATACACATCGCAGAGACCTCTTGGAAGGAGGATAAACAATGGGATGATTCCATGAAACAAGTTATATATCTCAATGATAGGGGGAATCAAGTTGGAAGAGGGTCTTTCCTTATCATCAAGCAGATGAAGCCATTACGTATGGGTTGTGTCCATCAACCAGCAGGGGGAGATAGAGAGCACTCAACTTTTCACAGTGCCTCATGACCAGCTAGCTTCACTGCCTCTTCAGTATTCTCTATCTCCTCAAGCAGGGTGGCTGCAGCTTCTTCGAGCTCCATCAAAAATCTGCCTGGGGTGGCTCCTGGCATGCCAGTTGTTAGCCGGAGTGTTAGAGGCTATAGCAGCTTCACTTTGAAGGCACATAGGTCAGCCCTTTCCCTGCCTTACCCATGCCCCCATGGATGTGGACATATTAGCTTGCTTTTCCCTGTCCTTTCCCACTCAGTGGATGCAGGCACATTGGTCCACCTTTCCCTGCCTTTCCCACTTATCTGAGCCTCCGGAGTGTTTTTATTTACCACTTTTGCCTCTGCTTTCCTCACAGCGTTAAAAAATAAAAAAATAATTAAAGTCGCGTCGCGCTTTAGCGCAGCGTTCTTGGAAAAGAGGTTTTTTTCTTGAGATTCTTCTGCAGGACCGGAGCTGTGATACTCGGTCTAGTGAGGTAAGAGTGTTTTCTGACTCCTCCGGGGTGGGCCCACGATCAGGACGTTTTTGGCGCGACCCGCCATTTTTTAATTTTACCGCCGTATTTGGCAATGGCTGCGGAGACTGTAAAGCGCTGTTCTAAATGTGGCAAGTGCAAATCAGCAGCGGGGCGGGACTGGTGGTTGGGAGGCGGGAAATACTGCTGGGCAGACTTGTACGGTCTGTGCCCTGAAAAAGGCAGGTACAAATCAAGGTAAGGATACACATATGCGTTTATCTTGTTGGGCAGACTGGATGGACTGTGCAGGTCTTTTTCTGCCGTCATCTACTATGTTACTATGTAATTCGTGCTGTACGGACGGTAGAGCCGGCCCGAGCATGGCGAGCGGCGATCTTTTGCACTCTGAGCTGGCAGCAGACGCCATTTTGGATTTTCCACATGGCGCGGCCTCCGTTGCAATGGAGAGCCCTTAATCCGGGGGGAGGGGGTCCTCTGAGTGAGGCTAATAATAGAACTGATAGCCCTGGGCAGGATCCGGGCAGTCAGGGAGTGGTTTTCTCCCCTGATTTTGTAAAGTGATGCATTTAGGGAGTAGAAACCCACGAGAGACTAATGTGTTAGGCGGTGAGAGTCTGATAGGTACTGAGGGGGGGAGAGGGATCTTGGGGTGATAGTATCCGAGGATCTGAAGGCGACGAAACAGTGTGACAAGGCTGTGGCCTTAGAGAGAAGGTTGCTAGGCTGTATAGAGAGAGGTGTGATCAGCAGAAGAAAGGAAGTGTTGATGCCCCTGTACAAGTCGTTGGTGAGGCCCCACCTGGAGTATTGTGTTCAGTTTTGGAGGCCATACCTTGCGAAGGATGTTAAAAAAATGGAAGCGGTACAAAGAAAAGCTACGAGAATGGTATGGGATTTGCGTTCCAAGACGTATGAGCAAAGACTTGCTGACCTGAACATGTATACCCTGGAGGAAAGGAGGAACAGGGGTGATATGATACAGACGTTCAAATACTTGAAAGGTATTAATCCGCAAACAAATCTTTTCCGGAGATGGGAAGGCGGTAGAACGAGAGGACATGAAATGAGATTGAAGGGGGGCAGACTCAAAAAAGATGTCAGGAAGTATTTTTTCACGGAGAGGGTGGTGGATGCTTGGAATGCCCTCCCGCGGGAGGTGGTGGAGATGAAAACGGTAACGGAATTCAAACATGCGTGGGATATGCATAAAGGAATCCTGTGCAGTAGGAATAGATCCTCAGAAGCTTAGCCAAAATTGGGTGGCGGAGCAGGTGGGGGAAGAGAGGTTGGTGGTTGGGAGGCGAGGATAGTGGAGGGCAGACTTATACGGTCTGTGCCAGAGCCGGTGATGGGAGGCAGGACTGGTGGTTGGGAGGCGGGAAATACTGCTGGACAGACTTGTACAGTCTGTGCCCTGAAAAAGGCAGGTACAAATCAAGGTAAGGTATACACATATGAGTTTATCTTGTTGGGCAGACTGGATGGACCATGCAGGTCCTTTTCTGCCGTCATCTACTATGTTACTATGTTTTAATGCTGCATAGGGCGTACATGCTTAAAAGAGCTCTTCCACAGGGATCTTCGGACCCTCTGCCTGCCCCCCCCCCCCCCCCCCCCCCCCCCCCCCCCCGGTGGATCCTGGCCTTTTGGAGTTGGCTTTGCCTGTTTCTTATCCTCCTGATAAACACAGAAGGGCTAATTCCCCTTCTGAGTGTGGCGCACCCCCCTTCCCCCCCGTAGTCGGGCTATGAGGATTCTGAGGTGTCTGGCAGAACTTCTTGGGCTGAGGAGCCAGAGTCGGGTGCAGAATTGCCACAGGAGCTGCTTGATCCGTCTGCGGTGAGGATTTTCCACCGCGAGGAGCTGCCAGCACTTATTTCAGATGCCTTACAAGCCCTCTCGATTGAAGATCCTGGGAATGGCACAGCCTCTGCTGTTAATCCAAGGATGGCTAGTACCAGAAAGCCTGCTCGAGCCTTTCTTTTGCATAACTCCATCCAAGAGCTTATTTCGGCTTAATGGGCTGACCCCGAGGGACCTTTGAAGGTTGCCAGGGCTATGGGGCAATTATACCCAATGAGTGAGGAACATTTGGCTCGCTTTGCAATGCCTAAAGTGGATGCCCTGGTCATGGCTGTGACAAAGAGAACTAGCCTCCCTGTTGAAGGAGGTGTTGCCCTGAAGGATATTCAAGACCGTAGGCTTGATTTAGCTCTGAAGCGGTCCTTTGATTTGGCAGGTCTCACTGTTCGGGCGTCTGCATGCAGTTGTTATGCTGCTAGAGCCTGCCTGGCTTGGTTACAGCAGGCAGTGGAACAGCCCGGTGATGGAGCGGAGACCTTATCTGAAGTGGCTCTGTGGATGGAGTCGGCCTTGTCCTTTTTGGCTGACGCCCTTTATGATATGGTCAGAGCTTCGGCTAAACAAATGGCTGTAGCAGTGGCAGCTCGCCGCACTCTTTGGCTACGACATTGGGCGGCGGACATGGCCTCTAAGCAAAGGTTGTTGAAGTTGCCCTTTCAAGGCCTTCTCCTGTTTGGTGAGGAGCTGGAAAACATTGTTAAAGGCCTGGGGGATTCCAAACCTCAGCGCTTGCCCGAAGATAGGCCGAAGCCTTCCTCTAAGGGTCAGGCGGTCCGCTCCTCTTACAGACCTCACTTCCGTGAAGCTAGAAGGTACCGCCCGGGGCGTGCTGCTGGGTTCACTTCGCGTGCCCACTTTCAGCAGAGAAACTCCTTTCGCTCGGACAAATGTTCCGCAGCCGCCGGTTCAAGGCCTGAAGTTCAGGGGCAACCCTCTCAATGATGGTGCGCCGGCCCCCTCCTCGTTTCCTGTCATCGGAGGAAGACTTTCCCTCTTTTTCGAGGAGTGGGCCAAAATCTCCGCAGATCAGTGGGTCTTGGACCTGATCAGAGACGGATACCGAATAGAATTCGATGCCCCGGTGAGAGTATTTGTGGAATCCCGATGCGGTTCTGCCGCCAAACGGGTGGCGGTAGAGGAGACTTTGCACAGTCTATGCCAGATAGGGGCTGTGACCCCGGTGCCTCCCGCCGAACAAGGTTTAGGCCACTACTCCATTTACTTTGTGGTGCCACGAAAAGGCGGGTCTTTTCGCCCGATCCTGGACTTAAAAGAGCTAAACAAGTCCTTAAGAGTGCGGCATTTTCACATGGAAACCCTGTGCTCCATCATTGCGGCGGTACAGCCAGGAGAGTTTCTCACGTCTCTGGACCTTAAAGAAGCTTACTTGCACATACCAATTTGGCCCCCGCACCAGAAGTTTCTGCGGTTTGCGGTGTTGGGAAAACATTTCCAGTTTCGGGCCTTGCCTTTTGGCCTCGCCACAGCTCCCCGAACCTTCTCCAAGGTAATGGTGGTAGTAGCTGCCTTTCTTAGGCAAGAGGGTATCCAGGTTCACCCGTACCTAGACGACTGGCTCATCAGAGCAGACTCAGAAAAAGAGAGTCATCTAGCTACAGCCAGAGTGGTTTCAGTCCTTCAGTCTCTGGGCTGGATCGTCAATATGGCCAAAAGTTACCTGACCCCCTCGCATTCTCTAGAATATTTGGGGGCCAGGTTCGACACAGCCTCGGGCTATGTGTTTCTTCCCGAGCAAAGGCGGTGCAAGCTTCAGAATCAGGTCCGTCTGCTCCTGAGGATGCCCCGCCCGCGAGCTTGGGACATTGTCCAGCTGTTGGGATCGATGACGGCCACCTTGGAAGGGGTGCCATGGGCGAGAGCGCACCTGAGACCTCTACAGTATTCTTTACTTCAACGATGGTCTCCAGTATCTCAGGATTATCAGTGCAGACTTTCTTGGCTCCCTGTGGCCTGCCTCAGTATGGAGTGGTGGCTCTCGGACAGCATGTTGTGGCAGGGAATGCCGCTGGCGCTCCCCGATTGGTGCCTAGTGGTGAGAGATGCCAGCCTGAAGGGCTGGGGCGCACATTGCACATTGCCAGGCTTCTCCACCACCGCCAACTGCAGGCTCCGCTCATTCTGCCTTGCCTCACCCTATGCTTGGAACAACCTTCCTGAACCCTTACGCCAAGCCCCCTCCCTGCCCATCTTCAAGTCTTTGCTTAAAGCCCACCTCTTCAATGCTACGTTCGGTACCTAACCCTTACCGTTCAGTGAATCCAGACTGCCCCAATTTGACTGCCCCTATCGGACCGACCGTTCACTTGTCTATTAGATTGTAAGCTCTTTGAGCAGGGACTGTCTCTCTTTGTTAAATTGTACAGCGCTGTGTAACCCTAGTAGCGCTCTAGAAATGTTAAGTAGTAGTAGTAGTAGTAGAAGCATGCCCAGGGTCTGTGGACACCCGATGAGTCGGAGCGGTCTATCAACCGCCTGGAATTGAAAGCGATGTTTCTGGCACTTCTGGCCTTTCAAGTGACCCTGGAAGGATTGGCTGACCGAGTGATGTCGGACAGCACGACAGCAGTGGCCTACATAAATCAACAAGGCGGCACTCAGTGCAGAGCTGTAGCCGCGCAGGCCGAACAAATTTGCCACTGGGCCGAGCTGCATCTAAAGTTCCTGTCAGCAGCTCACATTGCAGGTCAGAGCAACGTGCAAGCCGACTATCTAAGCAGGCATCAAATCGATCCAGCGGAGTGGGAACTAGCAGACGATGTATTCCTGCAGATATGTGCCAAATGGGGCAAACCAGTGATGGATCTTATGGCGACCAGTTCCAATGCCAAAGTCTTGTGCTTATTCAGCAGACAAGAGGGATCCTCGCTCTGCCGGGTTGGATGCCTTGGCTCAACCCTGGCCCCTGGGCTTGCTGTATGTCTTCCCTCCGTGGCCCTTGATAGGGCGAGTGCTCCTGCGGATTCGGCTGCATCCAGGAGAAGTGGTGCTCATCGCCCCGGATTGGCCCAGGAGGCCTTGGTATGCGGACCTCCGACAGATGCTGTTGGAGGCTCCCTTTCCGTTACCTCTGGTTCCGCACCTGTTGTCACAGGGTCCGGTGGCCATGGAGGACGCCTGCCGCTTTGGTCTTATGGCATGGCGATTGAGAGGGCGCAATTGAGAGATAAAGGCTACTCAAATAAGGTAATTTCCACTCTCCTGCAGGCCCGTAAGCGCTCCACTTCCGTGGCTTATGCCAGGATTTGGCGCCAGTTTGAAGTCTGGTGTGTTTCAAGAGCATTTTCTCCATTGCGGGCTCCTGTTTCGCCGATTCTGGACGTTTTGCAGGATGGTGTACACAGAGGCTTGGCCTATAATTCCCTGCTGGTGCAATTGGCAGCATTGGCCTCCCTGCGTGGCAAGGTTGAAGGTGTGTCCTTAGCTGCTCATCCAGATGTGGCACGGTTTCTTAGAGGGGTGCTTCGGCTTGTCCTCCCGTGCGGGCACCTTGTCCAGCTTGGAACCTGGGGTTAGTATTGAAGGCTCTTCAGGGGGCTCCCTTTGAACCGCTTCGGCGTGCTTCAGAGAAAGATTTGACACTGAAGGCCATCTTTTTAGTGGCCATTACCTCAGCGAGACGGGTGTCAGAGCTCCAGGCACTGTCCTGTAGAGACCCTTTTCTGCAATTCTCAGAGTCACGGGTCACGGTTCGGACCGTGCCTTCCTTCATGCCTAAGGTGGTTTCAGCGTTTCACCTAAACCAGCCTGTTTTTCTTCCCTCCTTTGTTGAGGAGGAGTTTCCAGATTCATTTGGGCAGTTGCACCTTTTGGATGTGCGCAGGACTCTGTTGCAGTATCTGCGAATTACAAATTCTTTCAGGACCTCTAATCATCTTTTTGTGAGTTTGCAGGTCCTCGCAGAGGGTCTTCAGCGTCTAAAGCCACTATTGCCCGTTGGCTCAAAGAAGCTATCTTTTCAGCATATCTGCTGTCTGGCCGGGCTCCGCCTGAAGCCTTTAAGGCACATTCCACAAGAGCGATTTCCTCTTCCTGGGCGGAAACTGGAGCACTATCTCTTCATGAGATTTGCAGTGCTGCAACATGGGCTTCTAAGCTCTCTTTTGCCCGACATTACAGGCTGGATGTGACTGGCAGGAGGGATGCGTGTTTTGGAGCACAGGTGCTAGCGCGTGGTATGGCTTGTTCCCACCCTATTTAGGGATTGATTTGTTACATCCCATACGTAATGGCTTCATCTGCTTGATGACAAGGAAGGGAAAATTAGGTTCTTACCATGATAATTTTCTTTCCTTTAGTCATAGCAGATGAAGCCATGAGCCCTCCCTGTATGATTGTCTGTATTGCAGTGATTCTGATTTTAGGTGCTGTTCTTGTTTCCTGAAGTTATATTCCTTCCTTGAGGAGTCTGAAAACAGTCTTCAGGATTCTTGTTACAGTTATAGGAGGATGAGTTCATTCCCTCCAGTTCATGTTTTGGGAGGATGAGTTTGTTCCCTCCAGGAGGATGCAAGTATTCCCTCCGTTTATACAAAGTGGAGGTTGAGTTTATTCCCTCCAGGAGGATGAGTTCATTCCCTCCTTTTTTGAGTTTATGCCCTTGTTAAGGGACCATCGTTCGCTGTGAGGAAAGTTCATGTTATTTCCATTGCGGTTTGCCATACTGCTTTGGAAGCTTCAAATACTAAAGAGGCAGTGGAGCTAGCTGGCCATGAGGCACTGTGAAAAGTTGAGTGCTCTCTATCTCCCCCTGCTGGTTGATGGACACAACCCATACGTAATGGCTTCATCTGCTATGACTAAAGGAAAGAAAATTATCATGGTAAGAGCCTAATTTTCCCATATGTTGAAGAAGGCATTGAGTCTAATAAAATACAAATTCAGCAGGAAACAGCAATGTAGAATCCCTATGAATAGAAATTCCATGTATGAAAGGAAAGAAAATGTCATTAGGGCTGTACTATCATCCACCAGGCCAGAACAGACAGATGATGAAATGTTAACAGAAATTAGGGAATCTAGCAAATTTGGCAACAGTATTATTTAATTTAACGCATTTTGATACATGAGCCTATACATAGGCATAGAGTGGTTCACACACAAATATCTGTACAGGTACTTTCTGTTCTAAATGGGCTCAAACTCTAAGTATTATTTGTATCTGCAGTGGGAGGGTTAAATGACTTGCCCAGGGTCACAAAGAGCTGCAGTGGGAATCAAAACCAGTTCCCCAGGATCTCAGCCCACCACACACTATTAGGTTGCTCCTCCACTCCAGGGGCAATGGAGGGTTAAGTGACTTGCCCAGGGTCATAAGGCCCTGCAGTGGGACTCAAACCAATTTCTCCAGGATCTCAACCCACTGCCCAAATCATTAGGTAGCAGCGGGAATTGAACCCAGTTCACTAGGTCCACAACCTGCTGCACCTAACCACTCTGCCATTATTACCTTGGAGGAAAGGGTTTAAATCTATAACTTTACAATATAACAAAAACAGGGAAAAGAAAAAAGGGGTATGGGATGCCTCCATATTCATCCACCCAATTTATAGATATTCTGGTTGTAAAAGAAACAGCATAATCCTCGGTCATCCCAGCTCTGCCACATATATTGAATCATGTCCCCAAGTGGAGTAAAAAAAAACACAAAAACAGCTAAGAAACTCCACCTGGACAAATAATCCCACTATGTTCTAAGGTAGAAAACTGTACATTCAAGTTATGTTCAGAATGGTTTGTTTTGCTTTCGGTGGTTCAGTGGAAAAACACTTTTAGTCAATTACCCCAATATTAACTGGATAAATGTTATATCAGAAAATGCTAAGGAGGTTAAATTCCTAGATAATATAAATGACTGCATATGTTTCAGGAATCAACAAGAGGGGGGGGGGGGCGGAAGCTATTGTAGATCTAGTTGTTAGTGATGTGAGAGGTAATATTGCTGGATCCACTAGGCAATAGTGATCATAACATGATCAAATTTGAGTTAATAACTGGAGTGAAGACACTAATGAAATCTACTATTTAAGCATTTAACCTTTGAAAGGGCAACTATGATAAAATAAGGAAAATGGCTTTAAATAGGCTGAAAGGAACAGCCACAATGGGTAGGAATTTAAATCAAGGCTAGACGACATTTAAAAATACCATCTTGGAAGCCCAGCCCAAATGTTTTCAACATATTAAAAAAGATGGAAAGAAGAGCAAATGACAGTGAAAGAAGCTATTAGAACCAAACAAACATATTTGAAAAAAATTGGAAAAGGATCTGAGTGAAGAAAACAGCAAGCAGCATAAGCACTGGCAAGTTAGAAGCAAAGCATTGATAAGGAAGGCTAAAAGAGAATATGAAATTAAACTCTGGAATTCGTTGCCAGAGAATGTGGTAAAGGCGGTTAGCTTAGCAGGGTTTTAAAGGGGTCTGGACAGCTTCCTAATGGAAAAGTCCATAGACCATTATTAAGTTGACTTGGAGAAGATCCACTGCTTATTTCTGGGATAAGCAGCATAAAATGTATTGAGTTTTCTGGGATCTTGCCAGGTATTTGTGACCTGGATTGGCCACTGTTTTGAAACAGGATGCTGGGCTTGATGGACCTTAGGTCTGTCCCATTGTGGCAATACTTATGTAACTTGCCATAGAACAGAAACATCTAGTAACAACTTTTTCAAGTATATTAGAAGCAGAAAGCCTGTAAGGGAGTCAGTGGGACTATTAGATCATTAAGGAGTAAAAGCAGCACTTAGGGAAGACAAGGCCATAGCAGAGACACTAAATGAATTCATTGCTTTGGTCTTTACTGAGGAGAATGTAAGAGAGGTATCTGTGCCAGTAATGATATTTAAAGGTGACCAGATGGTATAAACCCCAGGGTACTGAAGGAGCTCAGAAATGAAACTGCAGATCTCCTGTTGGTAATCTGTAACCTCTCATTAAAATTATCCATGGTACATGAAAACTGGAAGGTGGTGCATGAATATAATGCCAGTTTTTAAAAAGAGTTTCAAGAATTATCTGGAAAATTTCAGAACAGTAAGCCTGACCTCGGTGCTGAGCAAAATGATAGAGAAATGCTTGCATCAGGAGTCATAACATCTGGAGAGTCTCAAAGACAGACTTAGTAGCTTCATTAAGGATGTAGATTTCTTGAAAATATAAACAAAGTATAACAGAGCATTATTGTATGGAGATCGAACAGCAGAAGTAAATAAATGGCCGCAACGTGTTGCTGACTTTATTAATATTAAGAAAGAAAAAAGAAAGATAGTAGGTGCCATCAAAATAGTGGGACTAACATTGGTCAAAAGCTGTTCTAAATTCACCTGCTTAGCTATGCGGGTTCCAGTATCAGCATACTTGCTAGCTCCTCCCTAACACTGCTCCCAGTAGCACCCCTGAACTGCCCACTTTTTTTTTTGGGGGGGGGGTCAGATGATATTCACGGCACTGCCCGATTAAGTGCCGCTGAATATCAGTGGATAGGTAACCTCAGATGATTTAAGCAGGCAGAAGCTTCTCCTGGCTGCCTAAATCACTTTAAATATCAGCCAGTTTGTGTGTAAATGTGTGTTCCTCCAATGCTGTGCCCAAATTTTACTCATGGTGCACATGCACTGGCAAATTACAAGTCATCAATTCTATACATATACCCTAAAAATCGTGCCCGAGGAAAGAGGCCATATTCACGTAAATGACTAAAGCAATGCCATTTGCATGCATTCTTATCATCTGAAACTATGTGACATAAAATTATCTTCTCTATAGGTGATAATTTTAAGTGCAGTAGTTTATTTCCCGTGAAAAACAACTTTTCCCTTTCCATTCCTACTAACTACAGCCGTGAAACCCACAAGATTGCTGTGTTCTATATTGCTGAAGGACAAGAAGACAAATTCTCAATTCTGTCTAACACTGGAGGAAGTCAAGCTTATGAGGATTTTGTTGCTGGACTAGGCTGGGAGGTAAGTAAGGAAAATACCATCATTGTGTTTTTTGAAATTTGTTATTTAAACATAAGGTGTATATGCAATTTATCTAATTGGCTAGCAGGCCTCAACAAATTTTCACAGAATCTTGGAGCCAGTAGCAGCCACCTCTCCAGTTTCTCCCTCCCCGTCCTTCTAACATTGTGCCCAGTAAAGTTGTGGGGGAGGAATCCTCTTCCAGATCAGTAGTAGCTCTTTTGGAAACTGGCTTACTGAGGGCTGTTTTCCTATTTTATTTCTGTGGGCACAGAAACTTTACTAAATCAGTGTCTTACAGTTCTCCTGCAAATAACATTCTGTCAGTTGTGTGATGAGCACTATCCAGATAGGTGAAGCAAAGGAGCAATTGCCTCTGTTTCATGTGTCACCAAAACCTTGGTCCCCACCAATCTCTCTCTCACTCACACAAACCCCCCTCCCCATGGACTTCATTCGGTCTCTCACATACACTCGTCCCCCAGCCTTTACCCATTCTCTCACATGCTCATACCCACCCCCTCATCCTTTACCCAGTCTCTCACTCACTCATACCTGCCCCCAGCCTTTACCCAGTCTCTCACTCACTCATACCTGCCTTTACCCAGTCTCTCACTCACTCATACCCACCCCCAGGCTTCACCCAGTCTCCCACTTGCTCATAGCCATCCCCCAACCTTCACTCACTCTCTCAACGCCCCCAGCCTTTACCCAGTCGCTCACTGGCTCAAACCCACCCACCAGCCTTCACCCAGTCTCTTACTTGCTCATACCCATCCCCAACCTCTCACTTGCTCATACCCATCCACAAGCCTTTACCTAGTTTCTCTCTCAACCCCCTCCTCAGCCTTCACCCTATTTCTCTCAACTCCTCCTCCTCAGCCTTCACCCAGTCTCTCTCAACCCCCCTCCTTAACCTTCACCTAGTCTTTTTCAACCCCCTCCTCAGCCTTCACCCACTCTCTCTCAACCCCGCCCCCTCAGCCTTTACCCAGTCTCTCTCTCAACCCCCCCCCCTCAGCCTTCACCCAGTCTCTCAACCCCTCTTCTCAGCCTTCACCCAGTCTCTTACTTAGCCTTCACTCATTCTCTCTGTCAACCCCCCCAGCCTTCACTTTATCTCTCTCTCTCTCTCTCTCTCTCTCTCAAGCGCCCCCTCACCCTTCACCCAATCTCTCTGTCAACCCCTCCCAGCCCTCACTTAGTCTCTCTCAACTCCCTCAGCATTCACCTAGTCTCTCTCTGTCAACCCCCTCAGCCTTCACCCAGTCTCTCCCTCAACCCCCACCCCCTCAGCCTTCAAACAAATCTCTCATCCTCTCTCAGCCTTCACTCAGTCTCTCTCTCTCCTCATCCAGTCTCTCTCTGTCAGCCCCCCTCAGCCTTCACAGTCTCTTGGCCCCCCTCAGCCTTCACTCAGTCTCTCTCTCTCAACCCCCCTCAGCCTTCACCCACTCTCTCAACCCCCCCTCAGCCTTCACCCACTCTCTCAACCCCCCTCAGCCTTCACTCAGTCTCTTTCTCAACCCCCCTCAGCCTTCACCCACTCTCTCAACCCCCTTCAACCTTCACCCAATCTCTCTCAGCCCCCCTTTCACCCAGTTTCTTTCTCAGCCCGCCTCAGCCTTCACCCAGTCTCTCAACCCCTCCACCCAGCCTTCACCCATTCTCGTGCTTGCTTGCACATACCACTTCTCACCAGCCTTCAACCAGTTCCTCTCTCAATCCTCCCATCAACCTTCATTTATTCTCTCAACCACATAAGCTTTCACCCAGTCTCTCTCTCAACCCACACAGCCTTCACCCAATCTTTGTCTCACACCCCTATCTGTCTTCACCCTATCTCTTTCCTTCAACCCCCTCTCAGCCTTCACCCACTCTCTCTCTCTCTCTCTCTCTCTCTCTCTCTCTCTCTCAACCCCCTCCTCATCCTTCACCTAGTGTCTTTCTCACTCACACATACCCATCCCCCAGCCTTACTACTACTACTACTTATCATTTCTAAAGTGCTACTAGACGTACGCAGCGAACATGAAGAGAGAGTCCCTACTCGACAGAGCTTAAAATCTAATTAGGACAGACAAACAGAACAAACAAGAGCTAAGGGAATATTAAAGTGAGGATGATAAAATAAGGGTTCTGAACAAGTGAATAAGGGTTAGGAGTTAAAAGCAGCATCAAAAGGTGGGCTTTTAGCTTAGATTTGAAGACGGCCAGAGATGGAGCTTGACGTACCGGCTCAGGAAGTCTATTCCAGGCATATGGTGCAGCTAGATAAAAGAAACGGAGTCTGGAGTTAGCAGTGGAGGAGAAGGGAGCAGATAAGAGAGATTTATCCAGTGAACGGAGTTCCCGGGGAGGAATGTAGGGAGCGATGAGAGTGGAGAGGTACTGAGGAGCTGCAGAGTGAATGCACTTATAGGTAAATAAGAGGAGTTTGAACTGTATGCGGAAATGGATAGGAAGCTAATGAAGTGACTTGAGGAGAGGGCTAATATGAGCATAACGACACTGGCTGAATATTAGTCGTGCAGCAGAATTTTGAACAGATTGAAGAGGAGAGAGATGGCTATGTGGGAGGCCTGTGAGAAGCAAGTTGCTTAGTCTAAGCGACAGGTGATAAGAGTGTGGATGTGGGTTCTGGTAGTGTGCTCAGAAAGGAAAGGGCGAATTTTGCTGATATTATAGAGAAAGAAAAGCCTTCACCCGGTCTCTCACTTGCTCATACCCGTCCCCCAGCCTTCATCCCATCTCTCACTTGCTCATACCCTTCCCCTAGTCTCTCACTCGCTCATACCGCCCCCCCCCCCCAGCCTTCACCCAGCCTCTCACTCCTTCATACATATCCCCCCAACCTTCACCCAGTCTCTCTCTCTGTCACGCCTCCGGCGCTGCAGGTTGATGGTGAGCCCCTGTGCCGCCTCCAGAGAGAGACTGGTGATCTACAAGCCTGAAGAAGCTTCACCTATACCGACCACCGTTCCCCGAGGGTTGAGTCCTCAGACTTGAGTGGCCAGCAGGACTTGAGAGAATGCCCGGAGAGTACCTGGACAAGCGGATACCTGGGCACAGACACAGGCATGGTGGCAGAATCCAGGCAAGATCAGGGTGACAGACAGTGTCGGAATCCAGCAAGGGTCAGGACAGGCAGCAAGCAGACAGCGTCAGGATCCAGCAAGGGGCAGGCAGACAGCGTCTGAATCCAGGCAAGGTCGCACAAACAATAGAGCTGACAATGAACAGACAAGGTCAGAATCCAGGAAGCACCAGCAAGAGAGCCCTTGCCCCTGTGCCAGCTACCAGGATGAAGGGACAGTAAAGGCACCACAGTGCGGCGGAAACACATGATCTGACAGGACGTGCCAACACAGTAGGTCGTCGTGACAGTCTCAAACCCCTCCCCAGCCTTCAACCACTCTCTCTCTCTCTCAACCCTCCCCTCAGCTTTCACTCAGTCTCTCTCTCAAACCCCTCCTCAGCCTTCACCTAGTCTCTCACTCAATCCCCCAGCCTTCACCCAGTCTCTCTCTCCCAGTCCCACAGCCTTTACTCAGTCTGTCTCTCACCCCCCCCCCCATGACTTTTCACCCAATCTTTCTCAAACCCCCCCCCCCCCACACATTCACCCAGTATATCTCAACCCCATCTCAGCCTTCACCCATTCTCTTGCTCTCTCCCCAACCTTCAACCAATTTCTCTCTTAATCTTCCCATCAGCCTTTACTCATTCTCTTTCTTCCCTCTCAGCCTACACCCAGTCTCTCTGTCTCAACTCCCTCTCTCAGCCTTCACCTACTCTCTTTTTCAAACCCTCCTCCTCATCCTTCACCTAGTTTCATCCTCACTCACACATACCCCGCCCCCTAGAGTTCACTCAGTCTCTCTCAAACCCACACAGCTTTTACCCACTCTCACTTGTTCATATCCACCCCTTAGCCTTACCTAAGTCTCTCTCAACCCCCCCCCAGCCTCCACCCAGACTCTCTCTCGACCGTCCCCCCTCAGCCTTCACCACCCAGTCTTGTTCTCAACCGCCCCCCCCCCCCAGTCTCTCTCTCAACTGTACGCCTTCAGCCAGTCTCTCTCTCAACTGTACGCCCTCAGCCTTCAGCCAGTCTCTCTCTCAACTGTACGCCCTCAGCCTTCAGCCAGTCTCTCTCTCAACCATCCCCCCTCAGCCTTCACCCAGTCTCTGTCTCAACCGTCACCCCGTAGCCTTCACCCACTCTGTCTCAACCATCACCCCCGCAGCCTTCACCTAGTCTCTCACTCGCTCATACCCATCCTCGGCCTTTACCAAGGCTCTCTCAGAACCCCTCAACCTTCATCTTACTTGCTTAAACTCGCCCCCCAGCCTTCACCCAGTCCATTGCTCACTCATACCCGCCCCCTTGCCTTCATCCAGTCTCTCTCAACCCTCCCCTCAGCCTTCACTCACTCTCAAGTCCCCCAGCCTTCACCCAGTGTCTCAACCCCCCCCCCCCCCCAGCCTTCACCTATCTATTCCTCACACATACCCGCCCCACCCTCCAGATTTCACCTAGTTTCTCAACCCCCCCCACCGGGTCTCTCAATTTCCCCCCCACCTAACCTTCACCCAGTCTATTGCTCGCTCGCACATACTCGCCCCCAGTTTCTTTCTCAATCCTCCTGTCAGTTCACTGAGTCTCTCTCAATCCTTCCGTCAGCCTTTATTCAGTCTCTGAAGCCCCCCTGAGCCTTCAGTCATGCTCTTGCTTGCTCACACATACTCGCCCCCCAGCCTACACCCAGTTTTTCTCTCAATCCTCCCATCAGCCTTCACTGAGTTCTCTCTCAACCCCTATTCTTTACCCATTCTCTCTCTCAAACCCCTCCTCATCCTTCACCGAGTCTCTCTCTCAACCCCCTCTAGTCTTCACCCAGTCTCTCAACTCCCCCTCAGCATTCACCTTTTAAAATTGAGTATGACTGAGTGCTTACATTTTACCTCCCCCCCCCCCCCCCCCCCCCCCCCCCACCGTTTCATGTTAAATCTTTTTTTATTGAAATGCAAATAAATATTCAAGGCACAAAGAAATACCTTGTTTAACTAACTAAAACAATAGCATGTCTGACTCACCTCCCACCCATCCCAGCTATAGTTCCCCAGCTTCTCAAACAGCATAAACATGAACTAGTCGGATCATACCAGGTGACATATACAGCTTAGACTGAATCAGATCATTCAAATTATCATACCAGTAAGTGAGGAACTTGGTCTTTTATAGCTCCCCACCCAGATTAATAACATCAACAAGAATCTATACTCCCCTCCTCCACCCCCTACTCCCTCCCGTTTAAATGATTAATTTTGATGAAGCTCAATGGGTCAACTACAGAGGCATCTGGTTCAAGATTAAGCTACGTGTTGGAGCCCTATGTCCAATCCTGTTAACGATTGGACATACGGCTCCCAAACAGCCCAAAATCTCTGTTTCCTCTTCAAAGTATAGCAATCATCTCGAGCCTCCAAACCCATTAAGGTATGCAGTACAGTTCTCCAATTCCAATATTTGGACGGTGCATTCAGTGTCCAATGTTGCATAAAGTATTTTTTTACCTACAGTGCTATCTTTATACAGAAATAAATGTTCTGCCTGCTGAAGCAGTCCCCACATGTCCAAAAAGTATGTGTCTGGGGGAAAAGATCTATAGATCTATGCAGCAATACTGTCTGATGAAGGGCAACTTCACAGCGCATGTTCTAAGGTGTCCTCTGATAAGCCACATTTAATACATATGTCTGTTGAGAGGCATCCTGCATAGTAAGCTTGTTTTAGACAAATACACGCTAGTAACAATCCTGTATTGATTTTCCCTATACTGAGCGCTATGTATAGATATGGGAATCATCTGCAAGAATTTAAGTATGTCACCCTCTCAGAATCCCAACCCCAATTCATCATTCCATGTCTGGGTCAGGTGTGCATAGCTCCTGTTTGGCCACACTAAGACAGTTGCTCTATATAGACTAGAAACTGTGCATTGAGAGTTTCTTGAGGGCTCCCTGAGGGAAATAAAATTTGTTTTAATAACTGGAACATACCTCTAGAGCATTCATGCCTCAGAAGATGCTGCACGTAAGTGGAGACTTGCAGATATGTATAATGTGCAACCTAGATCCCAAGTTTTGTTGTAACACCTCTATAGATTTCAATATGCCCATTTCTAGTAAGAGATCTGCTACATAAACCACCCCTTTAGATGCCCAGCGATGAAAAATCCCCATCTCCATTCCCAGACCAAAAGCTTAAGTTTCTGTACAAGAAGGATTCTGGTGCAATAAAGTTGCCAAGTATTGCCAGGTGAGTCTCATAGGGTGTAACAGTGTGTGCCGTCGCCAGTGCTTAGGGACATTTCGAAAGGCTATATGAAGAAGATAGTGAGGGTGAAGTGGCCGGAATAGGTTCTGTTCTATCTCCTCCATTGCGTGTAATCTTCTGAGCCCAACTCCCAATCCAGTAGGTGCCTAAGCAGGCATGCCCAGTTGTATAAATTTAGGTTTGGTAGGCCAAGCCACCCCCCTTCCTCCAGCCGCCATATAATTGCTCCAACTGAACGTTTGGTTTCTTAACACCCCAGCAAAATCGAGACAGCATCTTCCTAAGCTTTCTGATATCCTTTTCTAATATATATAGTGAAGGTGTTGAAATACATATAACCACCTAAGGAATAAAATCATACTCTAAAGACTAATCCTGCCGCTTATCAAAATGGGCAAATTATTCCAGAGGGTTAATTGTTGGCAAATGTGTTGGAGCAACAGATCCATATTAAGTCTGTATAGGCATTGAGTGTCAGCTGTAAGTAATATTCCCAGATAAGTAAATCCATCTATAGTTGGAAACTTCCCAACCCACCATCTCCTGAGGTCTGGATTTGTAGGCAACCCTTTTGATTTGTTCATATTGTTCCTAAGGCCCGAAAACGACCCGTATTCTGCAAAACTTTCCAGCAGCACTGGAAGGGACTGGGCTGGGGAGTTAAGTACACTAGAAGATTATCGACAAATGCCAAGATGTTAAGTTCTCTGAGGACAAGCAGGCTGCTTGTTCTTACTCATGGGTGACGTCCAACGGCAGCCCAGGACCGGAAAATCTTCCCTAGCAACAAACGTTTACTAGCCTCGCGCTCCCTTGCGCACCGCGCATGCGCGGCCGTCTTCCCGCCCGAACGCAAGCATGCTCATCAGTCTTCTTTTTTCCGCGGTTCGGGAACGCTGCTTTGCCGCTTCTCTGCCCAGTATTCCTCTTGCGCTTTTTGTTTGTTTCTTCGCCCGTTTTTGGCGATTTTCTTTTTTGAGTCTTTGACTCTTCTTTCGTTTTTTTCTTTGTTTAAAAACAAAAAGAAAAACCCTTAGTTTTCTTAGTTTTTCCCCTTAAGTTTACTTTCTTTTTTGCTAACGGCCATTTTGGGCCGCCCATGCGGGTCTTTCTCTTTTTTGGTGTCTTTTTTTCAGGCACCATCATGTTTGACATCGCCAGCGCGATTTTTCCGCCCATGTCCTCGAAGCCTACCAGTGGCTTCAAAAGGTGCATGCGGTGCAGCCGGACCATCTCCCTTACTGACAGACACGCTTCGTGTCTTCGGTGCCTAGGTGAGAGTCATCGACCTGACGCCTGTCTTCAGTGTCTCCAGTTGAAGAAGCGGACTCAGGCGGTGCGTTTGGCTCAGTGGAACATCTTGTTCGGAGCCCGGTCCGGTCCTTTGGCGTCGACGGAGCCAGCGGTACCGAGGTCATCGCAGGTATCGATGTCGGCATCGGAGGGTGCATCGTTCTCCGGAGCGTAGATAATGGCTGTCCAGAGACCCCATGCTGGTAGCAGTGAGCCATCGAGTAGGTCTCCACCTGCCTCGAGGACTCCTGCTGCGCAGGCCCACTGGGACCGACCTTCTTCGGACCCGGCCCCGAGGAGCCGTTTGGATTCAACGTCCTCCTCTTCGGCACCGGGAGGTACCGGTACCGAGCTTCGAGCTAAGGCCAAGAAGCATCGGCATCGGTCACTGTCCCGACACGGTGCCAAGAGCTCCGGGGCACCAAAAGAATCGGCACCCGAGAAGCACCGATGCCGGAGGGACCGCTCGCCCTCTATTCAGGAGGTGTCAGTGCACTCATCTCCGGACAGCCCAGTACTGCCTTCGCGCTCCAGACATGTTCTTACATCTTCTACTTTACCGGCGCCTTTGCCTTTTTCTACAGCCACTCTCAACGAGAGCCTCTGAGCCGTTCTCCCAGAGATTCTGGGGGAGCTGTTGCGTCCATCTCCGGTACCATCGGTGCTTGCCCGCCGGTACCGCCTTTTTCGACACCGACAGTGCATGCGCCGCCGGTGCCGTTGAGGGAGACGGCGGCTGGCTCATCGCCCGTGGTGCGGTCTCTGACTCCAGTACCACTTGCGGTGCCGGGGACGAGTGCCACCCAGGCTAATTCCCCGCCATCATCGATGGAGGGAGCTTCATCGCCTCCAGCGCGGAAGTCTTCCTCTCGACGACACCACGATGGACATCGGTCCTCGGAGTCGAGACGGGCTAGGCTTCGGACTGAAGTTCATGAACTCATGTCCGACTCCGCAGAGGAGGGCTCATGGGAAGCAGAGGTGGATATCAGGTACTTCTCGAACGAGAAGTCTTGTGGTCTGCCCTCTGACCCTACTCCCTCGCCCCAGAAGAAGCTTTCTCCCCCGGAGAGCCTTTCCTTTTCATCTTTTGTCCGGGAAATGTCTATGGCCATTCCCTTCCCGGTGGAGACTGTGGATGAGCCCAGGGCTGAGACGTTCGAGGTCCTGTACTATCCATCCCCTCCTAAGGAATCGTCCACTGTTCCTCTGCATAATGTCCTGAAGCAGACATTGTTGACGAACTGGACGCATCCATTAACTAATCCCCACATTCCCAAGAAGATTGAGTCCCAGTACCGAATCCACGGGGATCCGGAGTTGATGAAGACTCAGTTGCCTCATGACTCTGGAGTTGTGGATTTGGCCCTTAAGAAGGCCAAGAGTTCTAGGGATTACGCTTCAGGGCCCCGGGGCGTGAATCTAGAACTATGGATTCTTTTGGGAGGAAGGCCTATCATTCTGCTATGCTCGTGTCCAAGATTCAGTCTTACCAGCTCTACACGAGCATCCACTTGCGGAATAATGTGAGGCAGTTAGCGGGTTTGGTTGATCAGCTCCCGCAGGAGCAGGCCAAGCCATTTTAGGAGGTGGTCAGGCAGCTGAAGGCGTGTCGTAAATTCCTGTCCAGGGGTGCTTACAATACTTCTGATGTTGCATCCAGGGCTGCCGCTCAAGGTATAGTGATGCGCAGACTCTCATGGCTGCGTGCCACTGACCTAGATGGTAGAGTCCAAAAGCGTATTACGGATGCTCCTTGCTGGGGGGATAAAATTTTTGGTGAGAAAGTCGAACGGGTGGTAGATCAGCTCCACCAGCGGGATAACGCTTACGACAAGTTCTCCCACCGGGCACCTTCAGCATCTACCTCAACTGGTAGACGTTTTTTCGGGGGTAGGAGGACTGCTCCCTACACTTATAATAAGCGCAGGTACAATCCACCTTCCCGACAGCCTGCTCAGGCTAAGCCCCAGCGCGCTCGTTCACGTCAACAGTGTGCGCCTCCTCAGGCCCTTGCGGCTCCCCAGCAAAAGCAAGGGACGGGCTTTTGATTGGCTCCAGCAGAGCATAGCTGAGATAAAAGTATCTGTGCCGGACGATCTGCCGGTCGGAGGGAGGTTAAAGTTTTTTCACCGAAGGTGGCCTCTTTTAACCTCCGATCGGTGGGTTCTTCAAATAGTCCAGCTGGGTTATTCCCTCAATTTGATATCAAAACCTCCAAATTGCCCACCAGGAGCTCAATCTTTCAGCTTCCAGCACAAGCAGGTACTTGCAGAGGAACTCTCCGCCCTTCTCAGCGCCAATGCGGTCGAGCCCGTGCCACCAGGGCAAGAAGGGCTGAGATTCTATTCCAGGTACTTCCTTGTGGAAAAGAAAACAGGGGGGATGCGTCCCATCCTAGACCTAAGATCCCTGAACAAATATCTGGTCCGAGAAAAGTTCAGGATGCTTTCCCTGGGCACCCTTCTTCCCATGATTCAGGAAAACGATTGGCTATGGTCTCTGGACTTAAAGGACGCCTACACTCACATCCCGATATTGCCAGCTCACAGGCAGTATCTGCGATTCCATCTGGGAACACGGCACTTTCAGTATTGTGTGCTACCTTTTGGTCTCGCCTCTGCGCCCAGAGTGTTCACGAAATGCCTGGCTGTAGTACTGCCGTCTCTTCGCAGACTGGGAGTGCATGTGTCCCCTTATCTCGACGATCGGTTGGTGAAGAACACCTCAGAGGCAGGAGCTCTACAGTCAATGCAGATGACTATTCAACTCCTGGAGTTGCTAGGGTTTGTGATAAATTATCCAAAGTCCCACCTTCTTCCAGCTCAAAGACTAGAATTCATAGGAGCTCTGCTGGACTCCCAGATGGCTCGTGCCTACCTTCCCGAGCCGAGAGCCAACAATCTTTTGGCTCTCGTCTCTTGGGTACGAGCATCTCAGCAGATCACAGCTCGGCAGATGTTGAGATTGCTCGGCCACATGGCCTCCACAGTTCATGTGACTCCCATGGTCCGTCTTCACATGAGATCAGCTCAATGGACCCTAGCTTCCCAGTGGTTTCAGACCATGGGGGATCTAGAGGATGTCATTCTACTGTCCACAGAATTTCTCAAATCCCTGCGTTGGTGGACAATTCGATCCAATTTGACCCTGCGACGTCCCTTCCAAATTCCTCAGCCACAAAAAGTGCTGACAACGGATGCATCTCTCCTGGGTTGGGGAGCTCATGTCGATGGGCTTCACACCCAAGGGAGTTGGTCCCTCCAGGAAACTGGTTTTCAGATCAATCTTCTGGAGTTACGAGCGGTCTGGAACGCTCTAAAGGCTTTCAAGAATCGGTTCTGCAATCAAATTATTCAAATTCAGACAGACAATCAGGTTGCCATGTATTATATCAACAAGCAGGGGGGCACCGGTTCTCGCCCCCTGTGTCAGGAGGCCGTCAGAATGTGGCTTTGGGCTCGCCGGAACGGCATGTTTCTACAAGCCACGTATCTGGCAGGCGTAAACAACAGTCTGGCCGACAGGTTGAGCAGGATCATGCAACCTCACGAGTGGTCTCTCAACTCGAGAGTAGTGTGCAAGATCTTTCAAGCTTGGGGCACCCCCTTGATAGATCTTTTTGCCACTCAGATCAATCACAAGGTCCCTCAGTTCTGTTCCAGACTTCAGGCCCACGGCAGACTAGCATCGGATGCCTTTCTCCTTCATTGGGGGGAGGGCCTCCTGTACGCGTATCCTCCCATACCTTTGGTGGGGAAGACTTTGCTGAAACTCAAGCAAGACCGGAACCATGATTCTGATTGCTTCTTTCTGGCCCCGTCAGATTTGGTTCCCTCTTCTTCTGGAGTTGTCCTCCGAAGAACCGTGGAGATTGGACTGTTTTCCAACCCTCATCACTCGGAACAAGGAGGCGCTTCTGCATCCCAACCTCCAGTCCCTGGCCCTCACGGCTTGGATGTTGAGAGCGTAGACTTTGCCTCCTTGGGTCTCTCAGAGGGTGTCTCCCGAGTCTTGCTTGCTTCCAGAAAAGATTCGGCTAAAAAGAGTTACTTCTTCTTATGGAGGAGGTTTACCAAGTGGAGGAGTGGCCTAGTGGTTAGGGTGGTGGACTTTGGTCCTGGGGAACTGAGGAACTGAGTTCGATTCCCGTCACAGGCAGCTCCTTGTGACTCTGGGCAAGTCACTTAACCCTCCATTGCCTGCCGCATTGAGCCTGCCATGAGTGGGAAAGCGTGGGGTACAAATGTAACAAAAAAATAAAACTAAAAAAATACCATGTGACAGCAAGGCCCTAGATCCTCGCTCTTGTCCTACACAGACCCTGCTTGAATACCTTCTACACTTATCCGAGTCTGGTCTTAAGACCAACTCCGTAAGGGTTCATCTTAGTGCTATCAGTGCTTATCATTACCGTGTAGAGGGTAAGCCGATTTCTGGACAGCCTTTAGTTGTTCGCTTTATGAGAGGTTTGCTTTTGTCAAAGCCCCCTATCAAACCTCCTACTGTGTCATGGGATCTCAACGTCGTTCTCACCCAGCTGATGAAACCTCCTTTCGAGCCACTGAATTCCTGCCATCTGAAGTACTTGACCTGGAAGGTCATTTTTTTGGTGGCAGTTACTTCAGCACGCAGAGTCAGTGAGCTTCAAGCCTTAGTAGTTCATGCTTCTTATACCAAATTTCATCATAACAGAGTAGTTCTTCGCACTCACCCTAAGTTCTTGCCAAAGGTGGTGTCGGAGTTCCATCTGAACCAGTCAATTGTCTTGCCAACATTCTTTCCCCGTCTTCATACCCGCCCTGCTGAGCGTCAACTGCACACATTGGACTGCAAAAGAGCATTGGCCTTCTATCTGGCGCGGACAAGCCCCCCAAAGACAGTGTGCCCAATTGTTTGTTTCTTTTGATCCCAACAAGAGGGGTGTGGCTGTAGGGAAACGCACCATATCTAATTGGCTAGCAGATTGCATTTCCTTCACTTATGCCCAGGCTGGGCTGACTCTTGAGGGTCATGTCACGGCTCATAATGTTAGAGCCATGGCTGCGTCAGTGGCCCACTTGAAGTCAGCCACTATTGAAGAGATTTGCATGGCTGCGACGTGGTCTTCTGTCCACACATTCACATCTCATTACTGCCTTCAGCAGGATACCCGATGCGACAGTCGGTTTGGGCAGTCGGTGTTACAGAACCTGTTTGGAGTTTAGAATCCAACTCTTCCCCCCTAGGCCCATTTTTATTCTGTTCCAGGCTGCACTCTGTTAGTTGTTAATATGTTAGGTCAATCTCAGTTATGTCCTCGCCGTTGCGAGGCCCAGTTGACCATATTTATTGTTTTGAATGAGCCTGGGGGCTAGGGATACCCCATCAGTGAGAACAAGCATCCTGCTTGTCCTCGGAGAAAGCGAAAGCTACATACCTGTAGAGGGTATTCTCTGAGGACAGCAGGCTGATTGTTCTCACAATCCTGCCCACCTCCCCTTCGGAGTTGTATCTTCCCTTACCTTAGCTATGTACTGGACTGACGGGCAAGCTCGTGTTCGGGCAGGAAGACGGCCGCGCATGCGCGGGAGCGCGAGGCTAGCAAACATTTGTTGCTAGGGAAGATTTTCCAGTCCTGGGTTGCCGTTGGACGTCACCCATTAGTGAGAACAATCAGCCTGCTGGCCTCGGAGAATACCCTCTACAGGTATGTAGCTTTCGCTTTCATGAACACTCATTGTAACACCAGTAATTTACAGTTTCATACTGTCTCCTGAATCAACAGGTCCATTGTTAAGGCAAATGGTAAAGGAGACAGCGCGTGTCCATGACGAGTTCCACTAAGCACTAGAAATGTTGCCGAAACTTTACCATTCACCAGAACTCTGGCTGTGGGTCTCCCATATAAAGCTTTAATTGCATGTTCAAGAAAGCCCTCAATGCCATACACATGCAGGACCATGGTTAAAAACTCTAAACTGACTCTGTCAAAAGCTTTTTCAGCATTGAAACTGATCAGTAATGTGTCTTGACCTGTATTATATACCCTCTCCAAGAAGATTAGGATAGTCTGTATGTTTTTCACTGCCTGTCTCCCCCTGATTAATCCTACCTGCTATAATGGATGGGAGGAGCTTAGCTAAACGGTTAGATAGAATAGTAGCCGTTAATTTTGGACCTATATGATTCTGGGCACACGGGGTCTATCTCTGGCTTAGGAAAAACCATAATATCTGCCAGATGTAGAGAGGTAGGTAGGGTACGTTCCTCTATGGAGGTATTAAAAAAGTCCGCAAGTGGTTGCCTAATGTCTGCTGCAAGAAGCTTGTAGAATTTGACTTTGAAGAATTTAATCAACTGGCACAGTCCATGGGTGATAGGCTCAAGACCATGAAAGCCTATTTAAATCCACTCATATAAAGAGGGCACCTGATATTGTGTTCACGCTGAAGTACCCCTTCCTGTCAAGTACTCCTTCCTGGCAAAACATATTTCACACTCCATCTGCAGGCATTGGCATATATTAGAAGGCCTCGAGTGTTTTAAGAATAAGGAATTGGTCATCTCATATTCTAGAAATAAAAATCTGAGAGAACATTTGGTACCTTCCACTCTGCTAGAAATTAGAGCAACTTCATGTATCCCACATTTAGGTCATCGTAAATGTGGACATTGTAGTGTATGCAACCTGTGTCTTGAGACCTCTGTTTTCACTCATCCAATCACAAAAAATTCCTGTGTTCTGAAACATACGTCTGACTTTAATACTGCCTCTGTTCTCTACATCATTCTTTGCCCATGTCCCCTTTTATACATGGGCAAAACCATTAGAGCTATTAAGATGCGCATTATAGAACACAGGAGCTGTATTAATAGAAAAGTGGAATCTGCATCTCTGGTTCATCACTGGCATGCAGCCAATCATACTATAACAGATCTGCGGTTCTTAATGTTCAAAACCTTTACGAAAAAGTGGAGAGGTGGTAATCTTGATAATCTTTTACTTCAAGAAGAACAGAAATTCATTTTTGAACCAAATACATTGAGTCTTCATGGTCCGAACAACGCAGCTGACTTTCACCCTTTTCTATAGTATCATAAACCAGCATTTGAACTTTTATCAATTATTACAATTTGGATTTCAAGAGTATTTTAGGATTGCACACACATCACAATGATTCTGTACGCATACGTTATATTTCTTATTTATATGTTGTTGTATTTTTGTTGTATTATTTTATTTATTTTTATTTTTGTTACATTTGTACCCCACACTTTCCCACTCATGGCAGGCTCAATGCGGCAGGCAATGGAGGGTTAAGTGACTTGCCCAGAGTCACAAGGAGCTGCCTGTGCCGGGAATCAAACTCAGTTCCTCAGTTCCCCAGGACCAAAGTCCACCACCCTAACTACTAGGCCACTCCTCCACACACATGTATTACACTCTTTTATGCACATGATAAAACTTTTTAATATGTATTTTCAGATATCTTTTAAAG
The DNA here is from genome assembly GCF_901765095.1 of Microcaecilia unicolor. Classification (NCBI taxonomy): domain Eukaryota; kingdom Metazoa; phylum Chordata; class Amphibia; order Gymnophiona; family Siphonopidae; genus Microcaecilia; species Microcaecilia unicolor. Next base: position 104,417,792 of record NC_044033.1, read on the forward strand.
TGGTCTTCATTTACCATTGATAGCATATGTTGATGCATGTGATTGATTTTTTACATAGATTTTTAGATATCCTTTTTATAGGTCTTTAGTTATTATTTACAGTATATGGTTTGTACTTTTATTGTATGTCATCATTATCTATTGTTTTGTAACACCTAATGTATAATCAAAAACATTGGTTCCGACCAGATTGCATGCAGCTCTTTTACACATATTAAGATAGAATTGCCATGACATAATTATTCAGTTATAGCAATATTTAAATTCTCTCTTTATGTACTGCACTTTTTATGTATATGCTATATCCTTTACACAGATACTTGTCACTATTTAGTCATACTTTAGGAACACCTTATGCATGACCACTAACATTTATTTTGACCAGGTATGATAAGCAATATAGGTCATCCATTTTGTACACAGTTTTTTGCACATATTTTTATATCATTATTGGTTAGATATACCATTTTTCGTTTGTTTGGAGCTGTCTCAAATTCCATTTTTTTATCATTTCATTTAGTAACCACATCACGTTTTTTTTGTTTTTGAAACAAGTTTTCCTGTGGCATTTTATGAAAAGATAAACAAATCAAACAAGATTTCAACACCTTTTTTCATGTCAAGCTTTTATTTCAAGACATGTATACCTTGGCACCTGTTTATCCACTCACACATTCCCACGTCACATATTTAGACATGTTTTACGTAACAATGAACTATTATATTTCATTACGTTTTGCCCAAGATATGTCTCAAGGTATACACACCACGGTAACTGCTCGTTCATTCATCGCTCACTCCAGATTTACACAATTCCATGTCACATATGTAAATAAGATTTACTTCACATATTTTAATGGACTATCATATTTCATCAAATTTTCACATTATATGTCACTATTTTAGTTCTATGTTTTCATCCATTTTTATTATTTTTTTTGCTCATTTTTTCTTTCTACTTTGCACGTCATTCACACGTCATATCCCCCAATTTTTGCATACGTTTTTGTTTAAAAGGCGTTCTCTTTCAACCAGCTGTTTTTCAGCATTTTAACAAGGCTTCTTGTCTTAGTATCCAGTAGCAACTATACATCACGGTCTTTTTAAAGGTAAGACATTCTCCGTATGCACCGACGATCACAGTTTTACATCACTCACTCCATTTTCAGTCACTTTCTCCGGTATATTGTCTACATCATTCACTCTGTTTTCAGTCGCTTCCTCTGGTATATTGTCTACCATTTCCTTTTTCAGTACTGGAGTGCATCTTATCATATAATGGTTTATAGTTTCCTTTGATTTCTTCATCATTTTTTAAGGTTCTCTTTGGCACATTTGTCTTCTTGCATGCAGAGGTGTCGGCGGCAGGTCTGCCAGTTCTCTATTTGGTATATTGGTGGCCGGTCTCTTCTGGTTATCCGTACTCCCCACCTTCTTTACACCTTCCATATTCTTTCCTTCTAGTCTCATTTTTATGCACTGTGTCCTTTTCACTGTGTTCCATCCTGTCACATGGTGTTCTAGTTCTTCCAATAGCGTTTTGGTTTGTTTAGCATTTTCTACACCTTTCAACTTTTCCACATTCTGCTCTATTTTTTAGCACACCTAACCAGTAGTTATGTTTCATTATTTTTTAGACCGTCACGGCTAACCGTTATGTCTCCTAACCTTGTACTCTCTGACACAAACACACAGGTTAGTAAAAGCCCTTTGTATATTTAATATCTCCGTGCCATACACACACATACGTTCACCATTCAAATCAACATGGTCTTAATTTTTCCACTAGATAATCAATTAAGTCCATATTTCATGGTCATTTCAAGCAGTATAATTTTTGTGCATTATCATAATTCCTTTTTATATGTTGTTTTATGGTTTGACATCTCTGGTTTTATCCTATTGTTAACCATAATTTAAACTGCTTTCTAATTATTACAATAAGCTTTTATTACATTTAGATGGACAGTATTCTACTACATGTGATTTGCATACTTGTGTTGCAAAATGCTTCTTGAATGTGTTTACATTCGGCAACGAATCAATTTTTATCATTCATTACATATTTTATACACTTTGACTATATATCATTATTTTTACCTCCTGTATGTCCACAAGTTGTACGAATTTTATTTTATTATTTTTTAGACTCCTGATGCAGGCCTGGCTGAAACAAAGCATTGTGTTGAGTTGCTTTGATTTCCAATAAACACTGTTTTACTCAAGATTGTTTGTAGTCCTGTCTCTGGAAAACCTGGTTTTTATTCCTACTTTCCTCTATTTCTTATGTTACTTCATGGGATCTTTTGAGTTCTCCACGTACGTGGATTCTCTTTGGATTCTCTCCTCGAATTCGGCCCTATAGCCATCTGGGCCTAGCGTCTTGCATAATTCACTTCTCCCTACCGCCCAATGTACTTCATCATCGTCAATGAACCTATTCAAAATAGCAGTCTGTGTTTCAGTAAGTTTTGCTAGCTCTAGACTCCCCATATAAGTGTCAGTATCTAATGTACATTGAGGATCCGGTGAGTATAATTTGGTATAATATTGTTGAAATATTTGTGTGATGTCATCATCTGAGTGCTTCATCCTGCCCAAGGGAAGATGAAGCACAAGTATCCTCTGTATGCATTTCTTTTGCTTTACCAAGCAAGCCAGCAGCCATCCACTCTTATTGCATATTTGTATAGTTGGAACTGATAGTACATGGACGACTTCTTGGGCTCACTGTTGCAGCAGTTCGTTAAGGGCTGCCTGACTAACTATCATTCTTTTAATTGGACTGTGGGAGTCACCCTATATGCTATACGTAATGTCACTAGTTGTTTTTGCAAGTGTAATATTGTTCTATCTCTACTTTTTTTCTTGGAACTGTGATAGAATATAATATCTCCTCTCAACACAGCTTTGGCTGTCTCCCAATATAGAATAAATTCATGCTGATGTTGTTGATTATTAATTTTGTAATCGTCCCAGGTCGAGACCAACATAGAAGAATTGGTTGAGAGGAGCGGGTGTCTAGCAACCCAACCATCCTGCTGCAGATTGCTTTCTGCAAAGGTCCTGGAGGCCTCTTCCCACCTAACCTGACCTGGACTCTCCCTTTCCCCTAATATTAAAAAAATTAATAATAAAAAAACGTGGCCTAGTAGTCCAGTGCCCCCTCCCCAACACCTCCCAAGACCCTCCCTTCCCCCAATATTTAAAAAAAAGTGCCATGGCAGTCTAATGCCCACCCACTTCCAGAAAATTCCCTGATGTCTAGTAGAACCCCACCCCTTCCCTAGACCCATTCTTTGAATGAGGCTTTGTTTTTTAATTTGTTCAGAAAGACTGTGGTGTCTTGTAAGAGGGATTTCTTAAACCCTTGGTACAGAAGACAAAACAGTTTCATACAAGACACACAGACTTTCTGAACAAATTGAAAAACATGAAGCAGCTACCACCTGTCAATATACAATGAATGGAGGAGTAGCCTAATAGTTAGTGTAGTGGGCTGAGAACCTAGGGAACTGGATTTGATTCCCACTGTGGCTCCTTGTGCCACAAGTACAGAAATGTAGATTGTGAACCATCTAGGGGCAGGGAAAGTACCTGCATATAATAAGTATAAACTGATTTGATTGTACCAGAGAAAAGCAGTATATCAAACCCCATTACCCTTTTTCTTTTTACAGAAATCTGAGAGATGCAGGTACCTTTACAACTCCAGCTTCCATCTTTCACATACAAAAAAATCCATTATACACAGCAAAGCCACATGGTACTTATCGTATATGCTCTGACCAGTTTAACAAGTTCTCGCTCTCAAAAAACAAATAAAAGAAACTCACCCGTAGATATGTACGTAACTGTATTCTCCGAGGACAAGCAGGCTGCTTGTTCTCACTGATGGGTGACGTCCACGGCACCCCCTCCAATCGGAATCTTCACTAGCAAAGACGTTTGCTAGCCCTCGTGCGCCGATGCGCACCGTGCATGCGCGGTCGTCTTCCCGCCCGAACCGGCTCGTGTTCGTCAGTGTTCTTTTGTCCGCGCTCGGGACGGTCGTGTTTTGCCGCCGTTTTGTGCCCCTCAGAGGACCTCATGCGTCTTTCGTGTTTTTCAAAAAAAAAAAAGAGAGAGAACCTTTTTCCCGTATTTCTAGTCTTTTCCCAGCGTAAGTTTTCTTTCGCTGTCGGGAGCGGCCTTGTTGGCCACCCGCACGGGTTTTTTTCCCCCTTTTTGTATCAGTGCCTCTTGTCATCATCGCAAATTTTGATTTTGCCGGCGCGATTTTTCCGCCCATGACATCAAAGCCTTCCAGCGGCTTCAAGAAGTGCACCCAGTGCGCCCGGGTAATCTCGCTCACTGATAGGCACGCCTCGTGTCTTCAGTGTCTGGGGGCTGGGCACCGCCCGCAGGCCTGTAGTCTTTGTGCTCTTTTGCAAAAGAAGACTCGGGTAGCGAGATTAGCCCAGTGAAACGTTCTGTTCTCCGGCGCTTCGAAGGCATCGGCATCTAGAGATTCGTCGGGCGCATCGGCGTCGACAGCACCGAAGTCTTCGGAGACTGCATCGACATCGACTGCATCGAGGCGTCCTCCTCATGCATCGTCGGTACCGAGGCTTCGGAAGAGGGCGTCGGTGGTACCGGGACCCCCTCTGGTGCTGATGTCATCGGACGGTGGTACTTCGTCTGGAGTGCAGGTGAGGGCTGTCCATTCCCCTGCTGGTGGCGGTGAGCCTTCGGGTAGGTCTCCTCCTGCCCTGAGGGCTCCTGCGGTACAGCCCCCCCGGGATCGACCTTCTTCGGCCCCGGCCCCGAGGAAGCGACGTCTGGATTCAACGTCCTCCTCATCGGTACCGGGGAGCTCCGGTGACATGTTTCGCTCGAAGAAGTCGAAGAAGCATCGTCACTGGTCACCTTCCCGACTTGGTACCGGGAGCTCTCGGTCGCCGAGGGAGTTGGCACCCAGCAGGCATCGGCACCGGGAGGACCGCTCACCCTCCATCCAGCCCGGTACCGCCTCCTTGCCCGGAACAGATTCTGACCTCGACGCCTGCATCGGCATCTCAGTCTTTTTCTACAGCTGCTCTGCACGAGAGTCTCCGGGCCGTTCTTCCTGGCATTCTGGAAGAGCTGTTGCGTCCTTCTCCGGTACCGGGGGTGCTTGCGCCACCGGTGCCGTCGAGTGAGGCGACAGCTGGCGCTTTGCCCGGGGTGAGGTCCCCGGTACCGGTGCCGCTTGCGGTACCGGTTTCGGCTGCCTCCCAGGTGGACTCCCCGACGACGTCGGGGGAGGGAGCTTCGCCGCTACCGGCCAGGGAGTCCACCTCTCGACGCTCCCACCGTGGCCGTGGTTCCACGGAGTCGAGACGGACACGGCTTCAGACACAGGTCCGTGAACTTGTGTCTGATACCGATGATGAGGACTCGTGGGAGGCAGAGGAGGACATCAGATATTTCTCTGACGAGGAGTCTGATGGCCTTCCTTCTGACCCCACTCCCTCCCCTGAAAGGCAGCTTTCTCCTCCCGAGAGTCTGTCTTTCTCGGCCTTTGTCCGGGAGATGTCTACGGCCATCCCCTTCCCGGTGGTTGTGGAGGATGAGCCAAGGGCTGAAATGTTTGAGCTCTTGGACTATCCTTCTCCACCTAAGGAAGCGTCCACAGTACCCATGCATCATGTCCTGAAAAAGACATTGCTGGCGAACTGGACCAAGCCTCTAACTAATCCCCACATTCCCAAAAAGATAGAATCCCAATATCGAATCTATGGGGACCCAGAGCTGATGCGCACTCAGTTGCCTCACGACTTTGGTGTGGTGGATCTGGCCCTGAAGAAGGCTAAGAGTTCTAGGGAGCATGCTTCGGCGCCCCCGGGCAAGGACTCTAGAACCTTAGACTCCTTTGGGAGGAAGGCCTACCATTCTTCCATTCTCGTGGCCAAGATTCAATCTTACCAGCTCTACACGAGAATCCATATGGCGGAATAATGTGCGGAAGCTGGCGGACTTGGTGGACCAGCTCCCTTCTGAGCAAGCCAAGCCGTTTCAGGAGGTGGTCAGGCAGCTGAAGGCTTGTAGGAAATTCCTGGCCAGAGGGGTATTTGATACCTTTGATGTTGCGTCCAGGGCCGCTGCTCAAGGTGTGGTGATGCACAGACTCTCATGGCTGCGTGCCTCCGACCTTGAGAATAGGATCCAGCAGCGGATTGCGGACTCCCCTTGCCGTGCGGATAACATTTTTGGAGAGAAAGTCGAACAGGTGGTAGAACAGCTCCACCAGCGGGATAACGCTTTCGACAAATTCTCCCGCCGGCAGCCTTCAGCATCTACCTCTTCAGTTAGACGTTTTTATGGGGGAAGGAGGGCTGTTCCCTACTCTTCTGGTAAGCGTAGGTACAATCCTCCCTCTCGATAGCTTGCGGCCCAGGCTAAGCCCCAGCGCGCTCGCTCTCGTCAGCAGCGTGCGCCTCAGCAAGGCCCCACAGCTCCCCAGCAAAAGCAGGGGGCGAGCTTTTGACTGGCTCCAGCAGAGCATAGCCGAGATCAAAGTGTCCATGCCGGACGATCTGCCGGTCGGGGGAGGTTGAAAGCTTTTCACCAAAGGTGGCCTCTTACAACCTCCGACCAGTGGGTTCTCCAAATAGTCCGGCAGAGATACACCCTCAATTTGGCCTCCATGCCTCCAAATTGCCCACCGGGAGCTCAGTCTTTCAGCTTCCAGCACAAGCAGGTACTTGCAGAGGAACTCTCCGCCCTTCTCAGCGCCAATGCGGTCGAGTCCGTGCCACCCGGGCAAGAAGGGCTGGGATTCTATTCCAGGTACTTCCTTGTGGAAAAGAAAACAGGGGGGATGCGTCCCATCCGAGACCTAAGGGCCCTGAACAAATATCTGGTCAAGGAAAAGTTCAGGATGCTTTCCCTGGGCACCCTTCTTCCCATGATTCAGGAAAAAGTTTGGCTATGCTCTCTGGACTTAAAGGATGCTTACACGCATATTCCGATACTGCCAGCTCACAGACAGTATCTCCGATTCCGTCTGGGAACACGTCACTTCCAGTACTGTGTGCTACCCTTTGGGCTCGCCTCTGCGCCCAGGGTGTTCACGAAGTGCCTGGCTGTGGTAGCAGCAGCGCTCCGCAGACTCGGAGTGTACGTGTTCCCTTATCTCGACGATTGGCTGGTGAAGAACACATCCGAGGCAGGAGCTCTACAGTCCATGCAGATGACTATTCGACTCCTGGAGCTACTGGGGTTTGTAATAAATTATCCAAAGTCCCATCTTCTCCCAGTACAGAGACTCGAATTCATAGGAGCTCTGCTGGATTCTCGGACGGCTCGTGCCTATCTCCCGGAGACAAGGACCAAAAATCTGTTGTCCCTCGTCTCCTGGGTGCAAGCAGAGTACAGCTCGGCAGATGTTGAGATTGCTTGGCCACATGGCTTCCACAGTTCATGTGACTCCCATGGCTCGTCTTCCCATGCGATCTGCTCAATGGACCCTAGCTTCCCAGTGGTTTCAGGCTGCTGGGGATCTAGAGGACGTGATCCACCTGTACACGGGTTTTCTCGAATCTCTGCACTGGTGGACGATTTGGTCCAATTTGACTCTGGGACGCCCTTTCCAAATTCCGCAACCGCAAAAAGTGCTGACTACGGATGCGTCTCTCCTGGGGTGGGGAGCTAATGTCGATGGGCTTCACACCCAGGGAAGCTGGTCCCTCCAGGAACAAGGTCTACAGATCAATCTCCTGGAGTTACGAGCGGTCTGGAACGCTCTGAAGGCTTTCAGAGATCTGCTGTCCCACCAAATTATCCGAATTCAGACAGACAATCAGGTTGCCATGTATTACATCAACAAGCAGGGGGGCACCGGATCTCGCCCCCTGTGTCAGGAAGCTGTCAGCATGTGGCTGTGGGCTCGCCGTTTCGGCATGTTTCTCCAAGCCACATATCTGGCAGGCATAAACAACAGTCTGGCCGACAGGTTGAGCAGGATTATGCAACCTCACGAGTGGTCGCTCAACTCCAGAGTAGTGCGCCGGATCTTCCAAGTGTGGGGCACCCCATTGGTAGATCTCTTCGCATCTCGAGCCAACCACAAGGTCCCTCAGTTCTGTTCCAGACTTCAGGCCCACGGCCGACTGGCATCGGATGCCTTCCTCCTGGATTGGGGGGAAGGCCTGCTGTATGCTTATCCTCCCATACCTCTGGTGGGGAAGACTTTGTTGAAACTCAAGCAAGACCGAGGCACCATGATTCTGATTGCTCCTTTTTGGCCGTGTCAGATCTGGTTCCCTCTTCTTCTGGAGTTGTCCTCCGAAGAACCGTGGAGATTGGAGTGTTTTCCGATCCTCATCACTCAGAACGAACGGGCGCTTCTGCATCCCAACCTTCAGTCTTTGGCTCTCACGGCCTGGATGTTGAGAGCGTAGATTTTGCCTCTTTGGTTCTGTCAGAGGGTGTCTCCTGTATCTTGCTTGCTTCCAGGAAAGATTCCACTAAGAGGAGTTACTTCTTTTAATGGAGGAGGTTTGCCGTCTGGTGTGACAGCAAGGCCCTAGCTCCTCGCTCTTGTCCTACACAGACCCTGCTTGAATACCTTCTGCACTTGTCTGAGTCTGGTCTCAAGACCAACTCTTTAAGAGTTCACCTTAGCGCAATCATTGCATACCATTACCATGTGGAAGGTAAGCCGATCTCAGGACAGCCTTTAGTTGTTCGCTTCATGAGAGGTTTGCTTTTGTCAAAGCCCCCTGTCAAGCCTCCTACAGTGTCATGGGATCTCAATGTCGTTCTCACCCAGCTGATGAAACCTCCTTTTGAGCCACTGAATTCCTGCCATCTGAAGTACTTGACCTGGAAGGTCATTTTCTTGGTGGCAGTAACTTCAGCTTGTAGAGTCAGTGAGCTTCAAGCCCTAGTAGCTCATGCTCCTTATACCAAATTTCATCATAATAGAGTAGTCCTCCGCACTCACCCTAAGTTCTTGACAAAGGTGATGTCGGAGTTCCATCTGAACCAGTCAATTGTCTTGCCAACATTCTTTCCCCGTCCTCATTCCTGACCTGCTGAACGTCAGCTGCACACATTGGACTGCAAAAGAGCATTGGCCTTCTATCTGGAGCGGACACAGCCCAACAGACAGTCCGCCCAAATGTTTGTTTCTTTGATTACAACAGGAGGGGAGTGGCTGTGGGGAAACGCACCATATCCAATTGGCTAGCAGATTGCATTTCCTTCACTTACATCCAGGCTGGGCTGGCTCTTGAGGGTCATGTCACGGCTCACAATGTTAGAGCCATGGCTGCGTCAGTGGCCCACTTGAAGTCAGCCACTATTGAAGAGATCTGCAAAGCTGCGACGTGGTCATCTGTCCACACATTCACATCTCATTACTGCCTGCAGCAGGATACCCGACGCGACAGTCGGTTCGGGCAGTCAGTGCTTCAGAATCTGTTTGGGGTTTGAATCCAACTCGACCCCCCTAGGCCCATTTTTATTCTGTTCCAGGCTACACTCTCAGTTAGTTGAATAAAATGTTAGGTCAATCTCAGTTATGTCCTCGCCGTTGCGAGGCCCAATTGACCATGTTTGTTGTTTGGAGTGAGCCTGGGGGCTAGGGATACCCCATCATTGAGAACAAGCAGCCTGCTTGTCCTCGGAGAAAGCGAATGCTACATACCTGTAGAAGGTATTCTCCGAGGACAGCAGGCTGATTGTTCTAACAAACCCGCCCGCCTCCCCTTTGGAGTTGTGTCTTCCCTTGTCTTTGTCTTGCTATATACGGGACTGACGAACACGAGCCGGTTCGGGCGGGAAGACGACCGCGCATGCGCGGTGCGCATGGGCGCGAGGGCTAACAAATGTCTTTGCTAGTGAAGATTCCGATTGGAGGGGCTGCCGTGGACGTCACCCATCAGTGAGAACAATAAGCCTGCTGTCCTCGGAGAATACCTTCTACAGGTATGTAGCATTCGCTTTATACATTCTATTGGTACAAATGATATGCACAGGCAGCAACCAATTTACAAGTAATATTAAAACATATAGTATTTTTTACTGCAAATTTCAACTGGCCAGTTGATTTTCACAGAATGCTTTGGTTGATTTTTGTTGCACATCTATAGGCAACCTATGTTCGCTATTCATCCAAGAATTCTTTTCACAATAAATTTATTGACATTAAATTTGACGTATGACTTACTGTCAGACTATTTCTCACCCTATGTACCAATATACCCACCACTGGAAAACTGGAACAAGCTGAACTGTTAAAATATCACCAAAACTACAATTGAACACAAAAGCTACCATTACCTTTTCCTCCTCAAATCTACCTCTTCAAAAACTCTATGAATAACCACACGAACTATAGATGCCCTCTCCACATTGCACAATACTATTGTAACTCCATCAAAATGTAAATTGTAAGCCATTTTGAACTGAAATTTAATAGTGGGAAACAAGAATGCGTAAATAAATAAAATAAAAGAGTGTGAATCCAGCTTTTGCCTGTTTTCTCCATCCATGTGCAGTTTGTCTCTTCATCTCCATCCATGTGCATCTTCTTTTCTCTTCTCTCCCCTCTGTCCATGCCCAGCATTTCTCCTCACTCCCATCCCTTCCATCCATGTCCAGCATTTTTCACCTCTCCTCCATGTGTATCTCCTTTCTCTCTGTTCCCTCCCCTCCATTCATGTCCAGCATTTCTCCTCTCTCTCCTCCATCCATGTGCATCTCCTTCCTCTGTCTTCCCCTCCCCCATCCATGTCCAGCAATTCTCTCTCCCCTGCCCTCCATCCATCCATCCAGCAGTTCTCCTCTCTCCCCTCCCTCCATCCATCCATCCACCCATGTCCAGCAATGTTCCTCTCTCTCCTCTGCTTTCCATCCATGTCCTGCAATTCTTCTCTCTCCCTTGCCCTCCCCTCTATACATGTCCAGCAATTCTCCTCTTTCCCCTGCTCTCCCCTCTATCCATGTCCAGCAATTCTCCTCTCTCCCCCTTCCCTCCCCTCCCCTCCTATCCATGTCCAGCAATTCTCCTCTCTCCCCCTGCCCTCCCCCCAATCCATGTCCAGCGATTCTCCTCTCTCCCCATCCATCCATGTCCAGCGGTTCACCTCAGCTCCCACCTGCTCCCGAGTTCCATCCTTAGCCCCCTTCTCAGCTGTTGCTGATAGTTCCAGTGTGACAGCATCAGTGAAAGAAGCAGGCTGCCGGCTCGTGCGTTCCCTCACTGTGTCCCGCCCTTCTCTGATATAATTTCCTGTTTCCATGAGGTTGGGACAAGAAGGCCCGAGCTGGCAGCCTACTTCTTTCAGTGACGCTGTCACACTGCCGCTTTGAGGTAAAAGAGACACAGAGTGGCAAGATAAAAAGGGAACTGTCACAGGAGCTGAGGGTGAGCAGTTCCAGCAACATCTCCCGGTCCCCACCTGCCCGCCCTTAGCTCCTGCGACAGCCCCCTTTTTGTTCTTGCTACCCTGCATCTCTTTTACCTCAAAGCGGTTGCGTGGCAGCATCACTGAAAGAAGCAGGCTGCCAGCTTGGGCCTGCCATACTTACTGCACTTACTGGTTGCGCCTGCTCTTTGTCAGGAGCGTAAGACAGAGGATTGCTCTTGCCTCATCTGATCTGGCGCAATAACCGGCTCGCAGATTTTCAGAAAATGTGACACTGCAAACCGGCTCTAGCACACCACTGGCTCTGACCCAAGAGACTGAAATAACACCTCAAAATCCTGACTGAATCCTTCAAACAAAAAGACATTTGACAAAGTATCTCATGAAAGACTCCAGAGGAAATTGGAAAGTCAAGGGATAGGATGTAGTGTTCTATTGTGTATTTAAAACTGATTAAAAGATAGAAAACAGAGAGTAGGGTTAAATGGTCAGTATTCTCAATGGAGACGGGTAGATAGTGGGGTTCCGCAGGGATCTGTACTAGGATCACTGCTTTTTAGCATATTTATAAATGTCTAGAGATGGAAATAACTAGTGAGGTAATTAAATTTGCTGATGACACAAAGTTATTCAAAGTTGTTAAATCACAAGAGGATTGTTAAAAATTACAGGTGGACCTTCCGACACTGGGAGAATGGGCATCTAAATGGCTGACTACGTTTAATTTGAGCAAGTGCAAAGTGATGCATGTGGGAAAGAGGAACCAGAACTATAGTTACTTGATGCAAAGTTCCACGTTAGGAGTCACCGACCAGGAAAAGAATCTAGGTGTCATTGTTGAAACTCTCTCCTCAGTGTGCAATGCTGGCTAAGAAAGCAAATAGAATGTTAGGTATTATTAGGAAATGAATGGAAAACAAAAATGAGGATGTTATAATGCTTTTGTATCGCTCCATGGTGCAACCAAACCTTGAATATTGTCTGCAATTCTGGTCACTGCATCTCAAAAATGATATAGTGGAATTAGAAAAGGTACGGAAAAGGGCAACAAAAATGGTAAAGGGGATGGGACGATTTCTCTATGAGGAAAGGCTAAAGTGGCTAGGGCTCTTCAGCTTGGAGAAAAGTTGAATGAGGGGAGATATGCTACAGGTCTATAAAATAATGAGTGGAGTGGAACGGGTAGACGTGAATCACTTTTTTTTTTACTTTTTCCAAAAACACTAGGACTAGGGGGCACGCAGTGAAGCTACAAAGTAGTAAATTTAAAACAAATCAGAGAAAATATTTCTTCACTCAGTGTGTAATTAAACTCTGGAATTCATTGCCAAAGAATGTGGTAAAAGCAGTTATCCTTAGCGGGTTAAAAAAGGTTTGGATAACTTCATAAAAGAAAAGTCCATAAGCCATTGTTAAAATGGACTTGGGGTAAATCCACTGCTTATTTCTAGGATAAGCAATCTAAAATGTATTGTACTGTTTTGAGATCTTGCCAGGTACTTGTAACCTGGATTGGCCACTGTTAGAAACAGGATGCTGGGCTTGAGGGACCTTCGGTCTGTCCCAGTATGGCAGTTCTTATGTTCTTAAGGCTACAAACCCAAAATAGTCTTCAAGAGAATTTCGTCTTTGCTTAAAACACTCATGGGCAGATGATCGAAAGCCCCATGCTGTTCCAAACAGCTCTCTAAAAATAGCGCGAACAGCATGGGGCTTTACTGCCTCTATGATCAGAGATAATAGTATGCAAATTTAAGTACACTATTATCTCTGATCATAGGGTAAAGTGTGGGAGGATTATGCCTGAGCATTTGCTCAGGCACAATCCTCCCGTGCTTGTTTGACAAGTCTGGTCTGTCAAAAGCCCAGACATGTCAAACACAGGGGCTAGACCCCAAGTACCCCAAGCCCGAGCCAAGCGACAGGGGGGTTGGAGGTCCAGTGGACCTCCAATCCTCCCGACCCCCTCCGCCACAAGTTCTGGGGGGCTGGAGATCCAGTGAGTCTCCAGCCCCCAACCCCCCCCCCCCCCAACATCCCCTCGAATAGATTCCTGGTGGACCAGTCAACCCAGTCCCCCAACTCCCCACGACACAAGTTTGGGAGACTGGAGATATGGTGGGTCTCCAGCCCCCCCTCTCGAACCCCCCTCCTAGCATCCCCTCAAATACGCGAGTCAACCCTCCCGACCTGGTGGTTTAGCAGCCCTCTTCCCCACCCCCTACCTTCATTGAAGGAGGGAGGTGGCCTCATCCTCTTCCATCGACGCTGCCTCAAAAATGGCGGCTTTTAGCCCTGCCAAGTGCATCCTGGGATGTGCTGGGTGGGGCTTCACACCAAGGAAGGTAGAGGGTGGGGAAGGGCCACTAGACCATAGATTGGGGTGCGGAATTGACTCGCAGCCCACTGGGCCACCAGGGCTCCATTTGAGGGGATACTAGGGGGGGTTAGGGGGCTGGAGATCCTGAACCTGTGTCAGGGGGGTTGGGGAAACTGGAGGTCCGCCACAACACCAGTCCCCGTGTTGCTAGGGAGGGTCTGGTCGGGTTTCCTGCTCCTGCGGGGGGTGGCTGGCTTCTGCATTGGGGGAAATGGGGGGCCTGCTAACAAGCAAATGCATGCTGGACAGGGCTCACCATTCTTCCTCAATGGTCTTCAATGATATTGAGTTGGGGGATATTTCTCAGGTAATTGGGTGGGGAATGGGTAGGGCACTGATCCGAAATTTCACAGCATGCTTGCCTTCAGCCTTGTGAGGGTTTTTTTTATGTCACTTTCCTGTCAGTGCCTGAGCCAATCACAGCTCAGCCACTGGTTGGAAAGGTGACATTTAGCAATGAACTGCAGATTACTTTCACGATTGTAATGAGGCAGTAATTTGCATGCTCAATGATTATAGCATGACACAGTATTTTCTAGCAGTAGAATGCAGTTTCTACCCAAAGGTTTCTGCATGAGCCGCTAAACCAGTTAAATGGAAGATTGTGCTGTTCCTGAGGCAGATGCTAAGGCAGTAAATTCAGCTACTGTGAGGCAACACTTTTAAGGGGCTGTGGGGCAATTTTTGCAGGTGGCAGAAAATGTGCCATTACATAGTACTGGCATGTACCATGTGGAAAAAAACTGTGGAAACAATTTTATAAATAAATAAATGTAAACTTTCTTAATCTATGGCTTGATGATTGATTTGTGCTACAATAACATATTCTAAAAGAATAAATGCAAATTTTCTTAAACTATGCTGTGATGATTGATTTGTGCTGCAGTGATTCTATAGAGTAGTCTATAAAGCTATACATGTTCAGTTTTGTATGGCCTTTATGACCTATATATTTGCCCAAATGTTCTCATTTCAGTTGTTTGACTATTATAACTTCATTAATTTTATTTGTATTATATGCACTGTTGATTAAATTGTATTTTATTGATTTGAGTGTATTATTTTTATCTCATTAAGGCATCTTAGGAGTCCTTTTACTAAAGTTTAGCACACGCTAATCCTGTAAGCATGTGCTAAGCTTTATTAAAAGGGCCCCTTAGGCAGGTAAGGCATTAAACAAATGTAAATAAATAAATAAAAGCATATACTTTTAGCCAGGTTTTTTAAAAATAGGGGTTTTGGGGTTAGGGAGTGGTTAAGTTGTGTTAGTACACAATACTCTTTCTTTTAGGTTTCTACACCTATGTCTCAGGAAATAAGAGATGAAATTATGTGGCAGAAAAGGCAGTTTTGTGAAGGAAACATTTGCATTTTTCCATTTGAAAACTGGTTACAAGAAAATACGGACTACTGAAAATTTCCCCTTAAACATATTTTTAAATGACTGTTCTTTCCAAAACGAATGTGTTTTTCTAAATCACAGCGTCCTGTTTTTAGAATGTTTGGGCCTGTTAAAATGTAACCTATATTTTAACATTGGTTAATGCAAGTTGTGCTTAGTAAATAGGCCCCATTGAGAATCATGGGAGTATTTTACTAAAGCTTAGCTTCAGTTATCTGCTGCAGGGCCCATTTTATTCCTATGGGCCCTGCTACAGATAACTCGAGCTAAGCTTTAGTAAAAGACCCCCTGTGAGCTTGTATTAAATAATATGTATTAACACATTACCACAGTATAGTAAATAAGCTACTCATTTGCAGTAATCATTTTTAAAAATGAAACAATAAGTCTTTGCGTTGCCAGAAATAAACATTGTTTTTAGTATTATTAGGCGATAATCTTTGATCTGATATTTGTGAAAATTATAGTTAAGAGTTTGGGGGTTATTTTGTTTTCTTTTCCATGAATAAGGTTGATCTTTCTACGCACTGTGGATTTTTGGGAGGTCTTCAGCGTAATGGCAGCACAGGGCAAACTGCACCCTATTATGCTACCTCTACTGTGGAAGCTATTTTCCATGTATCCACTAGAATGTCATCAGATTCAGACGATTCTTTGACCAAAAAGGTAATGTATCCTTTTCTTTTTAAATTTTTTTTGTCATAGTTCAACAGTTTTCCATGTGGCTGTGCAGTTTCAACAGTTGTTACGCTCCACATTATTGTGGTTTTCTTTAGATGCAATAATTGTCTGTTACGGAGTAATCTGCTGAGACTCACTTGAATACGGAAACATAGCGTATTTTATTTTGGTTTTCTTATATTCTTTGTTAGTGTATTTTGTAACTAAGGATCTCTTTTATCAAGTTGTGCGGCAGTGCTGACGGTGCCCATTCAGAGTGATTGGGCTTTGTCAGCATAAGTGCAGCTTGATAAAAAAGGCCCTAAGTTTCAAGTTTCAGCTTATATAAGAAACAAATTACATCGTTCAAACATATTACATCATTCTTCAAAGTATGGAGTACAGCATAATCGTTAGAAATAAAGATGTGAAATATCTTGAAAAGGAACACATCATACTCTTGTGCATTTATGCCACAAAAGTTTTTAAACATCTGTTATCCCTTCTAACACCCTTTCAAAATATACATATTGAGATCTTTGTGCATATATAATTTATGATGAAGACCACTGACTATTTTGGTAGCCACATTCTGGTCCAACTCCATTCTTGTATTTTTTTTTTGAAGGTGCATTTTCCAGATTTGCACACAGTACTCCAAAAGAGGTCTTACCAAAGACTTATTCAGAGGCACCATCACCTCCTTTTTCCTGCTTGCAGTTCTTCTCCCTGTGCATCCTTCTGGCTTTTCCTTTTGCCTTTTCTATCTGTTTGGCTATTGTACAATCATTAGATATGATCTCTGTCAGGTCTTGCTCTTCTTTAGGGGCCCTTTTACTAAGCTGCTGTAAAAGTGGCCCTGTGCTAGCGGCAGCGGCTGTTTTGCCACACGCAGAGGCCCCTTTTACTGCAACAGGTAAAAAGGCTGAAAAAAAGAAATTGCCATGCAGTAAGATTGCATTTGCACATAGCCACTGACGTGGGTTAAGGGATCCCATTCTAAACTGGCGTAATCAGGCAGCGATTAACACCGGGTAACTACTGTGGTAAAAAATAATGACCTACTTTCTCTAGTGCCAGAAATGGCACACACTGGGGGTGATACTGTTGCCAACGCACACGTTGAGCCGATGGTAGTTCCAGATTGCCATGTGGTAAGTCCGCGGTGGGCTTACCAGTGCTTAGTAATCTGCGGTTAGCTTAGCAGAGTTTAAAAAGGGGTTGGACGGTTTCCTAAAGGACAAGTCCATAAACCGCTACTAAATGGACTTGGGAAAAATCCACAATTCCAGGAATAACATGTATAGAATGTTTGTACGTTGGGAAGCTTACCAGGTGCCCTTGGCCTGGATTGGCCGCTGTCGTGGACAGGATGCTGGGCTCGATGGACCCTTGGTCTTTTCCCAGTATGGCATTACTTATGTACTTAGTAAAAGGGCCCCTTTGTGCATAGAGTACTTAACCCCATACTGTACTTATTGCTTTGGTTTCTGCAACCTAAATACGTGATCCTGCATTTCTTAACATTAAATCTTAGCTGCAAAATTTTAGACCAGGGGTGTACAGCATCAGCTTTAGCCCAGTCAAGTTTTCAGAGTTTCCACAATGAATATGCATAACACCTATTTGCATATAGTGGAGACAGTACATGCAGATAGATCTCATGCATATTCATTGGGCAAATCTTAAAAACCCAGCTGGGTTGTGGCCCTTAAGGACTGAGGTTGGACACCCTTGTTCTAGACCATTCTTCAAGTTTTGCTAGATCCCTCCTCATGTTAGCCACATTTTCCAGAATGTCTCTCCTGTTGTAGATTTTGTTATCATCCATAAGGTGACACACCATACCCAACAGCCATTTTGCAAGTTTGCTTACAAAAATGTTAAGAAAGAACTGATCCAAGGACTGATCCCTGAGGCAGAGCACTGGTAATACACTTTATTCTCAGAGCAAAGAGCCGCTCTTTGTTGCCTCCCACTCAATGAGTTTCTAACCTAGTCAGTTCCTTTAGGGCCTATAACAAGGACACTATTATGCCAAATATTAAAATGTTCTATTATAGATAATCCAAGATGGCTGCTTGAGGGGAGGACATGCTTAGGAGCAGCTCCGTGATTCCCTGTTTGTGTAATGGGGAAGAAACAAAAGGATAAGCTGCGAGAGTTTCCCTCTGAGTCTCAGTAGGCTACTTCTTACCGGCAAACTTCCATCGCTGAAGCCTTCGCGTTCACAAAATCACTGGTTTCTCTTGCTGAGCTGCCTGAAGCAGCAGCCATGAGAGACACTGATACCACCTTGAGCCTGGACCAGCAGCAGGCACCTCCTCCCCCTGCGTTGGAGCATTCGATCGCATGAGGGTTGCAGCAAACAGTGTTGCAAGACAGCGCTTTTCCTGGAGAGGAGAACCCATGGTTTGATAATACTCTGGGGACAACTTCGCAGGAGAGAGCTGGTTCAGAACAGCAGGATCAGAGCCTTTTAGCTGCAGCTAAGAGGTTACCTCATGAATTATTACAGGAATCTGTTTTGGAGGCACTGAAGGTTCCTTCCCCGCTGATAAGACCAAAAACAGTGACTTTGGATTTGGGTTGAGAAGGCTTATCTTTCTTGCATTCTGCAATTACCTCTTTAACAAAAGCTGTGACAGTGTTTAGTTCTGTAGTGGTAAAAAATTAAACCTCACTGTCGACTATTAAATCCTCAGTTTAAAAACTGGACCATGAGAGTATTGAGACCCAGAAATTAAATACTGCTTTGTTAAAAGACAAGATTATTACAAGTAGACATGTTGAGAATCTGGAGAACACGGTGAGGTATCTGAACTTAGGTTTATTACTTTTTCATAAATATCCAATTTTTTTCTTGCAGTCTGCTCTTGACGGATTTATTTGGAGGATATCCTGATACCAAAAGAAGCCTTTCCCTCCAATTTCTAAGTCTTATTATGTTTCTTCAAAACTTAAGGCACCTAAAGTTCAGTCACAATCCTCTGGTACACCTCCAAATTTCGAACTGGAAGAAATTTCCCAAGACAGTTTGGATTTAACAGCATTTCTTGAAAAATCAGATTCAGAAGTGGTGTCTCGAGAGACTCTGTTTGTTTTTGCACAGGACAGGAAGCATGTATTGAAATCTTATTTCTGTCACAGACAAAAACAGTTTCTGGGTCAGAAAGTTTTGATCTTTCCAGATTTAACAAAAGCAACAAAAGAAAGGAGAAAGAAATTTCTTTTGATGAGGCACCAAGTAGTTTCCATGTTTATGTTGCATTTTCCCTGTAAATGTATTGTGTCATTTACCTCAAACAAATATACTTTCTTTGGTCTGGATCAGTTGATGGAATTTTTGGAAGCTAAGAAGTTGAAATCTCCTGAACCTCGAGAACTACCTGAGTGAAACCTGCATTTAGATATTTATGCCCTCGATTCTTTTGTTATATTTCCTTTTGGATTCTCCTCCTTTTTGTGGACTGTAATGTACTTTCTCCGAGGACAAGCAGGCTGCTTGTTCTCATGACTGGGTGACGTCCACGGCAACCCCCTCCAACCGGAAAAAAGTCTCGTGGGAGGTCCCGCGCGTGGGGCACGCCCACCACGCATGCGCGGCCATCTTCCTGCCCGTGCGCGACCGCTCCTGCTTAATTTCTCGTTTTCCGTGCTTGGATAGAGACTGCATTGCGTCCCTCTCCGTTGTCAGCCTCGGAAACCGGTTTAGCAGCCTTGTCCACTTTTTCTTTGTTTTGTGGCGCCGTCCGCGCCTTTTTTCTCTTCTTCTTCTCTCTTTAAAAAAAAAACCAAAAGTCTCCTACTTTTCTTAGTTTTTAGCATGTTTATTTCTTTTCGCCGCCATCGCAGCCTCTTACCCGCGCGTTCGCATTTTTCCTCTTGGTGGCCCTTTTTTCCCGCCACCATCGACGATTTTGACCTCGCCACCGCAATTTTTCCGTCGATGACATCGAGGATACCCAGCGGCTTCAAGAAGTGTGGTCGGTGCGGCCGGCAGATTTCGCTTTCCGACACCCACACTTGATGCCTTCAGTGCCTCGGGCCTGTGCATAATCCCAAAGCGTGTGACTTGTGTCTCAGATTGAAGAAGCGGACACAGGTAGAGAGGCAAGCTCAACGAGATCGGATTTTTGGAGCTTGTGCTGGCCCTTCGGCATCGACATCGGCAGCATCGTTACCGGCGGTGTCGACTTCGGCTCCGGACATGGCATCGACCTCAGGAGTACAGGTATCACCGGCCCAACGACCATCTTTCGCTGGGAGCAGTGAACAGCCAAGTGGGCCTCCACCTGCTTCGGCAGTTCCTGCTGTGCAGGGCCATCGGGACCGACCCCTTTTGGACCCGACCCCGAGGAGGCGTGTGGACTCCACGTCCTCGTCGGTACCGCAGAGCGCCGATGATGTGCATCGAAAGAAGTTGGCTACGAAGCATCGTCATCGGTCGCCCCCTTCACACGGTACCGGGAGCTCCGGGGCGTTGAGGGATTCGGCACCCAAGAAGCGTTGACACCGGGAGGACCGCTCCCCCTCCATCCAAGAGGTGTCGATGCGTCGGTCATCAGGCAGTCCAGTACCGTCTCCTGGCTCGTGCAGATTCAAGCACCGACCCCTCAGCCTTTCCCGACAGAGACTCTGGACGAGCGCCTCTGAGCCATTCTTCCAGGTATCCTGGAAGGGCTGCTGCACCAGTCTCTCCTGGTGCCGGGGGTGCTTACGCCCTCGGCACCGTTGACGGAAGAACCGGCTGGCTCTGGCCCTGTGATGCGGTCGTCAACATCGGTACCGCTTGCGGCATCGGTCTCGGCCGCCACTCAGGTGGAATCGACGTCGATGGAGGGAGCTTCATCTCCGCCGGCGCGGGAATACACCTCTCGACGCCATCATCAAGGACCCCAGGTATTTCTCGACCGAGGAGTCCTGTAGTCTTCCCTCTGACTCCACTCCTTCACCGGAAAGGAAGCTCTCGCCACCTGAGAGCCTTTCCTTTGCCTCCTTTGTTAGGGATATGTCTGTGAGCATTCCCTTTCCTGTGGTTACGGTGGATGAGCCGAAGGCTGAGATGTTCGAGGTCCTCGACTATCCATCACCACCTAGAGAGTCTTCCACGGTACCGTTGCACAGTGTCCTGAAGGAGACATTGCTTCGGAACTGGCTGAAGCCTTTATCTAATCCCACCATCCCAAAGAAAGCGGAGGCCCAGTATAGAGTCCACACTGACCCGGAGTTGATGAGGACTCAGTTGCTACACGACTCCGCGGTCGTGGATTCTGCTCTCAAGAGAGCCAAGAGTTCGAGGGATACCGCCTCGGGGCCCCTGGGGCGTGAGTCTCGCACTCTGGACTATTTTGGGAGAAAGGCCTATCATTCCTCCATGCTTGTGACCAAGATCCAGTCTTACCAGCTCTACACGAGCATTCACATGCGGAATAATGTGCGGCAACTGGCGGACCTGGTTGACAAGCTCCTGCCGGAGCAGGCCAGGCCTTTTCAGGAGGTGGTCAGGCAGCTGAAGGCGTGTCGCAAATTCCTGTCCAGGGGTATTTATGACACTTGTGATGTTGCATCCAGAGCCGCTGCCCAAGGTATAGTAATGCGCAGACTCTCATGGCTGCGCACCTCTGACCTGGACAACCGGACCCAGCAGCGGCTGGTGGATGTCCCTTGCCGGGGGGATAATATTTTTGTGAGAAATTCGAGCAGTTGGTCGAACAGCTTCACCAGCGGGAAACCGCCCTCGACAACCTCTCCCACCGGGTGCCTTCAGCACCTACCTCTTCAGGTAGTCGATTTTTCAGGGGAAAGAAGACTGCTTCTTACACTTATACCAAGCATAGGTACAATCCTCCTTCCCGACAGCCTTCCCAGGCTCAGTCCCAGCGTGCTCGTTCGCGTCAACAGCGTGCGACCAAGCAGGCCCCTGCGACTCCCCAGCAAAAGCAGGGGACGGGCTTTTGACTGGATCCAAGGGAGCATAGCCGCCATACAAGTGCCCGTGCCGGACGATCTACCGGTCGGGGGGAGGTTGAAATTTTTTCACCAAAGGTAGCCTCTTATAACCTCCAACCAGTGGGTTCTCCAAAGAGTGCGGTGCGGGTACGCCCTCAATTTGACCTCCACTCCGCCATATTGCCCGCCGGGAGCTCAGTCCTTCAGCTCCCACCACAGGCAGGTACTTGCAGAGGAACTCTCCGCCCTTCTCAGCGCCAGTGCGGTCGAGCCCGTACCACCAAGGCAAGAAGGGCTGGGATTCTATTCCAGGTACTTCCTTGTGGAAAAGAAAACAGGGGGGATGCGTCCCATCCTAGACCTGAGAGGCCTGAACAAATATCTGGTCCGAGAAAAGTTCAGGTTGCTTTCCTTGGGCCCCCTTCTCCCCATGATTCAGAAAGACGATTGGTTATGCTCCCTGGATTTAAAGGATGCTTATACCCACATCCTGATACTGCCAGCTCACAGACAGTATCTGCGATTCAGTCTGGGGACACAGCATTTCCAGTATTCTCCGAGGACAAGCAGGCTGCTTGTTCTCACTGATGGGTGACGTCCACGGCAGCCCCTCCAATCGGAAACTTCACTAGCAAAGGCCTTTGCTAGTCCTCGCGCGCCCATGCGCACCGCACATGCACGGCCGTCTTCCCGCCCGAACCGGCTCGTGTTCATCAGTCTTCTTTTGTCCGCGCTTGGGACGGTTGTGTTTTGCCGCCGTTTCGCGCCCCTCAAGTTGACCCTCGCGCGTCTTTGCGATTTCGCAAAAAAAAAAAAAAAGACCTCGGTCTTTGTCCCTTCCCGTGTGTCTAGTTTGTTTCCCCCTACGTAAGTTTCCTTTCGCTTTCGGGGTAGGCCTTTTTTGTGGCCTCGGTACGGGTTTTTCTCTCTCCCTTATTTTTGGTGCCCTTCGTCACCATCGCAAATTTTGATTTCGCCGGCGTGATTTTTCCGCCCATGTCATCGAAGTCTCCCAGCGGCTTCAAGAAGTGCACCCAGTGCGCCCGGGTAATCTCGCTCACTGATAGGCACGCGTCGTGTCTTCAGTGTCTGGGGGCTGGGCACCGCCCGCAGGCCTGCAGTCTTTGTGCTCTTTTACAGAAGAGGACTCAGGTAGCGAGATTGGCCCAGTGGAACGTGTTGTTCTCGGGCTCTTCGTCGAAAACAGCACCGGAGACATCGAGTGCATCGTAGTCGACAGCATCAAGACCTTCGGCATCGACGGCATCGAGGTATTGACCCTCTGCATCGTCGGTGCCGAGACATCGGAAGGCTGCGTCAGTGGTACCGGGACCTCCGCTGTTGCTGATGTCTTCGGACGGTGGTGCTTCGACTGGAGTGCAGGTGAGGGCTGTCCATTCCCCTGCTGGTGGCGGTGAGCCTTCGGGTGGGTCTCCTCCTACCCTGAGGGCTCCTGCGGTACAGCCCCCCCCCCCCCCCCCCCCCCCCGAGACCGACCTTCTTCGGCCTCGGCCCCGAGGAAGAGACGGCTGGATTCTGCGGCTGGATTCTGCGTCCTCCTCGTCGGTACCGGGAAGCTCCGGTGACATGCTTCGTTTGAAAAAATCAAAGAAGCATCGACACTGGTCACCTTCCCGCATCGGTACCGAGAGCTCTGGGTCGCCGAGGGAGTCGGCACCCAGTAGGCTTCGGCACCGGGAAGACTGCTCACCCTCTGTTCAGGAGGTGTCGATGCGCTCCACCTTGGACAGCCCGGAACAGCCTCCACGCCCGGAACAGACTCTGACCTCGACGCCTGCATCGGCTTCCATGTCTTTCTCCACAGCCGCTCTGCACGAGAGTCTCCGGGCCGTTCTCCCGGAGATCCTGGGAGAGCTGTTGCGCCCTTCCCCTCCGGTACCGGGGGTGCTTGCGCCACCGGTACCGTCGAGTGAGGCGCCGGCTGGCCCCTTGCCCGGGGTGAGGTCTCCGACATCGGTACCGACTGCGGCCGCCTCCCAGGAAGGCTCCCCGACGACGTCGGCGGAGGGAGATTCGCCGGTGCTGGCGAGGGAGTCTACCTCTCGACGCTCCCACCGTGGCCATGTTTCCACGGAGTCGAGTCGGGCACGGCTTCAGACACAGGTTCATGAACTTGTGTCTGATACCGATGGTGAGGCCTCGTGGGAGGAGGAGGAGGACATCAGATATTTCTCTGACGAGGAGTCTGATGGCCTTCCTTCTGATCCCACTCCCTCCCCTGAAAGGCAGCTTTCTCCTCCCGAGAGTCTGTCTTTTGCGGCCTTTGTCCGGGAGATGTCTACGGCCATCCCCTTCCCGGTGGTCGAGGAGGATGAGCCCAGAGCTGAAATGTTTGAGCTCTTGGACTATCCTTCTCCACCTAAGGAAGCGTCCACAGTACCCATGCATCATGTCCTAAAAAAGACATTGCTGGCGAACTGTACCAAGCCTTTAACTAATCCCCACATTCCCAAGAAGATCGAGTCCCAGTACCGGATCCATGGGGACCCAGAGCTGATGCGCACTCAGTTGCCTCAGGACTCTGGTGTGGTTGATCTGGCCCTAAAGAAGGCTAAGAGTTCTAGGGAGCATGCTTCGGCGCCCCCGGGCAAGGACTCTAGAACCTTAGACTCCTTTGTGAGGAAGGCCTACCATTCTTCTATGCTCGTGGCCAAGATTCAGTCCTACCAGCTCTACACGAGCATCCATATGCGGAACAATGTGCGGCAGTTGGCGGGCTTGGTGGACAAGCTCCCTCCTGAGCAAGCCAAGCCATTTCAGGAGGTGGTCAGGCAGCTGAAGGCGTGCAGAAAATTCCTGGCCAGAGGGGTATATGATACCTTTGATGTTGTGTCCAGGGCCGCTGCTCAAGGTGTGGTGATGCGCAGACTCTCATGGCTGCGTGCCTCCGACCTGGAGAATAGGATCCAGCAGCGGATTGCGGACTCCCCTTGCCGAGCGGACAACATTTTTGGGGAGAAAGTCAAACAGGTGGTAGAGCAGCTCCACCAGCGGGATACCGCTTTCGACAATTTCTCCCGCCGGCAGCCTTCAGCATCTACCTCATCAGGTAGACGTTTTTATGGGGGAAGGAAGACTGTTTCCCTACTCTTCTGGTAAGCGTAGGTACAATCCTCCTTCTCGACAGTCTGCGGCCCAGGCTAAGCCCCAGCGCGCTCGCTCTCGTCAGCAGCGTGCGCCTCAGCAAGGCCCCACGGCTCCCCAGCAAAAGCAGGGAGCGAGCTTTTGACTGGCTCCAGCAGAGCATAGCCGACATCAACGTGTCCGTGCCGGGCGATCTGCCGGTCGGGGGGAGGTTGAAAGCTTTTCACTAAAGGTGGCCTCTTGTAACCTCCGACAGTTGGGTTCTTCAAATTGTCCGGCAAGGATACATCCTCAATTTGGCCTCAAAACCTCCAAATTGCCCACCGGGAGCTCAATCCTACAGCTTCCAGCACAAGCAGCTACTTGCAGAGGAACTCTCCGCCCTTCTCAGCGCCAATGCGGTCGAGCCCGTGCCATCCGGGCAAGAAGGGCTGGGATTCTATTCCAAGTACTTCCTTGTGGAAAAGAAAACAGGGGGGATGCGTCCCATCCTAGACCTAAGGGCCCTGAACAAATATCTGGTCAAGGAAAAGTTCAGGATGCTTTCCCTGGGCACCCTTCTTCCCATGATTCAGGAAAACGATTGGCTATGCTCTCTGGACTTGAAGGACGCCTACACGCACATCCTGACACTGCCAGTTCACAGGCGATTTCAGCTGGGCACACGTCACTTCCAGTACTGTGTGCTACCCTTCGGGCTCGCCTCTGCGCCCAGAGTGTTCACGAAGTGCCTGGCTGTAGTAGCAGCGGCGCTTCGCAGGCTGGGAGTACACGTGTTCCCCTATCTCGACTATTGGCTGGTGAAGAACACATCCGAGGCAGGAGCTCTACAGTCCATGCAGATGACTATTCGCCTCCTGGAGCTACTGGGGTTTGTGATAAATTATCCAAAATCCCACCTTCTCCCAGTGCAAAGACTCGAATTCATAGGAGCTCTGCTGGATTCTCAGACGGCTCGTGCCTATCTTCCAGAGACGAGAGCCAACAACTTGTTGTCCCTCGTCTCTCGGGTGCGAGCGTCCCAGCAGATCACAGCTCGGCAGATGTTGAGATTGCTGGGCCACATGGCCTCCACAGTTCATGTGACTCCCATGGCCCGCCTTCACATGCGGTCTGCTCAATGGACCCTAGCTTCCCAGTGGTTTCAAGCTGCTGGGGATCTAGAAGACGTGATCCACCTGTCCACGAGTTTTCTCAAATCCCTGTATTGGTGGACGATTTGGTCCAATTTGACTCTGGGACGCCCTTTCCAAATTCCTCAGCCACAAAAAGTGCTGACTACGGATGCGTCTCTTCTGGGGTGGGGAGCTCATGTCGATGGGCTTCACACCCAGGGAAGCTGGTCCCTCCAGGAACGCGATCTGCAGATCAATCTCCTGGAGTTACGTGCGGTCTGGAACGCTCTGAAGGCTTTCAGAGATCGGCTGTCCCATCAAATTATCCAAATTCAGACAGACAACCAGGTTGCCATGTATTACATCAACAAGCAGGGGGGCACCGGATCTCGCCCCCTGTGTCAGGAAGCCATCAGCATGTGGCTCCAAGCCACATATCTGGCAGGCGTAAACAACAGTCTGGCCGACAGATTGAGCAGGATTATGCAACCTCACGAGTGGTCGCTCAACTCCCGAGTAGTGCGCCAGATCTTCCAGGTGTGGGGCACCCCCTTGGTAGATCTCTTTGCATCTCGAGCCAACCACAAAGTCCCTCAGTTCTGTTCCAGACTTCAGGCCCACGGCAGACTGGCATCGGATGCCTTCCTACTGGATTGGGGGGAAGGCCTGCTGTATGCTTATCCTCCCATACCTCTGGTGGGGAAGACTTTTTTGAAACTCAAGCAAGACCGAGGCACCATGATTCTGATTGCTCCTTTTTGGCCGCGTCAGATCTGGTTCCTTCTTCTTCTGGAGTTGTCCTCCAAAGAACCGTGGAGATTGGAGTGTTTTCCAACCCTCATCACACAGGACGAAGGGGCACTTCTGCATCCCAACCTCCGGTCTCTGGCTCTCACGGCCTGGATGTTGAGAGCGTAGACTT
The DNA here is from genome assembly GCF_901765095.1 of Microcaecilia unicolor. NCBI lineage: Eukaryota > Metazoa > Chordata > Amphibia > Gymnophiona > Siphonopidae > Microcaecilia > Microcaecilia unicolor. Next base: position 104,444,724 of record NC_044033.1, read on the forward strand.
TGCCTCTTTGGGTCTGTCAGAGGGTGTCTCCTGTATCTTGCTTGCTTCCAGGAAAGATTCCACTAAGAGGAGTTACTTCTTTTTATGGAGGAGGTTTGCCGTCTGGTGTGACAGCAAGGTCTTAGATCCTCGCTCTTGTCCTACACAGACCCTGCTTGACTACCTTCTGCACTTGTCTGAGTCTGGTCTCAAGACCAACTCTGTAAGGGTTCACCTTAGCACAATCAGTGCATACCATTACCGTGTGGAAGGTAAGCCGATCTCAGGACAGCCTTTAGTTGTTCGCTTCATGAGACTTTTGCTTTTGTCAAAGCCCCCCGTCAAGCCTCCTACAGTGTCATGGGATCTCAATGTCGTTCTCAGAGGACAAGCAGGCTGCTTGTTCTCACTGATGGGTGACGTCCACGGCAGCCCCTCCAATCGGAAACTTCACTAGCAAAGTCCTTTGCTAGCCCTCGCGCGCCCGCGCGCACCGCGCATGCGCGGCCGTCTTCCCGCCCGAAACCAACTCGAGCCGGCCAGTCTTCTTTTGTCCGCACTCGGTACGGTCGTGTTTCGCCGTGTCGGGCCCCGGAAAGTTGACCTCGCGCGTCCAAATTGTTTTTTGAGCGTGTTTTTTTCTTCGGAAAAGCTTTTCTAAAGTCGGGAAGTGCTCCGGAAACCCTCCACCGGGTTTCGTGTCAATCCTCCCCGTACTTCCAGCTTTTTGCCCCGGTAAGTTTTCTTTCGTCGTCGGGGTAGGCCTCTTTTTGGCCTCGGTCGAGATTTTTCTCCCTCTAAATTTTGGTGCTTCAATTTTCGCCATTTCGGCTTTTGATTTCGCCGGCGTGATTTTTCCGCCCATGACATCGAAGCCTTCCAGCGGCTTCAAGAAGTGCACCCAGTGCGCCCGGGTTATCTCGCTCACTGATCGACACTCGTCGTGTCTTCAGTGTCTGGGGGCCGAGCACCGCCCTCAGAACTGCAGTCTGTGTTCCCTGCTTCAAAGGCGGACTCAGGTAGCGAGACTAGCCCAGTGGAACGTGTTGTTCTCGGGCTCTTCGTCGGCATCGGCACCGGGATCTTCGAGTGCATCGACGTCGTCAGCGTCCAGACCATCTTCCTCGGCCGCCCTTGCATCGAGTGCATCGAGGCATCGGGCCTCTGCATCGGCGCCGAGACATCGGATAGCTGCATCGACGTCGGTGGTACCAGGACCTCGTCTGCTGATGTCGTCGGACGGTGGTGCATCGGGTGGAGTGCAGGTGAGGGCTGTCCATTCCCCTGCTGGTGGCGGTGAGCCCTCGGGTGGGCCTCCTCCTACCCTGAGGGCTCCTGCGGTACAGCCCCCCCGAGATCGACCCTCTTCGGTCTCGGCCCCGAGGAAGCGACGGGTGGATTCGACGTCCTCCTCGTCGGTGCCGGGGAGCTCCGGTGACATGCTTCGGAAGAAGTCGAAGAAGCATCGACACCGGTCCCCTCCCCGCGTCGGCACCGAGAGCTCTGGGTCGCCGAGGGAGTCGGCACCCAGCAGGCATCGGCACCGAGAGGACCGCTCACCCTCTGTTCAGGAGGTGTCGATGCGCTCCGCTCTGGACAGCCCGGAACAGCCTCCACGCCCGGAACAGGTACTGACGTCGACGCCTGCATCGACCTCCATGCCTTTCTCTGCAGCCGCTCTGAACGAGAGCCTCCGGGCCGTTCTCCCAGAGATTCTGGGGGAGCTGTTGCGCCCTACCCCTCCGGTACCGGCGGTGCTTGCGCCTCCGGTACCGTCGAGCGTGGCGCCGGCTGGCCCATCGCCCGGGGTGAGGTCCCCGACGTCGGTACCGCGTGCGGTGCCGACTGCGGCCACCTCCCAGGAGGGCTCCCCGACTACGTCGGCGGAGGGAGCTTCGCCGATGCGGGCGAGGGAGTCTACCTCTCGACGCCCCCATCGTGGACGTGGCTCCACGGAGTCGAGCCGGGCCCGGTTGCAGACGCAGGTCCGTGAACTTGTGTCTGACACCGAGGGTGAGGCCTCGTGGGAAGAGGAAGAAGATCCCAGATATTTCTCTGACGAGGAGTCTGAGGGTCTTCCTTCTGATCCCACTCCCTCTCCTGAAAGACAGCTTTCTCCTCCCGAGAGTCTGTCTTTTGCTTCCTTTGTCCGGGAGATGTCTACGGCCATCCCCTTCCCGGTGGTTGTGGAGGACGAGCCCAGGGCTGAAATGTTTGAGCTCCTGGACTATCCTTCTCCACCTAAGGAAGCGTCCACTGTTCCCTTGCATCATGTCCTAAAAAAGACATTGCTTGCGAACTGGACGAAACCTCTAACTAATCCCCACATCCCCAAGAAGATCGAGTCCCAGTACCGGATCCATGGGGACCCAGAGCTGATGCGCACCCAGTTGCCTCACGACTCTGGAGTTGTGGATCTGGCCCTAAAGAAGGCTAAGAGTTCTAGAGAGCATGCTTCGGCGCCCCCGGGCAAAGACTCTAGAACCTTAGACTCCTTTGGGAGGAAGGCCTACCATTCCTCTATGCTCGTGTCCAAGATCCAGTCTTACCAGCTCTACACGAGCATCCACATGCGGAACAATGTGCGGCAGTTGGCGGGCTTGGTTGATGCTCTTCCCCTTGAGCAAGCCAAGCCTTTTCAGGAGGTGGTCAGGCAGCTGAAGGCGTGCAGAAAATTCCTGGCCAGAGGAGTTTATGACACTTTTGATGTTGCGTCCAGGGCCGCTGCTCAAGGTGTGGTGATGCGCAGGCTCTCATGGCTGCGTGCCGCCGACCTGGAGAATAGAATCCAGCAGCGGATTGCGGACTCGCCTTGCCGTGCGGATAACATTTTTGGCGAAAAAGTCGAACAGGTGGTAGAGTCTCTCCACCAGCGGGACACCGCATTCGACAAATTCGACCGCCGGCAGCCTTCAGCTTCTACCTCTACAGGTAGACGATTTTTCGGGGGAAGGAAGACTGTTCCCTATACTTCTGGCAAGCGTAGGTACAATCCTCCTTCCCGACAGCCTGCGGCCCAGGCTAAGCCCCAGCGCGCTCGCTCTCGTCAGCAGCGTGCGCCTCAGCAAGGCCCCGCGGCTCCCCAGCAAAAGCAAGGGGCGAGCTTTTGACTGGCTCCAGCAGAGCATAGCCGACATCCAAGTGTCAGTGCCGGGCGACCTGCCAGTCGGGGGGAGGTTGAAAGCTTTTCACCAAAGGTGGCCTCTCATAACCTCCGATCAGTGGGTTCTCCAAATAGTCCGGCAAGGATACACCCTCAATTTGGCCTCAAAACCTCCAAATTGTCCACCGGGAGCTCAGTCTTACAGCTTCCAGCACAAGCAGGTACTTGCAGAGGAACTCTCCGCCCTTCTCAGCGCCAATGCGGTCGAGCCCGTGCCATCCGGGCAAGAAGGGCTGGGATTCTATTCCAGGTACTTCCTTGTGGAAAAGAAAACAGGGGGATGCGTCCCATCCTAGACCTAAGGGCCCTGAACAAGTATCTCGTAAAAGAAAAGTTCAGGATGCTTTCCCTGGGCACCCTTCTCCCCATGATTCAGCAAAACGATTGGCTATGCTCTCTGGACTTGAAGGATGCCTATACACACATCCCGATACTGCCAGCTCACAGACAGTATCTGCGATTTCAGCTGGGCACACGCCACTTCCAGTACTGTGTGCTACCCTTTGGGCTCGCCTCTGCACCCAGGGTGTTCACAAAGTGCCTAGCTGTGGTAGCAGCGGCGCTTCGCAGGCTGGGGGTGCACGTGTTCCCATATCTCGACGATTGGCTGGTGAAGAACACATCCGAGGCAGGAGCCCTGCAGTCCATGCAGATGACTATTCGCCTCCTGGAGCTACTGGGGTTTGTGATAAATTACCCAAAGTCCCATCTTCTCCCAGTGCAGAAACTCGAATTCATCGGAGCCCTGCTGGATTCTCGGACGGCTCGCGCCTATCTCCCAGAGACGAGAGCCAACAACTTGTTGTCCCTCGTCTCGCGGGTGCGAGCGTCCCAGCAGATCACAGCTCGGCAGATGTTGAGATTGCTGGGCCACATGGCCTCCACAGTTCATGTGACTCCCATGGCCCGCCTTCACATGAGATCTGCTCAATGGACCCTAGCCTCCCAGTGGTATCAGGCCGCTGGGGGTCTAGAGGACGTGATCCACCTGTCCACGAGTTTTCTCGAATCCCTGTTTTGGTGGACGATTTGCTCCAATTTGACTCTGGGACGTCCCTTCCAAATTCCTCAGCCACAAAAAGTGCTGACCACGGATGCGTCCCTCCTGGGATGGGGAGCTCATGTCGATGGGCTTCACACCCAAGGAAGTTGGTCCCTCCAAGAACGCGATCTACAGATCAATCTTCTGGAGTTGCGAGCGATCTGGAACGCTCTGAAGGCTTTCAGAGATCGGCTGTCCCACCAAATTATCCAAATTCAGACAGACAATCAGGTTGCCATGTACTATGTCAACAAGCAGGGGGGCACCGGATCTCGCCCCCTGTGTCAGGAAGCCGTCAGCATGTGGCTCTGGGCTCGCCGTCAGGGCATGGTGCTCCAAGCCACATATCTGGCAGGCGTAAACAACAGTCTGGCCGACAGGTTGAGCAGGATTATGCAACCTCACGAGTGGTCGCTCAATTCCCGTGTGGTGCGACAGATCTTCCAGGCGTGGGGCACCCCCCTGGTGGATCTCTTCGCATCTCAAGTGAACCACAAGGTCCCTCAGTTCTGTTCCAGGCTTCAGGCCCACGGCAGACTGGCGTCGGATGCCTTCCTCCTAGATTGGGGGGAAGGTCTGCTGTATGCTTATCCTCCCATACCTCTGGTGGGGAAGACTTTGTTGAAACTCAAGCAAGACCGAGGCACCATGATTCTGATTGCTCCCTTTTGGCCGCGTCAGATCTGGTTCCCTCTTCTTCTGGAGTTATCCTCCGAAGAACCGTGGAGATTGGAGTGTTTTCCGACCCTCATCACGCAGGACGACGGGGCTCTTCTGCATCCCAACCTCCAGTCCCTGGCTCTCACGGCCTGGATGTTGAGGGCGTAGACTTTGCCTCTTTGGGTCTGCCAGAGGGTGTCTCCCGCATCTTGCTTGCTTCCAGGAAAGACTCCACTAAGAGAAGTTACTTCTTTCATTGGAGGAGGTTTGCCGTCTGGTGTGACAGCAAGGCCCTAGATCCTCGCTCTTGTCCTACACAGACCCTGCTTGAATACCTTCTGCACTTGTCTGAGTCTGGTCTGAAGACCAACTCCGTAAGGGTTCACCTTAGTGCAATCAGTGCATACCATTACCAAGTGGAAGGTAACCCAATCTCAGGACAGCCTTTAGTTGTTCGCTTCATGAGAGGTTTGCTTTTGTCAAAGCCCCCTGTCAAGCCTCCTACAGTGTCATGGGATCTCAATGTCGTTCTCACCCAGCTGATGAAACCTCCTTTTGAGCCACTGAATTCCTGCCATCCGAAGTACTTGACCTGGAAGGTCATTTTCTTGGTGGCAGTTACTTCGGCTCGTAGAGTCAGTGAGCTTCAGGCCCTGGTAGCCCAGGCCCCTTACACCAAATTTCATCACAACAGAGTAGTCCTCCGCACTCACCCTAAGTTTCTGCCAAAGGTCGTGTCGGAGTTCCATCTGAACCAGTCAATTGTCTTGCCAACATTCTTTCCCCGTCCTCATTCCTGCCCTGCTGAACGTCAGCTGCACACATTGGACTGCAAGAGAGCATTGGCCTTCTACCTGGAGCGGACACAGCCCACCAGACAGTCCGCCCAATTGTTTGTTTCTTTTGACCCCAATAGGAGGAGAGTGGCTGTAGGGAAACGCACCATATCCAATTGGCTAGCAGATTGCATTTCCTTCACTTACGCCCAGGCGGGGCTGGCTCTTGAGGGTCATGTCACGGCTCATAATGTTAGAGCCATGGCTGCGTCGGTAGCCCACTTGAAGTCAGCCTCCATTGAAGAAATTTGCAAAGCTGCGACGTGGTCATCTGTCCACACATTCACATCTCATTACTGCCTGCAGCAGGATACCCGACGCGACAGTCGGTTCGGGCAGTCAGTTCTTCAGAACCTGTTTGGGCTTTAGGATCCAACTCCACCCCCCGAGGGCCCTGTTTGTTCTGTTCCAGGCTACACTCTCAGTTAGTTGGTAAATTTTTTAGGTCAATCTCAGTTATGTCCTCGCCGTTGCGAGGCCCAATTGACCAATGTTATTGTTTTGAGTGAGCCTGGGGGCTAGGGATACCCCATCAGTGAGAACAAGCAGCCTGCTTGTCCTCGGAGAAAGCGAATGCTACATACCTGTAGAAGGTATTCTCCGAGGACAGCAGGCTGATTGTTCTCACAAAACCCGCCCGCCTCCCCTTTGGAGTTGTGTCTTCCCTTGAAGTGTATTGTCTTGCTACATACTGGACTGGCCGGCTCGAGCCGGTTTCGGGCGGGAAGACGGCCGCGCATGCGCGGTGCGCGCGGGCGCGCGAGGGCTAGCAAAGGACTTTGCTAGTGAAGTTTCCGATTGGAGGGGCTGCCGTGGACGTCACCCATCAGTGAGAACAATCAGCCTGCTGTCCTCAGAGAATACCTTCTACAGGTATGTAGCATTCGCTTTCTCACCCAGCTGATGAAACCTCCTTTTGAGCCACTGAACTCCTGCCATCTGAAGTACTTGACCTGTAAGGTCATTTTCTTGGTGGCAGTTACTTCAGCTCGTAGAGTCAGTGAGCTTCAGGCCCTGGTAGCCCAGGCCCCTTACACCAAATTTCATCATAACAGAGTAGTCCTCAGCACTCACCCTAAGTTCTTGCCGAAGGTAGTGTCGGAGTTCCATCTGAACCAGTCAATTGTCTTGCCAACATTCTTTCCCCGTCCTCATTCCTGCCTTGCTGAACGTCAGCTGCACACATTGGACTGCAAAAGAGCATTGGCCTTCTATCTGGAGCGGACACAGCCCAACAGACAGTCCGCCCAATTGTTTGTTTCTTTTGATCCCAACAGGAGGGGAGTGGCTGTGGGGAAACGCTCCATATCCAATTGGCTAGCAGATTGCATTTCCTTCACTTACGCCCAGGCTAGGCTGGCTCTTGTGGGTCATGTCACGGCTCACAATGTCAGAGCCATGGCTGCGTCAGTGGCCCACTTGAAGTCAGCCACTATTGAAGAGATCTGCAAAGCTGCGACGTGGTCATCTGTCCACACATTCACATCTCATTACTGCCTGCAGCAGGATACCCGACGCGACAGTCGGTTCGGGCAGTCAGTGCTTCAGAATCTGTTTGGGGTTTAGAATCCTCCACCCCCCTAGGCCCATTTTTATTCTGTTCCAGGCTACACTCTGTGTTAGTTGGATAAGTTGTTAGGTCAATCTCAGTTATGTCCTCGCCGTTGCGAGGCCCAATTGACCATGTTTGTTGTTTTGAGTGAGCCTGGGGGCTAGGGATACCCCATCAGTGAGAACAAGCAGCCTGCTTTTCCTCGGAGAAAGCGATTGATACATACCTGTAGGAAGGTATTCTCCGAGGACAGCATGCTGATTGTTCTCACAAACCCGCCCGCCTCCCCTTTGGAGTTGTGACTTCCCTTGTCTTTGTCTTGCTACATACGGGACTGACGAACACGAGCCGGTTCGGGCGGGAAGACGGCCACGCATGCGCGGTGCGCATGTGCGCGCGAGGACTAGCAAAGGCCTTTGCTAGTGAAGTTTCCGATTGGAGGGGCTGCCGTGGACATCACCCATCAGTGAGAACAATCAGCCTGCTGTCCTCGGAGAATACCTTCTACAGGTATGTAGCATTCGCTTTGTGTGCTGCCCTTTGTGCTCGCCTCCGCACCACGGGTGTTCACGAAATGCCTAGTAGTGGTTGCGGCGGCGCTATGCAAGCTGGGGGTGCATGTGTTCCCTTATCTTGACAATTGGCTGGTGAAGAGCAGCTCGGAGGCAGGAACTGTACAGTCCATGCAGAGGACTATTCAACTTCTGGAGCTACTGGGTTTGTGATAAACTACCCAAAGTCCCATCTACGCCCAGTCCAGTCACTCGAATTCATTGGAGCCCTGCTGAATTCACAGACGTCTCATGCCTATCTCCCCGAGGCGAGGGCGCAGACACTTCTATCCCTCACCTCCCGGGCCAGAGCGTCCCAGCAGATCACAGCTCGGCAGATGTTGAGACTCCTGGGCCATATGGCCTCTACAGTCCATGTGACTCCCATGGCACGTCGTCACATGAGACCAGCTCATTGGACCCTAGCTTCCCAGTGGTATCAGACTACAGGGAATCTAGAAGATGCAATCCGACTGCCTGCCAGCTTTCGCACTTCACTCCAATTTGATCTTGGGACGCCCATTCCAAATTCCTCAGCCGCAAAAGCTGCTGACGACGGATGCATCTCTCCTAGGGTGGGGAGCCCATGTCAGACGCCTTCCTCTTGCATTGGGGGAACGGACATCTGTATGCATATCCTCCCATACCTTTGGTGGGGAAGACCTTGCTGAAACTCAAGCAAGACCGCGGCACCATGATTCTGATTGCGCCTTTTTGGCCCCGTCAGATCTGGTTCCCTCGTCTTCTGGAGTTGTCGTCCGAAGAACCGTGGAGATTGGAGTGTTTTCCAACCCTCATAAATCAGAACGAGGGGGGCGCTTCTGCATCCCAACCTCCAGTCTCTGGCTCTCATGGCCTGGATGTTGAGGGCGTAGATTTCGCTGCCTTGGGTCTGCCTGAGGGTGTCTCCCGAGTCTTGCTTGCTTCCAGAAAAGATTCCACTAAGAAGAGTTACTTTTTCAAGTGGAGGAGGTTTGTTGTCTAGTGTGACAGCAAGGCCCTAGAACCTTGCTCTTGTCCTGCACAGACCCTGCTTGAATACCTTTCACACTTATCGGAGTCTGGTCTTAAAACCAACTCAGTAAGGAACCATCTAAGTGCGATTAGTGCTTACCATTATCGTGTAGAGGGTAAGCCTATCTCTGGACAGCCTTTAGTCGTTCGGTTCATGAGAGGTTTGCTTTTCTCAAAGCCCACTGTCAAGCCTCCTACGGTGTCATGGGACCTCAGCGTCGTCCTCACCCAGCTAATGAAACCTCCCTTTGAGCCACTGGCTTCTTGCCATCTGAAATACTTGACTTGGAAGGTCATTTTCTTGGTGGCAGTCACTTCAGCTCGGAGGGTAAGTGAGCTTCAAGCCTTAGTAGCCCATGCTCCCTATACCAAATTTCATCATAAGAGAGTAGTCCTCTGCACTCACCCTAAGTTCCTGCCAAAGGTGGTGTCAGAGTTCCATCTGAACCAGTCAATTGTCTTGACAACATTCTTTCCCCGTCCGCATACCCGCCCTGCTGAATGTCATTTGCACACGCTGGACTGCAAGAGACCATTGGCCTTCTACCTGGAGCGGACAAGCACACACAGTCCGCCCAATTGTTTGTTTCTTTTGACCCCAACAGGAAGGGGGTTGCTGTCGGGAAACGCACCATCTCCAATTGGCTAGCAGATTGCATTTCCTTCACTTACGCCCAGGCTTGGCTGACTCTGGAGGGCCATGTCACAGCTCACAGTGTTAGAGCCATGGCAGCGTCAGTGGCCCACTTGAAGTCAGCCACTATTGAAGAGATTTGCAAGGCTGCGACGTGGTCTTCAGTCCACACATTCATATTCACATCTCATTACTGCCTCCAGCGGGATACCCAACGCGACAGTCGGTTTGGGCAGTCGGTGCTGCAGAATCTGTTTGGGGTTTAGAATCCAACTCCACCCCCCTAGGCCCAGTTTTATTCTGTTCAGGCTGCACTCTCAGTTAGTTGTTCTTCGTAGGTCAATTTCTGTTATGTCCTCGCCGTTGCGAGGCCCAATTGACCCTGTTTGTTGTTTTGAGTGAGCCTGGGAGCTAGGGATACCCCAGTCGTGAGAACAAGCAGCCTGCTTGTCCTCGGAGAAAGCGAATGATACATACCTGTAGCAGGTGTCCTCCGAGGACAGCAGGCTGATTGTTCTCACCTACCCTCCCTCCTCCCCTTTGGAGTTGTTATTTCTTATTCCTTTGTTTTTTACTTTACTGAGTGGGAGCGGTCGTGCATGGGCGGGAAGATGGCTGCACATGCGTTGTGGGCGTGCCCCGCGCGCGTGACCTCCTGCGAGACTTTTTACGGTTGGAGGGGGCTGCCGTGGACGTCACCCAATCGTGAGAACAATCAGCCTGCTGTCCTCGGAGAACACCTGCTACAGGTATGTATCATTCGCTTTTCAAGTGGCGTGTGAGTGCACAACAACTAGCAAGCAATAATTTTGTCAGTACTGAGTACTAATCAGTGGGCTGGCAGCCATCTGTCCACCTCATCAAGGCAGGTTTGAAGGGGAGCGATAGATGGACAAGAAGAAGGATAAACTGGAAAAATCAGAAGAATGTTGTCTGCATAAAAATAAGCTGATATCCCAAGGGACTGAATAAGAGTGGCCAAGCAGCTAAGGAACAAATTCAATAACAATGCAGAGAGTATAGACCCTTGGGGGGACACCACAGCGAAGAGACTTATCATTTGAGGCGGAAGTCTTAGTAACGACCTTAAAAGAGCTTAGTTAGAAATGAGACAAACCAGGACAAAACAGAGCTAGAAATACCATAGCAGAAAATGAGAAAGGAGCAGAGTGTGATCTACCAGGTCAAATGCTGCAGAGATGTCTAAGGATACTGCTAGGACAGTCTTATGGTGGTCAAGACATGAATGTGCATCACTAAGGAGCGTTATAACCGTTTCAGTACTGAAATGTTGCTGGAAACCTGATTTACATAGATGGAGAGCTAAGATTTTATCGGAGAAAGTGGTCAATTGCTGGAAGACCATCTTTTCCAAGACTTTTGATGTAAAGGAAAGATTGGAGACCGGACGTTAATTAGAGGCGACCAAGGGGTCGAGGTTCTGTTTCTATAGGCGTGGACGGGCAATGGTTGATTTCCAAAGGTCTGAAAATTGGCAGAATGAGAGACTTAAGTTGATTATAGCTAGTAAGTAGGGTGTAAGTTTAATTCAGGGGTCGAGCCATTTAGGAGGAATAGGATAAAGTAAGCAGTTAGTGGGATTTAATGTGGATAAAACTTTACTTAAAGAGAACTCTGTAACTGAAAGGAAGACCAAGTGGTAATGTATGTGGATGAAGGAGAGTTTTCTATACTGGACCCAATGACTGATTGAGGAGGAAAAGAGTGAATGGCATTATCAATTTTTGCAATAAAAAAGTTTGCCAAAGATTCTGCAGAAGGTAATAGACTATCTGAAGTAATATAAGCAGGATTTAGGCCCTACGATATAGGGACTAAACTTCCTTACTGGGATTACGGGACTTAAGAAGTCTATCTGTAATATATTTCTTTCTATTACTTTTTAACTGAGCATTATGTATGTGGTGAATTTCCCTATATTGAGAAAGAGACGGTGTTTTTAGTTTTTCCATTGTCATTCAGCTCTGAGCAACTGATGTTTAAGTAACCAAAGGGAAGGAGTGGCATGTAAAAAGGAGATAGAGCAACTTTTAAACTTGAACCTGGAGGAAGGCCGACAGTCTTCAAAAGCGTATGGTTCGGAACAAAGTATCTTTCAAAGATACCACCAAAACAGGGAAGATAAGGTATCCTAATAGAGACCATAGTAGACCAGTTGTCTTTAAATCAAAAACTGGTAAAAGGTTGCAAATTAACACTGTCAACTGCTGAGCAAGATGTAAATACGAACAACAAACATAGTTTGAAATGTCTATTTGTGAATGCCAGAAGTCTAAGAACTAAGATGAGAGAATTAGAATATATTGCACTAAATGAAAAATTAGATATAATAGGCATCTCTGAGACCTGTTGGAAGGAGGATAACCAGTGGGACACTGTCATACCAGGATACAAATTATATTATAGTGATAAGGTGGATCGAATTGGTGGTGGGGTAGCATTTTATGTTAAGGAGGGCCTTGAATAAAATAGATTGAAAATTCTGCAGGAAACAAAGCATATCTTGGAATCCCTATGGAATGAAATTCCATGTGTAAAGGGGAAAAGGATAGTGATAGGCGTGTTCTACCATCCACGTGGCCTGGATGAACAGATGGATGTAAAAATGTTATCAGAAATTAGCAAGGCTAACAAACTGCGGAACACAATAATAATGGGTGATTTCAGTTACCTTGATATTGACTGGGTATATATAACATCAGGCCATGCTAGGGAGGTAAAATTCCTTGAAATCAAGAACTGCTTTATGGAGCAACTGGTACATGAGCCAACAAGAGGTGGAAAAATTCTAGATCTAGTCCTTAGTGGAGCATATGATCTGGTGCAGGAGGTAATAGTGATGGGGCTGCTTGATAACAGTGATCATAATATGATCAGATTTGATATTGGCTTTGGAGTAAATACACACAGGAAATACAATACTTTAGCATTTAACTTTCAGAAAGGTGACTATGATAAAATGAGGAGAACAGTGAAAAAAAAAAAGCTTAGAGGAGCAGCTGCAAAGGTCAAAAATTTATATTGGGCATGGATGCTGTTCAAAATGACCATCCTGGAAGCCCAGGACAAACATATTCCATGTATTAAGAAAGTAGGAAGGAAGACCAGAATGGTTAAAAAGTGAGGTGGAGGAAGCTATTAGAGCTAAAAGAAAATCCTTCAGAAAATGGAAGAAGGATCTGACTACAAATAATAAGAAACAGCATAAGGAATGGCAAGTCAAATGCAAAGCACTGATAAGGAAGGCAAAGAAGGACTGCGTTGAAGGCAAAAACACATAGTAAAATTTTTTTAGGTATGTTAAAAGCACGAAGCTGGCAAAAGAATCAGCTGCACTGCTAGATGACCAAGGGAGCAAAGGGGCACTCAAGGTAGACAAAGCCATAGTGGAGAGATTAATGAATTTTTTGCTTCAGTCTTCACCAAGGAAGATTTGGGAGAGATACAGGTGCCAGAAAAAATATTCAAAGCTGACGAGTCAGAGAAACTGTATGAAATCTCTATAAACTTGGAAGATGTAATGGTGCAATTTGACAAATTGAAGAGTAGCAAATCGCCTGGACCAGATGGTATTCGTCCCAGAGTACTGATAGAATTGAAAAATGAACTTGCATTGTTAGTAATATGTAATTTATCTTTAAAATCAAGCATGGTACTGGAAGATTGGAGGGTGACAAATGTAACACAGATTTTTAAAAAAGGTTCCAGAGATGATCCGGGAAATGCCTGACGTCGGTGCCAGACAAAATGGTAGAGACTATTATGAAGAACAATATTACAGAGCATATTCAAAAGCATGGATTAATGATACACAGCCAACATGGATTTAGTGAAGGAAAATCTTGCCTCACCAATCTATTCCATTTCTTTGAAGGGGTGAACAAACATGTGGATAAAAGTAAGCCGGTCAATATTGTGTATCTGGATTTTCAAAAGGCATTTGACAAAGTACATCATAAAAGACTCCAGAAGAAATTGGAGAGTCATTGGATAGTAGGTAGTCTACTATTGTGGATCAAAAACTGGTTAAAAGATGGAAAAAATTGCAAGAGGATGTGAAAAATTACAAGAGGACGTTACAAGACAGGGAGACTAGGCATCCAGTTGGCAGATGTTTAATGTGAACATGTGCAAAGTAATGAATGTGGGAAAGAGGAACCTGAACTATAACTACGTAGGTCAAGGTTCCACTTTAGGAGTCACCGACCAGGAAAAGGGATCTAGGTGTCATCGTTGATGATATGTGGAAACCCTCTGCTCAGTGTGCGGTGATGGCTAAGAAACCAAATAGAATGTTAGGTATTATTAGGAAAGGAATGGAAAATGAAAATGAGGATGTTATAATGCTTTTGTATCGCTCCATGGTACAACTGTACCTCAAATGTTCTGTGCAACTCAGTTCACCGCATCTCAAAAAAGATTTAGTGGAATTAGAAAAGGTACAGAGAAGGGTGACGAAAATGTTAAAGGGGATGAGACGACTTCCCTTTGAAGAAAGGCTAAAGCAGCTAGAGCTCTGCAGCTTGGAGAAGAGACGGCTGAGGGGAGATATGATAGAGGTCTATAAAATAATGAGTGGAATGGAATGGGTAGACGTGAATTGCTTGTTTACTCTTTCCAAAAATAATAGGACTAGGGGGGCATGCAATGAAGCTACAAAGTAGTAAATTTAAAATGAATAGTAGAAAATACTTCTTCACTCAACATGTAATTAAACTGTGGAATTTGAATTTGTTGCCAGAGAATGTAGTAAAAACAGTTAGTTTAGTGAGGTTTAAACAAGGTGTAGATAACTTCCTAAAGAAAAGTCCATAAGCCGTTATTAAAATGGACTTGGGGAAAATCCACTGCTTATTTATAGGATAAAAACAAAAAACCTAAATGGCTTAGATAACTCCTAATGAAGTTAGGTTACTAAAATATACTGGTAGGAGAAGATCAATCAGAGTATTCGCAATCAGCAACCAGGTGGAGTCTCATCTCTTTTGCACGAATATTCACATCACTCCCTTGGTGACTCTTTTACCGTGCATAGATTTTAATCATCGACTTAAACCACCTCCACCCTGATATTGTGAAATCTTAAACTTAACGTACCCACAATTACAAACTTATGTGAATATATATCAAATGTATCAAATATACTAAAGACACTTAGCTTCTGGAGCGATTAAAACTCCCTAATTCAGACTCAGTGTGTAGAGGCCCCGACAGTGCCTGTTTCGCTGTGCTTCTTCTGGGGGAACCCACACAATATTAGCTGAATCGTGTCTTGACATAAGTTTGTAATTGTGGGTACGTTAAGTTTAAGATTTCACAATATCAGGGTGGAGGTGGTTTAAGTCGATGATTAAAATCTATGCACGGTAAAAGAGTCACCAAGGGAGTGATGTGAATATTCGTGCAAAAGAGATGAGACTCCACCTGGTTGCTGATTGCGAATACTCTGATTGATCTTCTCCTACCAGTATATTTATAGGATAGACAGCATAAAATGTGTTGTACTGTTTTGGGATTTTTCCAGGTTCTTGTGACCTGGATTAGTCACTGTTGGAAACAGGATGTTAGGCTTGATGGACCTCGGTCTGTGCCAGTATGGCAATGCTTATGTACTTATGAGTGTACCAGGGTTTGTACTTAAAAGATGAGCTAAGAACAGTAGGTTTTGGGGGCGATCACATTGAGACCAGTTTCTAATATATTGTGTCATGTTGCTATTTGCTGGTTAAGTGATTTAGTTGTCAGATTAGATGAGAAAGAGAATGAAGTAGGAGACAGAGAGCTGATGTCAATCTTATTGAGTGGTCTTCTCCAGTATTCAGTGAAGGAAGGGTGAGGCGAAGGAGTAGTGTCTATCCAGGAGAAAGATACAGGATGGAAAGAGAGAAGGCAAATGGAAGAATCATATGGCGTGAGAACAAGTTCTAAGATATGACTTGCATTGTGAGTTGGAAAATCAATCCATTGATACAGTGATAAATCTGATATGAGATCTAGGAAACACCTTGCTTTATTACTTGATGGGTTATGTACATGTGTATTGAAATCACCAAGCACTAAAAGATTCAAATAACGTGTGGAGGCCTCGGTGAGAGTCTGCAGAAATGTGTCCCAACTTTTAGCCGAGAGAGATGGTGGGCAATAAAACAAAAGTTTGTAAAGGGGGTATGGAGTTTTCGATTTAATAATGAAGAGTTCAGGGTAGGAAAACGGTGATATAACTTCCGAAAGGTGTAGGTCTGATTTGAAGATTATTCCGAGGCCACCTCCTGTAGTCTGGCTTTGTCTACAATAGCTGGATTCAGAGAAAGGAAAATATCAAGTAAGAGTAAATTTCACTTCACTGCATACTGAAGTGTCACTGATGGATGAGTACATTAGTGAATTAAGGATGCCAAAAGCAATGAGAAGGATCCAAAACCTCAAGTTGAAGTATGATACACCAAGAGAAGAAGATATTAAATTAATTTCCCCAGTGACAAATGGAAAATAACAAAAGAAACACATGAAGAAAATAGTTATCAAAATTTATTATTCAGATATTAAAATCAGAACATAAGATGGACAAAGATAATCAAGAATTTTTGATAGCAGGACAAATGTATGGAATACTTTACTGGTTACTATTTGGCCGGTTTGATTATACTGGACTTCTGGAAAAAGGTGAAGATGTTTGTTTTTAAGATGAGAAGGATATCTAAAGCACAGCCAGGTGGTAATGATCAGTTAGTGTTTTTGGATTGGGGTATAGAAACCTCAATTTGGATTTTAGATTTGAACAGTGTTGTGACAATAGGTGTGCCAGTATTTTAAATATCTAGTGTTGCTGAACTCTTTTGGATGTGCAAAACCTTTACTATATTTACATATTATGTTCATTTTATCATGTCTAATTTATTCCATGTCATATGTCTTAAAATTCACCTAGAATGGATAGTGATTGTTGGAATAAAGTTTTTTTTTTCAAAGTAAAAAAAGAAAGAAAGAAAACCCAAAAGAATTATAGAGGGAATTGGATAAGAATGTTAGTACATTTAAATTCAAAGCTGAAACAAAAGTTCTGGAAAAGATTATATGAGAATCCCATAAGCACAATAGAGAAGCAAGATAATAGGAAAAAAAACAAACATAAAAGATCATGCAGTGGCTTGAAAGAACAACTATATATTTACAATATATATTATGTGTTTTGTGTAGTTGTGGATGTTGTTTTGTGAGCTGTCTAGATATATGGCAATAGGTTATAAATATAAAATAAAACTGGAAACTAGTTTGAAAACCACACCTAGGGAGGAAGTTATAAAGGTGTAGTAAAAGGTGTGCTTTTACTGCACCTTGAATTACCATGAGAGTCACTAACCTGTGGTATCGCAGTACCGCAGGTTTCTGACAGCTGTGGTAAATGAATAACAGTACTTGTGAGCCATCTCACAAGCAGCATTATTCCAGCATCCCAGGAGCATCAGGTCTCCAGCAGTGGCTCAATTCTCCTGGTCCGCAGATTAAAGGGGCCGATCAGCGCTATCAAACCTTCCTCCCATAAGCACCCCCTCCAACATCACTTGACACCCCTCACCCCCACCTAAGAGTGCAAACCCTGGTCTTCATTGGACATCACCCAGCACAAGACCCCAATCCTCCTGATGAGCATCTCCCTGAGCCACTTGAGCTCCTGGGAGCTCTAGGTCCCTGGTAGTCTAGTGGTTCTCTGGGCAGGAACCACATTCCTCAGTCACTTCTGCTCTTAACAGTGACTTAATTCAGTAGATGTAGTCTCACGGTACTACTTCTAGGGCAGAGGTTCTCAACCCCATCCTTGGGACACACCTTGCCACTCTGGTTTTCAGGATATCCCCAATGAATTTGCATGAGCTAGATTCACAGACACTACCTTTATTATATGCAAATCTATCTCAGGCATATTCATTGTACTAAATCACACAATCATTGTTTTTCTATTTAAACATACAAATGCATATAACACTTTATTGAAATTCATAATATTAATACAGCAATTTTTGAGATACAAAAAATGACTGCATTATTACAAGGATGGAGTTGAATAACTGCAAGCATAGACAAATTTTGAGGACACATTTGAATTTCGGTCAAGATCTTCAGTGGAATTTCAGTCAAGGTATAGTGGGAATTACCCGCAAGTATGAGTGAAATCTTCTGCAGTAAATGATAAATTTTATGTGGATTGGTGGTTTGCAAGATGGGCTAATATTTTCTTTATTGGCACAGTGGGTAAAAGGTTATTTTGACTGGTTGACTGATCTCATGCTTGGAGGGGTTATGGATCTGAGGAGAACTCTTGGGGAACTAGCGAGCCAGGTCCATGCCGTGACACTCCTCAGAAGGTTTCATCACGTATTTCCTCATAAACGCAAACCTGGGCCCGGGAGTGGGGGGCCTTTGGGGAGGAGGTACTGCCATGGCTATGCTCCGAACCCCCCAACACACCTTGCTTCCCCAGGGAACCATCCCACGGCCTGTTCAGGGGCTCAGCGGCCTCCCCATCACGATGGGCCATTATTTTGGCCATCTTCTGTGCCTCAAGGTACCCTTCTGGCCCAGCGTCCAGTTTGCTGTACCGTGCCAGCAAGAGCCAGCTTCCTTAGGCATGCGCATGCATGCTGAAGAGGACACTTTTAAAGGGCCAGCAGCAAGAGGTGGATCCCGGTGCCTTCTGATGACATCACCCTATTGGGGCCCTTTAAGGCAGTCGGGTCCACTCTGCCTTGCCTTCGCAATGCGTCTGCAGCCTTGGTTCCTGTCCCTCGCTCCAGCTCTGGTTCCTGCATCCAGCCTCGCCATTCCTTCCTCGAGCCCCGCCTCAGCGATCCTGTCTCCAACCTAGTCCTGTCTCTAATCTTGCCTTACCTCTAGTCTTGCCTGTCTCCAACTCTGCCCTTCTTCTACCTTTCTTGCCTCTGGCCTAGCCTCTCCTCTGCCTTGCCTTTGGCCGTTCTTGTTTCTCTCCAGGTCCCGGTTCTGCTGGGCCTGCCCCCAAGGGTCTTTTCAGGGCCACTCAGCGCCTCCACCCTTCATGGAGTGACTCGCCTGCCATCAGCCGGGGCTACTTCTGACTTCCACTTGCCCAGCGGCGGCCCAAGGGGTCACCCATCCAGATGCATGACACTTTGCTTTGTGCCTGGTATTATGTAATATAAATTTTCCTTGTATCCTCCTAGTTTACTGGTTGTCCCCCCCCCCCCTCCCCCTTGGGGGGCTGATGAAGAGTAGTCTTTGTTTAGTTATTTATTTCTGCATTGTGTTGTGATTTGATTTGATTTTTGTTTCCGATTTTGAGTCTACTCCTATTTCTGTATAAAGTGTCCTACTTGTGAAAATGTTAAAATAAGATTGCTATAAATAGAAAGAAAAGAAAATATTGCACATGATTCAGAAAATAATGTTATGATTCTTATAGAAAAAAATGTTCCTGCTAAGGGTTTTTGCTTCTCTCTGACTCGACCATACCCTCCTTGCTAAGCAATCTAGAGCAAGAACTCACATAAAGTGACCCAGTAAGGGAGTGTACTTAAGGGGAACCAAATTTATTCCATACATTCCATCACAGTCACATCCTAAGCTTACGCTTTTTTTTTCATAAATATTTCACATAAATATTACAAAGAAACAATCTTTGTACAGAAATAAACTTACAAAAGAAATCTAATTATATAGGAATCAGTAGAAATACAGTCTTGATGGACATGACTGCCTATGTTCAGGCTGCACTTTTTCTACAAAGAAAAGAAATAAAAGCAAGTTTAGGGAGGCCTCTGCCAATATTTGAGAAATTGTATCTTGAGGGAACAATAAGGATGAATAAAGAAATAATATCTGAACTATATTGTCTCCTCAGAGAAGGTTGATTATTTGTATAAACAAGGGTATATATATCAGCCTGAAATGAAGAAATATGGGTCACATGAGAAGATCAGCCTTGGAAGGGCATACAGAAGAAAGTGAGCAAATCATCCTTCTGTACAAGAATTCTTGAAGATGGCTACAAGGTACTTTTAGAGATGTTCAAGTCCCCACTGCCTGAATAAAATTTATCTCAGTTGCTCAGCCTTTTTGCTAGAGATATATATAGAGCTGTTCAATTATAGTAATTTTTGAGAACAATTATTGGTGTGTATTCAGTCTGGTTTATGGTTTATTTGCGCTTTCTAAGCCATCATACCTAACTACTACTACTTATCATTTCTGTAGTGCTACTAGATGTACACAGCGCTGTACACTTGAACATGAGGGTTCTGGTAGTGTGCTCAGAAAGGAAAGGGCAAAATGTGGTGATATTATAGAGAAAGAAACAACAGGGTTTAGCAGTCTGCTGAATATGTGCAGAGAAGGAGAGAGAGAAGTCGAAGATGACCCCAAGGTTACGAGCTGATGAGACAGGGAGGATGAGAGTGCTATCCACAGAAATAGAGAATGGGAGAAGAGGAGAGGTTGGTTTAGGGGGAAAGATAAGAAACTCAGTCTTGGTCATGTTTAGTTTCAGATGGCGGTGAGACATCCAGATGGCAATGTCAGACGGGCAGGCTGATACTTTGGCCTGGATTTCTGCTGAGATTTCTGGTGTGGAGAGGTAGATCTGGGAGTCATAAGTGTAAAGATGGTACTGAAAACCATGGGATGAGATCAGAGTACCAAGGGAAGAAGTATAGATGGAGAAAAGAAGAGGTCCCAGGACAGATCCCTGAGGTACACAAACTAACAGTGGGATAGAAGTGGAGGAGGATCCACCAGAGTATACACTAAAAGTACGATGGAAGAGATAAGAAGAAAACAGGAACGAACAGAGCCGTGAAATCCAAGTGGACAGCGTATTAAAGAGTAGGCTGTGATTAACAATGCCAAAAGCAGCAGATAGATCGAGAAGGATGAGATAGAATAGAGACCTTTGGATCGGGCCAGGAACAAGTCATTGGAGACTTTAACAAGCGCTGTTTCAGTTGAATGAAGGGGACAAAAGCCAGATTGAAGTGGATCAAGAATAGCTTGAGAAGAAAGAAAGTCAAAGCAACGGCGGTGAACAGCACGTTCAAGTATCTTGGATAGGAAAGGGAGGAGGGAGATGGGGCGATAGTTGGAAGGACAGGTAGGGTCCAATTAAGGTTTTTTAAGGAGTGGTGTGACTGCGGCATGTTTGAAGGCATCAGGAACAGTCACAGTGGAAAGTGAAAGATTGAGGATATGACAGATAAAAGGGATGACAGTAGGAGAGATAGTGTTAAGTAGATGGGTGGGAATAGGATCAGAGGAACAGGTAGTTAGTTTCGAGGAGGAGAGAAGATGTGTAGTTTCCTCTTCAGTGATTTCAGAAAAGGAAGAAAAGGAGGCAGAGGTTGGAGGGTTGAGAGAATGGACTAAGGGAAGAAGAGATGGAGGTGAACTGGTTGAGAATTCAAGTTTAATCTTGTGAACCATATCATGAAAGTACTCAGCCAGAATCTGTGGAGAAAGTGAAGAGGGCGTTGGAGGTGAAGGCACTTTGAGGAGAGAGTTCAGTGTGTCAAAGAGACGTCGAGGGTTTGAGCCAAGAGAATTTGTCAACTGGATGTAATAATCCTGTTTGGCAAGTAAAAGAGCTGACTGGAAGGAGGTCAGCAAGAATTTGAAATGTATGATGTCAGCATGGGCACGGGATTTCAGCCAAAGGCACTCGGCAGAACAGGCACAGGAACGTAGGTAGCGGATTCTAGAGGTTGGCCAAGGCTGGGGTTTGTTACGCTTTATAGGACGGGGAATGGGAGGAGCAAGAGTATCCAGAGCAGATGAGAGAATAGTATTATAGGAAGAGACAGCCTCATTGACAGACTTGGATAACATAGTGGTAGAGAAGAGATTTGAAACACTGGAGGTCAGAGTAGGAGGGTCAGTAGCCTGAAGATTTCTAAATGTATTGGTTAAGATTGGATGGGACTGGGGAGGAGGGTGTTTAAGTGTGAAAGTTATCAGATGATGGTCAGAGAGGGGAAGAGCTAAGGCACAGAAACTGGAGAGTGAGCAGTTTGAGAAGAGGATAAGATCAAGACAGTGGCCATTCTGGTGAGTGGGGATAGTGGAGCAGAGTTGAAGATTGAAGGAGAATGTTAAAGCAAGAAACTGAGAAGCATAAGAGTTAGAGGGATCATTAGCATGAATGTTAAAATCCCCAAGAATGAGGGAAGGAGATGAAAGTTTAAGAAAGAAGGAAACCCAGGCATCAAAGTCAGTGAGAAAGGAAGAAAGGGACTTATCAGGGGGGTCAATAAATGACTGCTACTCGGAGAGGCAGAGTGAATAGACAGATGGGAGTGGACTTCAAAGGAAGAAAAGCAGTGAGACTGAGGTGGAAGAAGAGGTTGAAATCTACAGGAGGGTGAAAGTAATAGCCCGACACCATCTCCGCTGCCAACCGGGTGAGGTGTATGGAAGAAAAGATAATCTCCATGGCATAGGGCCGGGACTGAAGCAGAGTCTTCAGGGCAAAGCCAAGTTTCAGTTAGGCAAGCAGATGGAGAGAATGAGAGATAAACAGGTCATGGATGTAGGAAAGTTTGTTACAGACAGAGCGGGCATTCCACAGAACACACGAAAAAGGCAGGCAAGAAGGGGGGAGGAGAGGAACAGAAATTAGATTGGAGATATCACAATGTGACCTGCACAAATAGGATGAGAGCGATGTGGAGGACCAGGATTGAGATCGATGTCCCCAGCGGAGAGCATGGAGAAGAGTAGGAGAAGTATGACGACAGCGATGAAGGCGAGATGTATTCAGGTAGAAAGGAGATGGATGAATGGAAGGAAGGAAATGTTTAAGGTTGAGAGCTGAGAAGAAGGAAGAGGACAAAAGAGTTGGTGAGATGATAAAAGTAGAGCATGGGCAATGTGTTTTTGCAGTGTACAGTGGTTTCAGATGGAGAAACAGATTAGGAAGGGACAGTACCTTAGAAGAGAAAGTGTACTGGAGCCGTAACTAGTAACTGGGAGAAAATCTAACTGTAAAGAAAAAATGCCCATGCACAGCACCTAGACCGGAGGCCCTGAGTGGATCAGAGTGGACCTGAGAGTCACCCCAGAGAAGGCTGTGAGGATATGCAAATGAGCTGCAAGTCCTCCACAGCACCTGAAAGGCAGCTGGTGGGAGAGCTGGGCACCTTAGCCAAGGAAAGGTTTACCAGGAGTTAGGCTGAAGCCAGCATTCCTCCCTCTGAGGGTCACCTAACTAGTCGATCACAGCAGTTTACAAAATTAAAAATAAAAAGACAATCAGAAAGGAACTATGTGTGCTACAATAAATAATCCTAAATGTATCTATTCTAGCATCCTAGGCAGCTAAAAGTGAGCTCATCAAGCACCTTCTATAACAGCAGCAAAGTGTTAGTAGTGATTGTCAGCAATTGCTGACAGTGATCTGCTGGAAAAAAACAGGGCACTCATTAGATGTATGGATTGAAAGTGTGAGAGTGGTTTATTATATGGAGAAACCTATGGCTGAACTAACACACATAGGGTCAGAATACACATCTAAACTCCTTTCTATATCCCAGTCCAACAACATCAGTAGTCATTACCACTTAGTTGTACCTCAGCTATCCCTCTGACCTTTAAAACGTAATCAAAGTAAAACGTTTTCACCCTTTTCCTGAAGGTCCAGCATATTAGCAACTGGTAAATTATTCCATAAATTTGGTCCTGCTATTGAAGTGCATGTAAGTGCTGTGTTTGTTAGACAGTGGATCACCAGTCATAGTAACATAGTAGATGACGGCAGAAAAAGACCTGCACGGTCCATCTAGTCTGCCCCGATAAACTCATATGTGTATACCTTACCTTGATTTGTTCCTGTCTTTTTCAGGGCACAGACCGTATAAGTCTGTCCAGCAGTATTTCCCGCCTCCCAACCACCAGTCCTGCCTCCCATCACCGGCTCTGGCACAGACCCCGTATAAGTCTGCCCTCCCCTATCCTAGCCTCTCAACCACCAACCCCTCTTCCCCCCGCCACCCAATTTCAGCTAAGCTTCTGTGGATCCATTCCTTCTGCACAGGATTCCTTTATGCCTATCCCACGCATGTTTGAATTCCGTTACCGTTTTCATGTCTACCACCTCCCGCGGGAGGGCATTCCAAGCGTTCACCACCCTCTCCGTGAAGAAATACTTCCTGACATTTTTCTGAGTCTGCCCCCCTTCAATCTCATTTCATGTCCTCTCGTTCTACCGCCTTCCCATCTCCGGAAAAGATTCGTTTGCGGATTAATACCTTTCAAATATTTGAACGTCTGTATCATATCACCCCTGTTCCTCCTTTCCTCCAGAGTATACATGTTCAGGTCAGCAAGTCTCTCTTCATAAGTCTTGGAACGCAACTCCCATACCATCCTTGTAGCTTTTCTTTGTACCGCTTCCATTTTTTTAACATCCTTCGCAAGGTACGGCCTCCAAAACTGAAAACAATACTCCAGGTGGGGCCTCACCAACGTCTTATACAGGGGCATTAAAACCTCTTTTCCATATCATCAAGCTGATCAATCCATAGACTGGTGGGTTGTGTCCATCTACCAGCAGGTGGAGATAGAGAGCAAACTTTTGCCTCCCTATATGTGGTCATGTGCTGCCGGAAACTCCTCAGTATGTTCTCTATCTCAGCAGGTGGTGGTCACACACAGCAGCAGCTCTGGCTAGGCCTCCAAGCCTAATTTTTAGGTTTTGTTGAGGCCTGGGGTTGAGGGCTCTTTTGAGCAAGTGCAAACCTGGTGGTGCCAGGTCCCTCCTTTTCTCCCCCCTCCCGCTGGCTCCGTTTAAAAAAAAAAAAAAAAAAAAATTTTAAACGTCTTAAAGGCGTTTAATTCGACGTTTCTTTAAACGTTCATTGCAGCTACTCACTGGGACACCAGTTCGTTACAGCTCGGAGCGGCAAGCAGGTAATTTTACCTTTTTATAGCGGGCAGGGGGTTCCCCGATTCTTCTCCTCGTGGCAATGGCGTCGGAGGCCGAGGGCGCAAAGGGTCGCTCCCCGGATCACGGGAGCGCTTCTAGAGGGGATGCGGGGGTTTTACAACCTGATTCGCCCTTGATGGGTGATAGTTTAGTGACCGATGAATGTCCCGGTCGTTCCTCCGGCGTGGCGGTTTTTTCCCGCCATAAACGCCCATCCCCCGCTCCTCGCCTCCGCCATCTTGGCCGGCCACGCGGCTCGGACGGCTTCTTCGTGGGCCGCCCTTGAGGTTGGAGACATTAATGCCATGAACGCCCTTAATTTGGGCGACGGCACAAAAGCGGCTAAAGTTAAGCGCCGTTCTTCCCGCGCGGCTCCTTCACGGAGTTTCGCGCCGGACGCCATTTTGGATGCGCAGCATGTCTCTCCCCCCGCTATTGCGAGCGCCGGTTGAGAGTGCGTCTAGGGCTGTTGCCCAGGCTGCGGAAGTGCACAGTCTGGGGGGTTTCTCCCCGAGTTTGTTTTGCTGCTGCATCAGGCTTTCCTCATGCAAAACGCTGCCCCTGCTCCCTCTTCTGATAAAGAGGTTGAGGTTCCCAGAGGTAAACGCCCTCGGGTTGATTTCCAGGCCTTGGAGGACTTTTGTCTCCTCCGATGTAGATGAGGGCAGCGTGTCTGAGGTCTCCCAACGATCCTTTGCGGATTCCTTGGAGGAGATAGATCCCCGCTCGGATGGAGCGGATGACCCCTCTGCAGCGCGGCTTTTTAGCCCAGAGGATTTGCCCAACCTGTTGTTACAGGCCATGGACACTTTGAAGATTTCCTCTCCGGAGGACGTCTCTCCCTCAGCCCCTGTTGGCTCTGCCATTATGCTGGGGACGAAGCGCCCGCCTAGAACCTTCCACGTGCATGATGCCATGCACACCTTAATTGCGGCTCAATGGGATGTCCCGGAAACGAGCCTTAAAGTGGCTAGGGCTATGTCCCGCCTCTATCCTTTGGCTGTGAGTGAACGTGAGGCCTATCTGTGGCCTACCGTGGATTCTTTAATCACTGCGGTGACTAAGAAAACGGCGTTGCCGGTGGAAGGTGGCACGGCCCTAAAGGACGCCCAAGACAGAAGATTGGAGGCGGCCTTAAGGTCGTCCTTTGAGGCAGCTGCTTTAAGTTTGCAGGCCTCAGTTTGCGGCTCCTATGTGGCCAGGGCGTGCCGGACTATGGTGCAGCGGGCTTCCCCCTCGGATCATTCCTTGAGGGCTGATTGGCCGGCCCTGGAATCGGGCTTAGCCTATTTGGCAGACTTGCTGTATGATGTCTGGAGAGCCTCAGCTAAAGGCATGGCTCAGACAGTCTCTGCGCGGCGGTGGCTTTGGCTGAAACATTGGTCTGCTGACCACGCCTCTAAATCCCGCCTGGCTAGATTGCCTTTTAAAGGCAAGCTGCTCTTTGGGGTCGAGCTGGACAAAATCGTGACCGATCTCGGCACGTCTAAGGGCAAGAAATTACCAGAGGTCAGGGCTCGGGTTAGTACTCGTCCCGGTACCTCCAGAGGACGGTTGCAGGAAGCCCGTCGGTACCCGCCCGGGCAAGTCGGGTTCCTCTGCCCCCTCTTCCTTCAAGAGGAATTTCTCCCCCAAGCAGCATTCCTTTCGCAGAGACCGCCGTCCCGGAGGTGCTCCCTCCGGTCCCCCCCCAGGGTCTCGTACCCAATGACGGGGCCTTGGTCCACGCCCCAGTGCAGATTGGAGGACGGCTGTCCTCGTTTCTGGGCGAGTGGACCACTATAACTTCAGACGCGTGGGTGCTGGAAGTCATCAGAGACGGCTACAAGCTAGAGTTCTGCCAACCCTTAAGAGACGGGTTTGTACTCTCTCCCTGCAAGTCTCCGGTCAAGCTGTGGTAGTGCAGCAGACCTTGGACAACCTGATCCGCCTGGGTGCGGTCGTTCCGGTGCCAAAAAATCAGATTGGCAAGGGACGTTACTCCATTTACTTTGTGGTTCCAAAGAAAGGAGGTTCTGTCCGGCCTATCCTCGACCTCAAAGGGGTCAATCGGGCCTGGAAAGTGAGGCACTTTCGCATGGAGACTCTCCGCTCTGTTATAGCGGCAGTGAAGGCAGGAGAGTTCTTGGCTTCCTTGGACATCAAGGAAGCGTACCTGCATATTCCCATCTGGCCTCCTCTCCAACGCTTTCTGCGTTTTACAGTCCTGAGACGACACTTCCAGTTCAGAGCCCTCCCTTTCGGGTTGGCTACTGCTCCGCGGACCTTTTCCAAAGTAATGGGGGTCATAGCGGCCTTCCTGCTAAAGGAAGGAGTACAAGTCCATCCTTATCTGGACGACTGGTTGATCCGAGCCCCCTCTTATGCAGAGTGCGGCAAAGCTATGGACCGGGTAGTTGCTCTTTTGAGCTCCCTGGGATGGATCATCAACTGGAAGAAGAGCCAGCTGCGCCCGACTCAGTCCCTGGAGTATCTGGGAGTTCGATTCGACACCCAAGTGGGCAGAGTGTTCCTGCCACACAATCGGATTGTCAAGCTTCAGGCTCAGGTGGACTAGTTCCTAGTAGCCTCTCCTATTCGGGCTTGGGACTACGTGCAGCTGTTGGGCTCTATGACGGCCACGATGGAAGTAGTGCCCTGGGCCAGGGCTCATATGAGACCACTACAGCTATCTCTGCTGCTGCGCTGGACTCCGATGTCGGAGGATTATGCTGTGCGCCTTCCCGTGGACCCAGCAGTGCGCAAGGCGCTGAGCTGGTGGACGCAGACAGACAAGTTGTCTGCAGGATTGCCTCTGGTGACCCCAGAGTGGATTGTCGTCACGACAGACGCCTCTTTGATGGGCTGGGGAGCCCACTGCTTGGGAAGGACAGCGCAGGGGCTCTAGTCTCCTGCAGAGGCAAGTGGTCTATTAACCTCCTGGAACTCAGAGCCATTCGGTTGGTGTTATTGGAGTTCATCCCGGTACTGGTGTTGAAGCCTGTACGGGTCCTGTCGGACAATGCCACGGCTGTGGCCTATATCAACCGCCAGGGAGGTACCAAGAGCGCCCCTCTAGCCAAGGAGGCTATGAGTCTTTGCCAGTGGGCGGAAGTGAACCTGGAGCAGCTTTCAGCGGCCCACATTGCCGGAGTCATGATGTCAAGGCGGACTTTCTCAGTCGCCATACCTTGGAGCCCGGAGAGTGGCAACTATCTGCTCAGGCGTTCTTGGACATCACGAAGCGCTGGGGCCAGCCGAGCCTAGATCTGATGGCGTCATCGGCCAATTGCCAAGTGCCGCGCTTTTTCAGCAGAGGACGGGACCCTCGATCCCTGGGAGTAGATGCTCTTCTCCAACAGTGGCCGACACAAGAGCTCCTCTATGTGTTCCCGCCCTGGCCCATGTTGGGCAGGGGTGCTAGACCGGGTGGCAAAGCATCCCGGCAGGGTAATCCTGGTGGGTCCGGATTGGCCCAGACGTCCCTGGTATGCGGACTTGTTCAGGCTCTCAGTCGACGATCCTCTGCGGCTGTCAGTGGAGCAGGGCCTGTTACATCAGGGTCCCGTGGTGATGGAGGATCCCTCTCCCTTTGGTCTTACGGCCTGGCTATTGAGCGGCAGCGTCTGAGGAAGAAGGGCTTCTCAGACAAGGTCATCGCCACTATGCTGAGAGCGAGGAAGCGCTCTACTTCTACTGCTTACGCCAGGGTTTGGCGTATCTTTGCAGCATGGTGTGAAGCAGGCTCACTTTCTCCCTTCACTGCTCCAATTTCTTCAGTGTTGGCGTTCCTGCAAGAAGGTCTGGAGAAAGGCCTGTCGCTCAGTTCCCTTAAAGTCCAGGTAGCGGCTCTGGCTTGCTTCAGGGGCCGCCTGAAAGGTGCTTCCCTGGCTTAGCAGCCAGATGTGGTGCGCTTTTTCAAGGGAGTTAATCACCTGCGCCCTCCTCTGCACTCAGTGGTGCCTGCGTGGAATCTCAACCTGGTGCTAAGAGCATTGCAGAAGCCGCCTTTGGAACCCTTGTCGAGGGCATCTCTGAAAGACCTGACGTTGAAAGCAGTCTTTTTGGTGGCTATCACTTCAGCCAGAAGAGTTTCCGAGCTCCAGGCGCTCTCATGTCGAGAGCCTTTTCTGCAGTTCACTGAGGCAGGAGTGACTATTCGCACAGTGCCTTCCTTCCTGCCCAAGATTGGTTCTCGCTTCCATGTGAATCAGCAGCTCTGTCTCCCTTCCTTTCGTAGGGAGGACTACCCAGAGGAGTACTCCGCTCTTGAATATCTGGATGTGAGACGAGTCATCATCAGATACTTGGAAGTGACCAATGATTTCCGGAAATCGGATCATCTGTTTGTCCTGTTTGCAGGTCCTCGTAAGGGTCTGCAGGCTGCTAAGCCTACAGTGGCAAGATGGGTCAAGGAAGCCATTGCAGCGGCTTATGTGGCCGCGGGGAAGGTGCCGCCTATCCAGCTGAAGGCTCACTCCACGAGAGCTCAGGCGGCCTCGATGGCAGAGGCCGGATCCGTCTCCTTGGAAGAGATATGCAAGGCGGCAACGTGGGCTTCGGCTCATACATTCTCCAAGCATTACCGTTTGACTGTGGCTGCACGGGCGGAGGCCCGGTTTGGAGCTTCAGTGTTGAGGTCAGGGATTTCTATGTCCCGCCCTGGGTGAGTACTGCTTCGGTACATCCCACCAGTCTATGGATTGATCAGCTTGATGATATGGAAGGTAAAATTATGTATAATCATACCTGATAATTTTCTTTCCATTAATCATAGCTGATCAATCCATAGCCCCTCCCAGATATCTGTACTGTTTATATTCTGGTTGAATTTTAGGTTCAAGTTTAGCCTTCAGTTACTTCAGGAGGACTTCGTGTTCAAGTTCTTCTTCACTTGGATTCTTCAAGAGTTGAGACGAGTTTGTGTTACAGTGAGCTGCTGCATTCCTCTCCCCTCCGTTTTACGGGGCTGGATTGAGACATAAATTCTGCCGGCACTCCCTCCCGCTTCGTGCGGCTGTAGGGCAGCTTTGTACCCCTCCCGCTTCGGCGGTGTTAGGGTCAGTCAGCTCCTCCCGCGGTTGCGGTTGCAGGATAAGCCAGATCCCCCCGCATCGGCGGGTGTGGTGTCCCTCCCCCGCTCCGCGGGGATGAGCTGGACGGATTCCCCTCCCCCACTTGTGTGGGGATGAGCTGGGTTAATTCCCCTCCCCCGTTTCGGCGGTGGTGAGCTGGGCAGAGTGTCCCTTCGTGGGTGTAATTCTCTAAGTGCTGAGTCCTGCGGATGGAGCTTTGATATCGACATACTGAGGAGTTTCCGGCAGCACATGACCACATATAGGGAGGCAAAAGTTTGCTCTCTATCTCCACCTGCTGGTAGATGGACACAACCCACCAGTCTATGGATTGATCAGCTATGATTAATGGAAAGAAAATTATCAGGTATGATTATACATAATTTTACCTTCTTCTGCTGGTCACACCTCTCTCTATACAGCCTAGCAACCTTCTCGCTACGGCCACCGCCTTGTCGCACTGTTTCATCGCCTTCAGGTCCTCAGATACTATCACCCCAAGATTCCTCTCCCCGTCCGTGTCTATCAGGCTCTCCCCACCTAACACATACGCCTCCCTTGGATTTCTACTCCCTAAGTGCATCACTTTGCATTTCTTCACATTGAATTTTAATTGCCAAATGTTAGACCATTCTTCCAGCTTCTTCAGATCTTTTTTCATGTTTTTCACTCCCTCCGGGGTGTCCACTCTGTTGCAAATCTTGGTGTCATCCGCAAAAAGGCAAACTTTACCTTGTAACCCTTCGGCAATGTCACTCACAAATATATTGAACAGTCAGATATATCCAGCCAGCAGCGTTCAGAGCCTAAATCGTGCCCAGTGCAGTATATCCCTGGAGTCCCCACCCCACCCACTGCGTTGCAGCCAAAAAGAGGAGACAATGGATAATGAGCAATTTTGGCACCCCCACCTTCCTTGCACCCTGTGTGGCCACACCATTCACACAGCCCTCAGTGTGACCTATTTTTCCTTGGGTGTTGCTGTCTTACTTTTTCTCATCTTTTGCTGATAAAAAAAAAAAAACATTGAGGGAGATGGAGGACTGTTGCCATACAGCAATTACTCACTGCACATGCTTGAGAAAACACCTGAAAGCTCTGGAAGTGCATGCTGCTTATGGTACATATGATCATATGTCTCAAATATATGACTAGTGATTTGCATTTTTAGAGAATACCCATTATAGAAAGCAACTTCAGTTTCTTGAGATATTTCAACCAAATTCCAGTTAGTGGTTATAGATGTTATTTGTTGGCTAATTTTTTTATTATTATTATTACAGGTTCTACTTTGGATTTGGTATTTAGGTTTAGACAGTCATTTTGCCTTCTGTGAAAAATACTATATAAATAATATTAGAACACTAGTCTCCGGTGAAAAGATTCCCTGCTGAAACAATCAGGATTCAGTAGATACCTTTTGCAGCTCTGGGATTTAGAATCATTAGTGATAAACTTTCTTTATCAGGATGTCTTCCAGCTAGAATAAAAATCAATCAGGGTAACAGCATCCTACAGTTCCTTGTCTTATTTTAACTAAATTGCAGCTAACAGTTTAAAATGAGCTACAGAATACTCAAGTGATTTATTTGATATTCTTCCTCAGTTGTAGTAGAACTTTCATCAATTCAGAAACCTGGCTGCAACCTCATACTGAACTCTTGCTCCTTCACTGTAGAAATTTGTTAGCTACTTCTAGATTAGATTTTTAGCAGCTAATCTAACTGCTGTAGGGTTTTTGTAAAGTGGGAACAGAACTGTGCTATTGGATTCATCCAATTCATTTGACTCCAGGACTATAATTGCACTTATGTCTTACAAGGCTTTCATAGCCTGAGGCTGGCCAGCAGCAGAAAAACAAATTGGCAGTGATACAGTAAGAGTGAAAGGGAATGAAAGGCACACATTATCAGTCTCCAGGCACCACAGCTCTGGCAGGAAGTTTCTTGGTTAATTTACAAATAAAACTTAGATTTTAGGATGGGCACACTGTCAGACAAACAATGGGGATGTCAGGCCTGACTGCTACTTAGTGAAAGCAGCAGCCATGCCTACTCAAGATCAGGAATTCTTCACTGAAACAGATGACTTCTCACTGGAGCCAGCTGGCTATGTAATGCAATTAGTAGGAAAACGAGGTCAGACCATTAGGTATATGCCATGTCCAGTGTCACCAGTGGCGTGCTGCCTGGTAGGCAGCTTGTACAATAGATGAAGCAAAGGAGATTTTAAAGTAGTGAATGAGTTGATATGGCACACGACCAATCTCCCAGAACATAAAAGTTGTTTTCATAGGACTTGAGAAATGAGCATTTATTCAAAGAAAGACAAATATATTTGCAAGAATACTTTCCCCCTGATATTCAAAGCTATTTACCCGGCCAGACACGACCACTGACCGGTTAAATAGCATATCAGCGCCTAACTGCTAATATTCAGTGGGAGATAACAGGTTATCTCCACTGAATATTGCTGGTTAGTACGTAGTACATAACTAGCTATATCACTTGACTTATCCGGTTAGGCGTCAATATTCAGCGCCTAAATGGATAAGTTTAGCAGTCAAAAAGTTAGCCAATTAGCACTGAATATCAACATAACCGGTTAACTTCTTAGTGGTTAACCCCCCCCCCCCCCCCCCCCCATATATTCAATGCCAGTCGCCGGAAATAGTCCGGCATTGAATATCCGGGTTTAGCACCGGCGGCAGACAGCAAAAGTGTTGTCCACCACCAGATGAATATCAGGTCCTTTATTTTTAAAACATGAACAGCCATGGCATGGGTTAATAGCGTAAGAGTTCAAATCAGAGACCATAAATTTAAGCTGAAAGATACTACAAAGTTGATCTAACCTCCAGATATTTAGATAAATAGTCCTCATACACAGTTAAATTCATAGATGGAATCTTACATTTAGCTGTTCTCATCATTTGACATTGCTTATACATTTTCTTGTTGATCTGGCACCATAAGGAATTAAACCTTTAAGTGTGCAGAAAGATTTGTGTATATTGGTAATGTGTTCATTATACTATACTGTGAATGTACAATGTGCTGTGCTTGTATTTTTATTTGTATTTATTTATTTATTTATTTATTTATTGCATTTGTACCCCACATTATCCCACCTTTTTGCAGGCTCAATGTGGCTTACAGGGTGTTAATATGATATAGTCATTACATAATCTTAGATACAGTCGATAATAAGTTGAGGGTAAATGAGGATTTAGATGGAAAGGTGTTAAGTAAGGTCGTGTGAGAGGTGTTTTAAAGCACTGGGGTGATTTAAGGAGTGATTTGATTCATTAAGGATGTCTTTTGTAGGCCTTGTTGAAGAGATGTGTCTTCAAAGATTTGCGAAAACTAGTTAAGTTGTCCATGGTTTTCAGGGCCATGGGAAGTGTGTTCCATATCTGTGTGCTTTTGTATGCAAAGGTAGTAGCGTATGCCTGTTTGTATTTAATTCCTTTACAGCTGGGGAAAATGTTTCCTATGCCATACTATGTGAAACAAGACATTTTAAGAAATCCCTACTCTGGCCCCCAAATAAAAGAATTAATCTTCCTTTATAGTTTTCTATGTTCTTTTATCTGATATGGAAAAATATCTGGCAAATCATCACTGTAAATAATTTAAAGTAACATAGCACAGTATTATGTATATTCTTTCTTTTGTGATTCACAGATAAATATCAGACAAAAAATGTAGCTTTGTTTTGCAAAATGTGTCTAAAAAGTCATTTTGCTTTTATACATCTTTCCACGTACGTTAATATTTGATGGCAAGAGATAGACCATGAGTTATAGGCAG
Source organism: Microcaecilia unicolor (assembly GCF_901765095.1). NCBI lineage: Eukaryota > Metazoa > Chordata > Amphibia > Gymnophiona > Siphonopidae > Microcaecilia > Microcaecilia unicolor. The sequence goes on from NC_044033.1 coordinate 104,477,986, forward strand.
TATAATGGCTGATTTCATGTTGATGGGAAATAGTACCGAAGAGGCCCCACCGGAATTCTCAAAGTTGAAGAGTCCAGAGAAACTTTGGTCAAAAATAAAAGGGAGCATTCAGAAGGCAACAGATCTTTTTTCCAAGACAAATTAAGAACGGTAAAAAGAGAAAGAGACCAATCTGATTTTCTAAGAAGATATGGTATAAATTAAGAGGTTAGTAGTCAAAGAACAAATGGAGGACTGCAGGCAGAAAGGAGAATGACTAGAAGAGTAAATGTTCCAAAAGAGGAGAAGATTACCTAATTGGTAAAATGAGGAAATAAAAACTGCTTTATATATATATATCACCATTTTTGATAAATCATGGATGTGGCAATATCAGCATTTTAGAGAAAACATGCAGAACTTGTGACATATTTCAGAATAACAGGGCTATATTGAGAGAGCAAGAAGGCCTTATGTTATATTAGGTCAGCTGTCTCCGTTTGGGGTTTTTTTGGACCACATGGGACTAATGACAATGAGCACAGAGGTGAAACAGATAACCTCATAGAACTGGGTCATTTTGTGTTGTCTCTGCTGGTAGCTCTGGGGCACAAATCGGGCAGGTGGCACTTCATCACTCTCCTTTCAGTCCAGACCACACTTGACCAGTTATCCAATAGTGTGGAATTTATTGTAGCCGCAACATTCTACAATTTATATCTATGAATTATTCACAATAGCAATTTCCAATCATGTAAACATTTTACAGTAATAAACAAATATATGACTCAATTTCTATCTAGAGCATTTGAGGCAAGTGGCTTAGCCTTTTTGAGTCACACAGTTTCTGTGCCATAATCACGCTGTAGCTTTTTGCTCCACCTGGGGCATATACTGCTGACATGCCCAGATGCTAACATCTCAGCTTTGCTCAAGGGATTGCCATAAAAGCATCTTCCCTCTCATACCCGTTGACTCTCTTTCTTGAAGCCTTCAGCCTCCCCATTCCATCCAAGTCTGAGGTAGGCTCAGCTGATCATCTGCTAATCTGGCACTGGCCCCCCTCCGTACAAGAGGGGAACTGCCCTTGTTCTTAGACATCATCCATTCCACTGCTGGCATGGGACAACAACCACATGACCTTTGACTTTGCTTTGGTCTGAAAAATTGTGCTGTGTACTCTTTCAGGCTAGGACCCACCGCCTGTGGAATGCTGTGACAAGACCCTACCTCCTTGATGTGGGGCAGGTGGGGTGGGAGAGCCATGGGAGCAGCAGGCTAAAATGGTGAGTGCACCTTGCATGTGCCGCCCTTCTTGCTCCCAGAGGTCACCTCTTTTCCACACCTTCCAGACTTCCTATCTTGTTACTTGCCTCCCTATAGGTCCTGTATTCTTTAGTGCCTCCCCCTTACTTATCCCTTTCCTAACTTGCGTCTGCTTGCAGGCTCTTCTATACTTCCCATCACCCTCCCCCCCCCCACCTCCTATTGCTGCCGACCTGGGCCACCACCCGTTTGTTCTTGTGACTGCCTAATGGCCTTTTGCAGTGTAGTCAGCAGTGTATGTGAGAAGGGATTTGATGAACTGTGGGATATATTGGGAGGTGAAGTCCAGGACAGTCTGGAAACGAAACTACCATTGGCTAGAAAGGCTAGCACAGAGGTGACTTCGAGGTACATGGGTTATCTCCTGTGAGTGGAGGTGTGGAGGAGGGCCTTCAACTGTGTTGACAAGAGATATTGAAAGACTTGAAGAGTCAGAAAAACTTATTGAAATATCTGTAAATCTGGAAGACGTAATGGAGCAGTTCTGCAAACTGAAGAGTAGCAAATATCCTGGACCGGATGGTATTCACCCTAGGGTACTGATAGAACTAAAAAATGAGCTGGCAGAGCTACTGTTTTTGATTTGTAATTTATCCTTAAAATTGAGCATGGTACCGGAAGATTGGAGGGTGGCCAATGTAACGCCGATATTTAAAAAAGGTTCCAGAGGAGACCCGGGAAATCATAGACCGGTGAGTCTGACGTTGGTGCCGGGCAAAATGGTAGAGACTATAATCAAGAACAAAATTACAGAGCACATTCAAAAGCATGGACTAATGGGACAAAGTCAACATGGTTTTAGTGAAGGGAAGTCTTGCCTCACCAATCTGCTGCATTTCTTTGAAGGGGTAAACAAACGTGGACAAAGGTGAGCCGGTTGATATTGTGTATCTAGATTTTCAGAAGGAGTTTGATAAGGTCCCTCATGAAAGACTACAGAGGAAATTAGAGGGACATGGGATTGGAGGTAGTGTCTTACTGTGGATTAAAAACTGGTTGAAAGATAGGAAACACTACTACTACTACTACTACTTATCATTTCTATAGCGCTACTAGACGTACGCAGCGCTGTACACTTGAACATGAAGAGACAGTCCCTGCTCGACAGAGAGTAGGATTAAAAGGCCAATATTCGCAATGGAGAAGGATAGTTAGCGGGGTCCCTCAGGAATCGGTGCTGGGACCTCTGCTTTTTAACATATTCATAAATGAGCTAGAGATGGGGGTAACTAGTGAGATAATCAAATTTGCCAATGACACAAAGTTATTCAAAGTAGTCAAATCGCGGGAAGATTGTGAAAAACTACAAGAGGACCTTACGAGACTGCATTTATAAATTTGAAATTATTTAAAAACCAAACTACAGAGGGAGATGGTACTGGAAGTATATGCACAAATAAGAGTGCATAAAGGTGTAGAAATCAATGGTATATACTCCAGAATTACTAACAAACCCTTAGAAAGCAAAACCTAGGTCACTTCATTTTGAAGATGGAAGCAGTTTGGACAACTGATGCCCTCATACACAAAGGTGGGGGATAGGAAGGAAAAAAGCAACTCCAGAGCAGTTAGTCTTAACATTTGTAGTGGACAAAACTATTGAAACACTTCTAAAGAAAAAGATAGTTTGGCACCTTGAGACAAGTAAACTACAGAACACTAGACAGTATTGTTTTGCTAAAACTGGTTCTCAACCCAGTCTTCAGACATACCTGGCCAGTATACCCACAGTGAGATAAATATGTATTTACTACCACCTCCACTGTATGCAAATCTGTCTCATGTCTATTCATTGTGGATAACCTGAAAACCTGACTGGCTAGGTCTGTCCTGAAGACCAAACTCTGCAGTAAAGGAAGATCTTGTCAGGCATACTTGATTGAATTCATCAACGAGGAAGCAAAAACAGTAGATCACTGAGGTGTGGTGGATATTTCCTCTTTGGAGTTTTGTAAGGCTTTTCATACTGTTCTGCACAGAAGGACTGGTTGGTAAGCTAGATGGGATATAACTTGAATGAGGAATTGGTTAAGCAGCAATATGCAGAGATAATGTTAAATTGAACCCATTTAGTGCAGACAGAATGATCAGTGGGGTATAACAACGCTCAGATCTGGTACCAGTTCTTTTCAATATCTTCATTAGTAACATTGTGTAAAAATATGAAGGAAAATTATGCTTTTCAGCAGATGTTAGAAAAACCTGTAACAAAGTCTGCATTCTGAGGAAGGACTTGAAAAAATGGAATAGTCATCCCATAATTTGAAAAATTAACTTTCATTCTAAAAAAATAGAAAATCACCTATTTGGGGAGCAGAAATGTATTAGCCGCATATCAATTAACTACTACAACTGCTACTTTCTTTGGCGCTACTAGAGGTTTGCAGCGCTGTACTGCTGCTATCCTAAGCAGATGATATTCTTTTACCATTGCCTTTTAAAATTTTGTAATTGTCTGATATTGTTACTTTTGGGATACATAGAATTCAGGAATGGGCTTTGTTAAATTCGTTAAAATTAAATTCAAATAAGACTAGGGAGACCTTTTACTAAGGTGCATAGGTGCCTACACATGTACAGTGTGCGTCAAATTAGAACTACCGCCCGCCTACCATGTGCCCCAGGCGGTAATTCTAAAGACACGCATCCAAAATGTGCGGCAGAAAATCATTTCTATTTTCTAGTTCATTGTACTAACCAGGCAGTAATCAGCAGTGTACGTGCGCTGACAATTACTGCCTGGTTAATGCATGAGACCTTACCACTAAGTCAAAGGGTGGCATAAAGGTCTCAGGCTAGTTTTTATTTTGCCCCACGTCCATTTTCAGCCCCCCAAAAAGGCCTTTTTTGCAGGTGCGCTGAAAAATGGACCTGTGTGCCACCAATACACGCGTCTACACCAGCGCAGGCCATTTTTCGGCGTGCCTTAGTAAAAGGGCCCCAAAGGTTTTATGGTTTAAGAAACTGGAAGAGACTATACCTTCTTCCATTAGATTGTCTGATAATAGAATATTACCTATTGAAACTGAATCTTGGGTACTGGGAGTGATTTTAGATTCTTCACTGTCTTATGTTCCTCAAATTAACCATCTATGAAGGAAGACACTATTTAAGTTAAAACAACTGAGATTGGTAAGATTCATTTATCACGAAGGAGACTTTTGCACTTTTAGTTCAGATGATGATACTTCCTCATCTTGATTATTGTAACGTACTGTACTTGAGGGCTTTGTTCTAAATATTTTTAAAAAACTAATACAAAAAACTGCTGTGAGATTAATTTTTTTAAACAAATAGGTTTACTAATGTTCGGGGTTACATGGCGAGTCTACACTGGCTTCCAGTAGTTGAATGTGTTTCATTTAAAGAATTTTGCTTATTGTATCAGATTATCTATGGCTCCACGTCACATTTATTAATAAGTATGGTTTCAAAAGTCTTTATTTGGTCATTCTTTAAGATTGTTTAAACAGATTAATCTCTGTCCTTTTTCTTCTGGAAAGTTACGATTCCATGGGGTATATAGTACTTTCTATGTGGTTATTGTTATCCCACTATAAAACTCTCTTCCACAAACCATCAGAGTTGAGAGAGTTTATTTGAAATTCTGTGAACTGCTGAAAACACATTTTTTGAAAGTTATTAATCATAGTATTTGCCTTTTTATGATTTGTTATGTTAAGGTTGTGTTTATGTGTAACTTTAGGGTTACTCTCAATTGCACATTGCGTTGAACCCTGTTTCTAGGGAAAACTATGATTATTAAGCTTGACATTGACGTATGAGACAGTCCTTGCTTAACAGAGCCTAAAATCTAATCAAGATAAACAGGACAAATAAGCGAATAGGGAATTACTTATGGTAAGAATGATTAAAACAGACAAAGGCTGTAACTGCCAAACAGAACATAAGAATTTCTATATTGGGTCAGAAACAATTGGCCACTGCTGGAAACAATATCCTGTTTCCAGCAGTGGCCAATTCAGGACACAAATACCTGACAAGATCCCTATAGGTAGATAGGTTCCATACTACTTATTCCCAGGGATAAGTAGCAGATTTCCCAGTGTCCACCTTAATAATGTTTTATGACTTTTCCTCCAGGAATATATCCAAACCATTTTTAAATTGAGCTACATTAATCTCTTTTACCATATCTTCTGGCAACAAATTCCAAAGCTTAATTATGCATTTGAATGAGTAAATATTTTGTCCAATTTATTTTAAATACATTGCTTAACAATTTCATTGTATGCCATCTAGACATTGTTTTCGAAAGAGTAAACAACTGATTCACTTTTATCCATTCTATGCCATGCATTATTTTATAGACCTCTATCTCATCTCCCTTCATCTTTCTTTTCTCCAAGCTGAAGATCCCTAACCTCACTAGCCTTTCCTCACAGGGAAGTTATTCCTTTTTCACTTTGGTTGGCCTTCTCTGTATCTTTTCGAGTTCTGCTGTGGAAGCAATTCTATAACTTGGCACCTCAGTGCTGCATGCTGAGTGCCAATTCTATAACAGTATATTGTCGCCATTTCCATTATAGAATACTAGCATATGAATATCAATGCAACTATGTTTGGGCACACTCAGTTACGGCAGGTCAAAGGCAGGCATATGTTGGTGTGTCTAAATACATTAATTATTCTATAAGTTGTATGCATAAGTAGACAAGCACATGCTCCACCCGTGTGTATACCTCCTTTCAATTATGTGCTATAGTACTTCCGTGCTCCTTTATACAATAGTGCATAGTGCACTTGCTCACGTAAATGCCAATTAAGGCTCTACTTGCATATGCAAGGTGCACATAATTGCAGGTACCCAATGTATATCTCTTTTGAGATGCAGTGATCTCTGTTGCACAGTGGAGGCATAGCTTTATGGTTAGTGCCGTGGGCTGAGAGCCTGGGAAACTGGGTTAGATTCCCACTTCAGCTCCTTGTGACCCTGGGCAAGTCACTTAAATCCCACTAGGGACAGAGAAAGTACCTGCATAAAATATATGTAAAACGCTTTGATTGTACCCACAGAAGGGCAGTATAGCAGTCTATGACCCTTTACACAATACTCAAATACTGGAGTGATACAGAAGCATTATGTTATTTTCTATTTTATCCTCCATTCCTTTCTAATATTTATTTATTGAGATCTATTATACCCCTTTATGCATACAAGCATCCAAGGTCGTTAGCAGCACAATATTAGTAAAATGACCAGATAGAAGCATAAATAGAATCAATAAAATAAACTTGGAGATTGCACATTGAATCTTAGCAATGTGACTAACATGGTATAGGGGTCCTTTTACTAAAGTACGCTAATCGATTTAACATGAGCTTAACGCCGTGTAGCCCATTGTATAGCTATGGGCTGCAAGGCACTTAATATACACGTTAGGACACCTTAGTAAAAGGACCCCATGGAAGGACATTTTTGAAAGGATGTCCAAGTCTGAACGACCCAAACAGATGTATTTCCTATTCGAGAATATACATGAGATAGACATCAAGATTTCCTGTTCGTAAATGCGTGAGATGGACATCTATATGCTGGAAACATCCACCACGAACATCCATTTTACAAACTGGAAATTCCAAATTATGAACAGAGGAAAACAAAGGACATGGATGTCTGGCAGCATTTTTTTTTTTTTAAACGGCCGCTCAGACGTCCATGTAGACCAGAGAGGCAGCGTAGAGCCATGCATGGATGTCTGTATTATGTGACTTCTACCACGATCATAATACCACAGCATGCTGGAAGCAAATTGCATGCAAATTTTATGAGCAGCAAACATGCAGAAAATGTGGGGAGAGTATGCTGGATGCATCTGCACAATGTTTCGGAGTAACTGCGGCTGCTTTTGACATGTCCTAACCAAAACCAAAATGTCAGCACAATTGGCGCTTGTTTTTCTTGGCCTGAATATAAGCCTTGCGCAAATTATTTTCCACTAGAAATTTTCAAGAGGCTAATATTAAAGCACAGAAGAACAAGCAGTGATGTATGTTTTCATTTTTGTTCGGACAAGCACACATTTGTTACTTACCATCTGCCTTTAAAACTTGCACAGGCTTCCTTCTACTTGCATAATAAGTCAAAACCAGCACTTTAATGTGAATGATAGACAAGAAATCCTCTCTTCAAAACCACATATGCTACCCTGGACCCTTGTGGAAAAATTCTTGTGTTGTGCATGCGTTGAAAGGGGGGCAGCATACTCTGCATACCACAGAATACCTAAACTGCCTCATCAGCATACATTGTCATACAATTTGTGGCTAGTCTTCCGTTTAAGTTAACACCTGCACGCAAGTCCCCGCTGCATTCCTTGGCACATACAACTAGTGTATAACCCTGCAGCTAAGCCCATGGTTGCTTTCTGCATCTGCCTCCAAAGGACTCAGGGTCAAATCCCACTTTGTCTTTTATTTTGTAATAGTGAACTCTCCAGGAACAGCAACCTACCTACTGTACCTGAGTTCATACCACTTCTATAGCCTTTAGGCTTGCAGGTGGCTTACATGTTTAGCTACAGTAGGTATTTTTCTGTTCCTGGAGGGCTCACAAATTAAAAAAATAAAAAGAGAGCCCTTCTTTTTAGACATGGATGTTTTTTCCAATTTGAAAATCACTGTTGTTCATCCTACTTTTGGGCCCTCCCTAGTCCTACCCACAACATGCCCCATTGCTATTTGGACAAACTGCAGTGTGAAATGTCCAAAGTCTGGCTTTGCAAAATTGGGATTTGGATGTTTTTAGCAGATGTTTTTTAGACATTTTGAGGCATCCATCTGTTTTGAAAATGAGCGCCATGGTGTCATAAATATAAACATCACTCAAATAATCCAGGTAATTACCATATAAAATCTTTTAAAAAATATTTATATCATTTAAATGCATTACACTAATGAAAAACGTACAAAAATAAAATTAGCATCCAAAATTGGTGAAAAATTTGCTCAGAAATCATATAATACACCCTTGAATTGAAAAATTCTGGTCACTGTTTTCTATCATTGCACATATCAGTAGTTATAGTTATTTTGTTACGCCTGCTCATAAATGGTTTCTTTTTTTTTGTTCACCCTCCTCCTACTTCTGGATTTGAATAAGACCAGAGAGAGGAAATGAAGCACCAGCTCAGGCTATTCTAGGCCTACTGGTACTGGCAAAACATTTGTGTTATATTTATTTATTGCATTTGTATCTCACATTTTCCCACCTTTTTGCAGGCTCAATGTGGCTTACATTATGCCGTAAAGGCGATCGCCATTTACGGAATGAGAAATACAAAGTAGTGTTACAATAAAGTTCATAGATGTTAAAGTACAATATAAAATAAATTAGTTAAACAGTTCATTTCATCATAAGAGATAAGAGGGTAAATCATTAATGTTCATTGGTGGCAAATTGATTGAAGCAATCAGGTGAAGGGAATAAAGTTTCATCTGGTTCTGATAGAGTTTAGATGTTAGGTCATTATGGTATGTCTTCTTATAGCAGGAGACATCAACCTCCACCTTGAAGACACTAATTCAAGCAATATACGCGAATGCAAATGCTTCCTCCAACTATGGGAGCTTCACTGGCCAAACACACATCCCACACACAGAAAAGGACATAGACTAGACATCATCTTCCACAAATTCTCATCAGAATCAAACCTCACACTAATTGACACAAAATGGACAGCCAAGCCATGGTCTGACCACTACAGTGCAAACCTTTCCCTTCACTGGAGAACAAAAAAGATACAACAAAAAACAACAAACCTACACTACGAGAGGCAAAATAGACCCATTAATATTTTGGCAACAACTATATACTGACGAATGGACATTCTCCGAGGACAAGCAGGCTGCTTGTTCTCACTGATGGGTGACATCCACGGCAGCCCCTCCAATCGGAATCTTCACTAGCAAAGTCCTTTGCTAGCCCTCGCGCGCCCGCGCGGCCGTCTTCCCGCCCGAAACCGGCTCGAGCCGGCCAGTCTTCTTTCGTCCGCACTCGGTACGGCTGTGTTTTTTGCTGTGTCGAGCCCCGGAGAGTCGACCTCGCGCGTCCTTTGTACAAATTGACGTGTTTTTTCTTCGGAAAAGATTTAAATTCGTTCGGAAAGTGCTCCGCAAACCCCCTTGGGTATCGTTTGCCCCTTCCCGTATTTCCAGTCTTTGCCCCGGTAAGTTTTCTTTCGTCGTCGGGGTAGGCCTCTTTTCGGCCTCGGTCTAGATTTTTCTCCCTCAAAGTTTTTGGTGCTCAAATTCGTCATTTCGGATTTTGATTTCGCCGGCGTGATTTTTCCGCCCATGACATCGAAGCCTTCCAGCGGCTTCAAGAAGTGCACCCAGTGCGCCCGGGTAATCTCGCTCACTGATAGGCACTCTTCGTGTCTTCAGTGTCTGGGGGCCGAGCACCGTCCTCAGAACTGTAGCCTGTGTTCCCTGTTACAAAGGCGGACTCAGGTAGCGAGATTGGCCCAGTGGAACGTTTTGTTCTCGGGCTCTTCGTCGGCATCGGCACCGGGGTCATCGAGTGCATCGACGTCGTCAGCGTCCAGACCTTCATCCTCGGCCGCCAGTGCATCGAGTGCATCGAGGCATCGGCCCTCTGCATCGGCGCCGAGACATCGGATAGCTGCATCGGCGTCGGTGGTACCGGGACCTCGTCTGCTGATGTCGTCGGACGGTGGTGCATCGTCAGGAGTGCAGGTGAGGGCTGTCCATTCCCCTGCTGGTGGCGGTGAGCCTTCAGGTGGGTCTCCCCCTACCCTGAGGGCTCCTGCGGTACAGCCCCCCCGGGATCGACCTGCTTCGACCTCGGCCCCGAGGAAGCGACGGATGGATTCTACGTCCTCCTCGTCGGTGCCGGGGAGCTCCGGTGACATGCTTCGGAAGAAGTCGAAGAAGCATCGACACCGGTCTCCTCCCTGCGTCGGCACTGAGAGCTCTTGGTTGCCGAGGGAGTCGGCACCCAGCAGGCATCGGCACCGAGAGGACCGCTCACCCTCTGTTCAGGAGGTGTCGATGCGCTCCACTCTGGACAGCCCGGAACAGCCTCCACGCCCGGAACAGGTTCTGACGTCGACGCCTGCATCGGCCTCCATGCCTTTCTCTGCAGCCGCTCTGAACGAGAGCCTCCGGGCCGTTCTCCCAGAGATTCTGGGAGAGCTGTTGCGCCCTACCCCTCCGGTACCGGCGGTGCTTGCGCCTCCGGTACCGTCGAGCGTGGCGCCGGCTGGCCCATCGCCCGGGGTGAGGTCCCCGACGTCGGTACCGCGTGCGGTGCCGACTGCGGCCACCTCCCAGGAGGGCTCCCCGACTACGTCGGCGGAGGGAGCTTCGCCGATGCGGGCGAGGGAGTCTACCTCTCGACGCCCCCATCGTGGACGTGGCTCCACGGAGTCGAGCCAGGCGAGGTTGCAGACACAGGTCCGTGAACTTGTGTCTGACACCGAGGGTGAGGCCTCGTGGGAAGAGGAAGAAGACCCCAGATATTTCTCTGACGAGGAGTCTGAGGGTCTTCCTTCCGATCCCACTCCCTCTCCTGAGAGACAGCTTTCTCCTCCCGAGAGTCTGTCTTTTGCTTCCTTTGTCCGGGAGATGTCTACGGCCATCCCCTTCCCGGTGGTTGTGGAGGACGAGCCCAGGGCTGAAATGTGTGAGCTCCTGGACTATCCTTCTCCACCTAAGGAAGCGTCCACTGTTCCCTTGCACCATGTCCTGAAAAAGACATTGCTTGCGAACTGGACCAAGCCACTAAGTAATCCCCACATCCCCAAGAAGATCGAGTCCCAGTACCGGATCCATGGGGACCCAGAGCTGATGCGCACTCAGTTGCCTCACGACTCTGGAGTTGTGGATCTGGCCCTAAAGAAGGCTAAGAGTTCTAGGGAGCATGCTTCGGCGCCCCCGGGCAAAGACTCTAGAACCTTAGACTCCTTTGTGAGGAAGGCCTACCATTCCTCTATGCTCGTGGCCAAAATCCAGTCTTACCAGCTCTACACGAGCATACACATGCGGAACAATGTGCGGCAGTTGGCGGGCTTGGTTGATGCTCTCCCCCCTGAGCAAGCCAAGCCTTTTCAGGAGGTGGTCAGGCAGCTGAAGGCGTGCAGAAAATTCCTGGCCAGAGGGGTGTATGACACCTTTGATGTTGCGTCCAGGGCCGCTGCTCAAGGTGTGGTGATGCGCAGGCTCTCATGGCTGCGTGCCTCCGACCTGGAGAATAGACTCCAGCAGCGGATTGCGGACTCGCCTTGCCGTGCGGACAATATTTTTGGAGAGAAGGTCGAGCAGGTGGTAGAGCATCTCCATCAGCGGGATACCGCATTCGACAAGTTCTCCCGCCGGCAGCCTTCAGCATCTACCTCTACAGATAGAAGATTTTTTGGGGGAAGGAGGACTGTTCCCTACTCTTCTGGCAAGCGTAGGTACAATCCTCCTTCTCGACAGCCTGCGGCCCAGGCTAAGCCCCAGCGCGCTCGCTCTCGTCAGCAGCGTGCGCCTCAGCAAGGCCCCGCGGCTCCCCAGCAAAAGCAAGGGGCGAGCTTTTGACTGGCTCCAGCAGAGCATAGCCGACATCCAAGTGTCAGTGCCGGGCGACCTGCCGGTCGGGGGGAGGTTGAAAGCTTTTCACCAAAGGTGGCCTCTCATAACCTCCGATCAGTGGGTTCTGCAAATAGTCCGGCAAGGATACACCCTCAATTTGGCCTCAAAACCTCCAAATTGTCCACCGGGAGCTCAGTCTTACAGCTTCCAGCACAAGCAGGTACTTGCAGAGGAACTCTCCGCCCTTCTCAGCGCCAATGCGGTCGAGCCCGTGCCATCCGGGCAAGAAGGGCTGGGATTCTATTCCAGGTACTTCCTTGTGGAAAAGAAAACAGGGGGGAATGCGTCCCATCCTAGACCTAAGGGCCCTGAACAAATATCTCGTAAAAGAAAAGTTCAGGATGCTTTCCCTGGGCACCCTACTTCCCATGATTCAGGAAAACGATTGGCTATGCTCTCTGGACTTGAAGGATGCCTACACACACATCCCGATACTGCCAGCTCACAGACAGTATCTACGATTTCAGCTGGGCACACGTCACTTCCAGTACTGTGTGCTACCCTTTGGGCTCGCCTCTGCGCCCAGGGTGTTCACAAAGTGCCTGGCTGTAGTAGCAGCGGCACTTCGCAGGCTGGGGGTGCACGTGTTCCCATATCTCGACGATTGGCTGGTGAAGAACACGTCCGAGGCAGGAGCCCTGCAGTCCATGCAGATGACTATTCGCCTCCTGGAGCTACTGGGGTTTGTGATAAATTACCCAAAGTCCCATCTTCTCCCATCACAGAGACTCGAATTCATAGGAGCTCTGCTGGATTCTCGGACAGCTCGCGCCTATCTCCCAGAGGCGAGAGCCAACAACTTGTTGTCCCTCGTCTCGCGGGTGCGAGCGTCCCAGCAGATCACAGCTCGGCAGATGTTGAGATTGCTGGGCCACATGGCCTCCACAGTTCATGTGACTCCCATGGCCCGCCTTCACATGAGATCTGCTCAATGGACCCTAGCTTCCCAGTGGTTTCAGGCTGCTGGGGATCTAGAAGACGTGATCCACCTGTCCACGAGTTTTCTCGAATCCCTGTATTGGTGGACGATTTGGTCCAATTTGACTCTGGGACGTCCTTTCCAAATTCCTCAGCCACAAAAAGTGCTGACCACGGATGCGTCTCTCCTGGGATGGGGAGCTCATGTCGATGGGCTTCACACCCAAGGAAGCTGGTCCCTCCAGGAACGCGGTCTACAGATCAATCTCCTGGAGTTGCGAGCGATCTGGAACGCTCTGAAGGCTTTCAGAGATTGGCTGTCCCACCAAATTATCCAAATTCAGACACACAACCAGGTTGCCATGTACTACGTCAACAAGCAGGGGGGCACCGGATCTCGCCCCCTGTGTCAGGAAGCCGTCAGCATGTGGCTCTGGGCTCGCCGTCTCGGCATGGTGCTCCAAGCCACATATCTGGCAGGCGTAAACAACAGTCTGGCCGACAGACTGAGCAGGATTATGCAACCTCATGAATGGTCGCTCAACTCCCGAGTGGTGCGCCAGATCTTCCAAGCGTGGGGCACCCCCTTGGTGGATCTCTTCGCATCTCGAGCGAACCACAAAGTCCCTCAGTTCTGTTCCAGGCTTCAGGCCCCCGGCAGACTGGCATCGGATGCCTTCCTCCTGGATTGGGGGGAGGGCCTGCTGTATGCTTATCCTCCCATTCCTCTGGTGGGGAAGACTTTGTTGAAACTCAAGCAAGACCGAGGCACCATGATTCTGATTGCTCCTTTTTGGCCGCGTCAGATCTGGTTCCCTCTTCTTCTGGAGTTATCCTCCGAAGAACCGTGGAGATTGGAGTGTTTTCCGACCCTCATCACGCAGGACGAAGGGGCTCTTCTGCATCCCAGCCTCCGGTCCCTGGCTCTCACGGCCTGGATGTTGAGAGCGTAGACTTTGCCTCTTTGGGTCTGTCAGAGGGTGTCTCCCGCATCTTGCTTGCTTCCAGGAAAGATTCCACTAAGAGGAGTTACTTCTTTCTGTGGAGGAGGTTTGCCGTCTGGTGTGACAGCAAGGCCCTAGCTCCTCGCTCTTGTCCTACACAGACCCTGCTTGAATACCTTCTGCACTTGTCTGAGTCTGGTCTCAAGACCAACTCTGTAAGAGTTCACCTTAGCGCAATCAGTGCATACCATTACCATGTGGAAGGTAAGCCGATCTCAGGACAGCCTTTAGTTGTTCGCTTCATGAGAGGTTTGCTTTTGTCAAAGCCCCCTGTCAAGCCTCCTACAGTGTCATGGGATCTCAATGTCGTTCTCACCCAGCTGATGAAACCTCCTTTTGAGCCACTGAATTCCTGCCATCTGAAGTACTTGACCTGGAAGGTCATTTTCTTGGTGGCAGTTACTTCAGCTCGTAGAGTCAGTGAGCTTCAGGCCCTGGTAGCCCAGGCCCCTTACACCAAATTTCATCATAACAGAGTAGTCCTCCGCACTCACCCTAAGTTCTTGCCAAAGGTCGTGTCGGAGTTCCATCTGAACCAGTCAATTGTCTTGCCAACATTCTTTCCCCGTCCTCATTCCTGCCCTGCTGAACGTCAGCTGCACACATTGGACTGCAAGAGAGCATTGGCCTTCTAGCTGGAGCGGACACAGCCCCACAGACAGTCCGCCCAATTGTTTGTTTCTTTTGATCCCAATAGGAGGGGAGTGGCTGTAGGGAAACGCACCATATCCAATTGGCTAGCAGATTGCATTTCCTTCACTTACGCCCAGGCGGGGCTGGCTCTTGAGGGTCATGTCACGGCTCATAATGTTAGAGCCATGGCTGCGTCGGTAGCCCACTTGAAGTCAGCCTCCATTGAAGAAATTTGCAAAGCTGCGACGTGGTCATCTGTCCACACATTCACATCTCATTACTGCCTGCAGCAGGATACCCGACGCGACAGTCGGTTCGGGCAGTCAGTTCTTCAGAACCTGTTTGGGCTTTAGGATCCAACTCCACCCCCCGAGGGCCCTGTTTGTTCTGTTCCAGGCTGCACTCTCAGTTAGTTGGTAAATTTTTTAGGTCAATCTCAGTTATGTCCTCGCCGTTGCGAGGCCCAATTGACCATGGTTGTTGTTTTGAGTGAGCCTGGGGGCTAGGGATACCCCATCAGTGAGAACAAGCAGCCTGCTTGTCCTCGGAGAAAGCGAATGCTACATACCTGTAGAAGGTATTCTCCGAGGACAGCAGGCTGATTGTTCTCACAAACCCGCCCGCCTCCCCTTTGGAGTTGTGTCTTGCCTTGTATTGTCTTGCTACATACTGGACTGGCCGGCTCGAGCCGGTTTCGGGCGGGAAGACGGCCGCGCATGCGCGCGAGGGCTAGCAAAGGACTTTGCTAGTGAAGATTCCGATTGGAGGGGCTGCCGTGGACGTCACCCATCAGTGAGAACAATCAGCCTGCTGTCCTCGGAGAATACCTTCTACAGGTATGTAGCATTCGCTATACCCACAGACTCACCCCAATTCCTCCAAGAATGGGATAACAGATGCAGAGCAATATTAGACAATATAGCACCACTTCAAACCAGAATATCACACAGAAAGAACTCAAGTCCATGGTTTAATGAAGAACTGAAAGAACTAAAAACACAGGTCAGAAGATTGGAAAGAGTATGGATCAAGAAAAAAGACGAAAACGCACTCAAAGACTGGAAACAACTACAAAGGAAATACAAATGCACTATCAGACAAACCAAAAGGGCATACTACAAAACCAAAATAGGGCCAAACTATAAGAACACACACAAACTATTCACACTCATAAACCACCTCCTAAATACTACTACGGTCACCTCTAACAAAACAGACACCCCATCAGCAACTAACCTTGCAAACTACTTCAAGGAAAAAATTATAAAGCTCCGACTCATGATACCCACCAACAAAGCAAATTACACAAACATCCTTGAATATCTAGACCCAAAACCCGGGGAATACCTAGCAGATCAATCATGGACCGACTTCGACACACTTTCATCAAATGAAATCTCACATTGGCTTGGAAAATACGCCAAATCGCAATGTAAATTAGACATCTGCCCTAGCAGTTTAATAAGATCAGCACACAAACAATTCAAAATAGACATCACAAATCACAGACTTCAAAATGGACTCTTTCCCACGGACAGAGGAAACATCCTACTTAGTCCGCTACCGAAACATGCTAAAAAAAGCACAATGGACCTAACCATCAACCAGTAGCATCAATTCCACTTATAACCAAACTTATGGAAGGCATAGTAACAAAACAACTTACTGAATACCTAGATAAATACTCAATTCTTCATGAATCTCAATCAGGATTTCGATCAAATCACAGCACTGAAACTGTTCTAGTGTCTGCAATGAACTCATTTAAACAAGCAATTGCAATGGGCAACAACGTACTCCTCTTACAATTCGACATGTCCAGTGCCTTTGACATGGTTGACCATGAAATACGATTACATATACTAGAATACTTCGGAATAGGAGGCTCAGTTCTCAAATGGTTCAAAGGATTCCTGACCACAAGATCATACCAAGTAACAACGAACACGGACAGATCACCCCCATGGATACCTGAATGTGGAGTACCCCAAGGATCCCCACTCTCACCAACTTTATTCAACCTGATGATGATACTTTTGGCTAAACTTCTAGCAAACCAAAACCTCAACCCCTACATATATGCAGATGACGTCACGATCTCCATCCTGTTCAGACATGATCTAAATGAAATCACCAACGAAATCAACCAAAGCCTCTGAATAATGCACTCCTGGGCAGATGCATTCCAGCTGAAACTAAACGCAGAAAAAACACAATGTCTTGTTCTCACCTCACAACATAAGACAAAAATCGTCCCCACCATAACCACACCATAATGTTCTCTGACTGTCTCTCAAAACTTGAAGATTCTAGGAGTCACCATTGATCGAAACCTCACTCTAGATACCCACGTGAAAAACACGACGAGAAAGATGTTCTACTCCATTTGGAAACTCAAAAGAGTAAAACCTTTCTTCCCGAGGTACGTATTCCGTACCCTAGTACAGTCAATGGTAATAAGTCATCTTGATTACTGTAATGCACTGTACGCAGGCTGTAAAGAGGAGAACATCAAGAAACTCCAAACTGCCCAGAATACAGCGGCCAGACTCATATTTGGAAAGACTAAATATGAAAGCGCAAAACCCTTAAGAGAGAAACTCCACTGGCTCCCACTTAAAGAACATATTGCATTTAAGATGTGCACACTGGTACACAAAATCATCCACGCAGACGCCCCAGCTTACATGTTAAACCTTGTGGACCTACCTCCCAGAAACACCACAAAATCATCCCGCAAATTTATCGACCTCCACTTCCCCATCTGCAAAGGACTAAAATACAAGTCGATGCACGATACCACCTTCTCGTACATGAGCACGAAGTTATGGAATGCATTACCTAGAAACCTGAAAACAATCAACGAAACAACTATCTTTCGCAAATCCCTCAAGACATATTTCTTCAACAAAGCATACAATGAAACCTTACTAATCCACCGCTGAAAACCCACCATCGACTATATCTTATAAATACCTTCCTTCTACTCTTTACTTCTTTCCTTAATTAATCCCCGCACAACAATCATTGTACCTGACATCCAGGACTAACTGTACTAACAAAACTATGTAAGCCACTTTGAGCCTGCAAATAGGTGGGAAAATGTGGGATACAAATGCAATAAATAAAAATAAAAAAATAAAACAGGTTGGTCTTTAGTAGCTTCCGGAATGCTTTTAAGTCATGCATTGCTTTTAAGGCCTTTGGTAGTATATTCCACAGTTGCGTGCTGATGTAGGAGAAGCTAGATGCATATATTGATTTGTATTTAATTCCTTTGCAACTGGGGTACTGGAGGTTCAGGAATGTGCGTGTTGATTTTTTTGTGTTTCTGGTTGGCAGATCTATGAGGTCTTACATATATATCAGGGGCCTCACCATGAATGATTTTATGAACCAGTGTACAGATTTTGAACGCAACTCGTTCCTTCAGTGGAAGCCAGTGCAGTTTTTCTCTTAGGGGCTTAGCGCTTTCGAATTTCGCTTTGCAAAATATGAGTCTGGCTGCAGTGTTTTGGGCAGTTTGGAGTTTTAGTGATTTGTTCTTTGCATCCGGCATAAATGGCATTACAGTAATCCAAGTGACTTAACACCATTGATTGTTCTAGGCTGTGGAATATTTTCCTTGGGAAGAAAGGTTTAACTCTTTTGAGTTTCCACATTGCATGAAACATTTTCTTTGTTATATTTTTCACTAGATTTTCTAGTGTGAGATTTCGGTCAATTATAACTCCCAGAAGTTTCAGGCTATCCGAGACAGGAAGGGTATAGTCTGGGGTGTTAATAGTGGTTTGTTTGATCATGTTATATTGTGATGAGAGGATAAGACATTGAGTTTTTTCTGCGTTAAGTTTTAGTTGGAATGCATCCGCCCATGAGTTCATTATTTGGAGGCTGTGTTTAGTGATTTCAGTAAGATCATGTTTGAACGGGATGTAAATTGTGACATCGTCTGCATAATGTATGGATTGAAAAGTGTTGGTGATAACGGCGATCCCTGGGGTACTCCACTTTCAGGTTTCCATGGTGATGATGTATTTGAATTTGATGTTACTTGGTATTCTAGGATGTTCAATAATATTTTATGGCTAACCATGTCGAACGCGCTGGACATGTCAAATTGTAAAAGGAGAACACTGTTGCCGGTTGTAATTGTTTGTTTAAATATCAGGTGTATTCCTTTAATACATTTTGCATTAACTTTGGGTCTAATGCCCACATTAAATTGGGCAATAGTGTCCAATTTTAACATAGCTTAGTAATTAGATCCCAAAATATCACTTTGATTTTTAGTAGTATGTTATGACTGGTGTAAGTGCTCATGTCTAAATTATAGAAGCATATATAACCTTTTTACACTCATATTTTATAAAGGAAAGTAGCACCTCTATATAGGTGCACTGTTATAGAATTGCCCTCATAATGCGGCACGTAGCATTTATAAAGAAACACACTCATCAAACCAAAACACTTTCTCCCCTAAGTAGAATTTTTTGTGTGGTGTACAACACAGCACTGCACCGTATAATAAACCATAACAGTGACAGCACTGTGCTGTGGGGGATCCGTTCCAGCAGCAGAGATAGGGTAGATTATGACGATCTAGAGAAAAATGGATTATGCAACATAGAAGCAGATCATGAAAGAACACCTGTTGTAGCTGGGAAATGGGCTATAAGGTGTTCCAGCATGTTATAGCTGGAAAATGGGCTACTACCAAGTATTGAGTTAAGGGATATGAAAATTATAATTGTTTTTTGTTGTTTCTTATACTTAACTACTTTTGAATATTTCAATAATTGTTCTTTCACATTAAAAGTGTAACACATATTGCATAGACCTGTGAAACAAACTCTAATTTAATGCATTTTCAATTGTATTTTTTAACACAAGAATATGGCAAATGTGCAAGAGTGTGATGACCCGCAAGGCACTGTAAGTATAGGAACTGACCTGGTTGCATGGGGGGGAACAGAGACACAAATGTGTGGCGGCCCGGCACAGCTAGAGAGAGGGTCCTGGGGGGACAGTATCTTTTCGGTTCAAGGTCCAGAACTATAGAATAAATTATCTCACCTACGCTTGTCATCCTCTTTAATCAGATTTAAGACAGATTTGAAAACTTTTTTTATTTTTGGATGCATACAGCTAGCTCCCTCTTATTTCCATAAATCTGATGCAGATAGCATTCTGGAAGACACAAATTCCCCTTCCTCTAGTGTTTCCCTCTCTTCTTTTTTATCGTGATTGTAGTTCCTCCCTTCTTTCCTCACTGTCGCTTTTTAATGCACTTCTAATTTTTAAAAAATAATAATTTTATTGTAAGCCACTCAGGGTCGCCGAGAGACTGACCCGGGCCCAGGGCAGGGCCGCCGCCCCCCCCCCCCCCCCTCCAAGGATTGTCACTGCCCCTGCCCCCTCCAAGGATTGTCACTGCCGCCGCCCCACCTGCTCACCACCCACTGCAACTTTAATGCCTTGGCTGGTGGGGATCCCAAGGCCCCACCAGCAGAAGAATCTTTCTCTAGCGCTGCTCTTCTACTCTCTGCCACGTGGCCTGCCCCTGCGGCTGCTCTTTCTATCAGGTTGTGCATGCTCAGTTTCAAAACCAAGCATGGGCGGCCTGAGGGGAAATCATCCACTTGGAAGGCAATGCGGCAGACTGTGAAGAAGAGCAGCATTGGAGGAAGATCTCTTCTGCTAGCAGGGCTCCCCGCCAGCCTGCTGTGTCTGCTCCTCCGGGTCCTCCCCAGTCTCCAAGGGGGGCCCAGGGTTGGAGTTTTTTCTCTCTTGCTCCTCTACATGATTACCGGGGTCCCGTCAGGAGCAGGAGAGAGAGACCCCGGCGCTGGGGCCCCCTTGGAGGCCCGTGCCTGGGGAATTTTGTCCCCCCTGCCCCTCCTCTCAGCCCTGCACTCAGACATCTTTGATGGAAGGGATATAAATACCTAGTAAACTTGGAAGGGGTGGCAATGAGTAGGGAGGCAGGTTAGAAATGAAGGGCTGGAGCTTTGGAAGAGATAATAGGCAAGTTAGAACTGGGATAGGAAAATGGGAGGTGGGGGAGGGGAAATTACAGTTAAGAAAAAGGGCAGGTTGAAGAGGGTGGCCACTAGGAGCATAAAGAGGGACTTTTGCAAAGGTGCAATCACCATTTTTGCCTGCTGCTTCAACATCTCACCCACCCCAGAGAGGTAGGGGTCATGTCGCAACATTCAGCAGTGGGTCCTAGCCTGATAGAGCACACAGCAGTATGTTTTGACCCAATCAAGCTTAAGCAGTTGTCAAATGTGAAGCTGTTTTGTCACATGCTGCTAGCTGTGACATGGATGATGTCAAAGACCAGGGCCAGTTCCCCTCTCTACAGAAAGGGGCCAGTGCCAGAATAACAGAAGGATGGCAATGCCTATCCAGATTTGGATGGAATGGGGTCACTGAAGACATGAAAAAGTCAACGGCTAATGAGGGGATTATGCTTTTTACAGCAATCCCTGGTGAAGGAAGTGATAGTAGTGGCACTTCTACGGTCTATACCCAGATGGGGCAGAAAATGTGCTTTGTCAGTAAAGTTGTAGCTGTATGACTCAAAGGCTAGGCACCCTGCCCTAAAATACTCTAGATAAAAGATTGACGAGGATTCATGTATTTAATTGCCTGATATTGTAAGTTGCATACATGAATGTAATTGCATGATACTGTAAAATGTGTTTAATATATGTAAGTAGTAGAACGTTGTGTCCATAATAAATCCACTTTTCTTCTTGGAGTATTTGTCGTGTTGATATTTTTGAGTGTAGAGTGTGAGAATGGAAGGACAGTGCCAAGGTGCCGCCTGCCCTGGTTGAGTTCTAAACTTAGTTAACCACTTGCATGCAGCAGCAGCAGCAGCAGCAAAGTAAACAATATTTGTTGGAAATCTCCTTCTAGCTATTAATTTCTGTTGGTTCCAGAGGGAGTGGAAAGTATTTATATTTGAAAAGCGTTCTTTCTTGATTAAATAAATAAATATACCAATGATGTGCTTATCTGAACGATTTCCATAGAGGCAATTATTTGCTTTTAATAGTAGTTAGGTGTTACTAGTACCAACTTAATTTAACTTTATATTTTTTCTGGTTTGAGCTGTGTACATAGCATACCATTTTAGATGATGGAATTTGGAGCCTTAATGTATATGATGATAATCATTTTCATGGTTTATCCTTAATGTAATGTACTTTCTAATGTTTATAGTTTTAATATCTAGTATTAGTTTTGTGGACTATTTTGTAAGATTGTTTTCTAACCTAGCTTTTGTCTTTGATAAAGATTAGAAAAAATGGTATTGAATTAAAGTAAGAAAACAAATTCACTCTGGACTTTTTGAGGGAGGCAATATGTGTATATGTATGCCTCTTCCAAGATAGCATGCACATACTGGACCCTGTAGATGTGGTATGAGAATGTGGGCCTAGAGGATAATTCTGATAAAGTTTCTTCCCAAATTCTGTTCAAGATCTGATACTCATGCTCTGGGTGTACTGAGGTGTACAAATAACTCTCAAAATAAAATGAGAAGACATTTGAGCTTTTGTTAACACAAGAATTGATGAATTTTTAGCACCAAAAGTCAATTCTTGGGGCCCTTCCATTGTGAGAGACTGGTGAAAACCCTTTCTCTGAGACCATTTTGCTTGGTACCTGTGGCACCAGTGGGGAGGTTGCAGTAAGAGGTTGCTCAGTTTTCTGAGTGAGATTGAGCTATCCAATGCTTTCTACTCATTTGTCTTCATCTGCTAAGCAACTGTCTATAATAATTTTCTTCTGAAGTTGCTTCTAGATGAGTGCAGTGCCAAAGATGTGACTGGCCTCAGCCGGTAGTTTAACGTTTGGAGTTTCTCAAGGATTGCTGAATGCCTGAAGCTAGATTGCTATCAACTGATGAAATAAGTGCCCTTGAGGAAGGTTAAAGTTAGTCTCTACTAAGAGCTAATTTGGGGTCAGAAAAGAGTTCCAAGCCATATTTTGACAGAGATCAGTGCTGATACTTACATTCCTTCAGCTGATTACTGGCACCATGGCCTCATGGCTACATGCTCTGGAGACCTCTTCTTTTAGTCTAGATGATCAAGGGATTGATGCTTTCTCCTTCAACACCTTGCCATCAGAGGACAATGCAGTTACATTCTTTCTACTTCATGATGGCCTTTGATGTTGGCTTAATGGATCAGATATTCTTCAGTACTATATTTCAAAACAAGTCTATAGATTCAGTTTGTACATATTGATTGCTTTTGATAACGTTCTTCAGCAAATGTTACCACGGGGGTGATTCATGATCTTTCTCCCAGCACTTACAGTAGGTGTAGTGGTGGTCTGTGATGAGCATCTTTTGACTGCATGTGGGGTAAGACTTGAAGTTGCTGGCCTTCTTGTCATACATATGGAGAAAAAATTAATTTATATTTTGGGGTCTAATTGCTAAGCTTTATTAAAATTGGACATTAATGCCCAATTTAAATTTAATGGGGGCATTAGACTGTTACAAGTATCACCTTACTGAGATAGACAGGAGAACCATCAAGCTCAGTATCCTGTTTCTAACAGTGTTCAATCCATGTCACAAGTACCTAGCAGGATCCCAAAAGAGTAAAATAGATTTCATGCTGCTTCTTCTTATTTTCACATTACAGTGATATGCCTGACAGCTCCCCAAAGTACTGCGTACTTTCATATTGTATAGAGCAATGGCTTCTGGGTAGTGGGTTACATAGTTCAGGATAACCAGAATATTTGTGTTCTTGTGTAGTTCTGTGTAATGGCTACACATAATCCATGGCCACTCTTTCAAAAAGGATGGGCAGAGGCTTGAGAGGGGCAAGTGGAACCTTTGCAGGCCTGTTCAGCTCTTTGCCCCATAATTTCCCCCCATAATGTCAATCAAGCAGGTTGGGCATGATTGACAATAAAGTTGTACCTATTTGTACAACCTCAGGCAGAAGTGACAGGCCATGATGCACTCACCTGTTTTTCCCTCTCCCAAGTGATCCTCTAATAAATTACTGTGGGCCAGCTGCATTATTTGCCTACAATAGGCCTGTAGTTCTAACAATTGTTCTACCTCTTCTCCCTGCAGGGTTCCATTGGCAACACTATATAATAGATCATGTTTTATTATAAAATACCAAGGGGGGGGCTGCCTTAGAGGGGTTTTGGCTACCCATTGAATTCCCATCTGTTGCTTGAACGTCTCTAAGAGTCTCATCTTCCAATTGGACCCTCTTGAAATTCCCCAGATTTTCCTTTCCACTCTACTAAGAGAGGCTGTCTAAGGGATCCAGGGTACTCTGAGTGGTCTCCTCTGAATTGGGGTCACTGTCCATGGCAGCCTCTAAATTCTTTGTGAAATGTAACTTTTCTTACTGATGTTGTCACCAAGGTTTGGGCACTTTAGAGTTCTTCATATGCATGTTGGGATCCTCCAGTGGGAAGATCTCGGAGAAGGAGTCCTCTCTCTGTTTTCTAGGTGAGGCATTTAGCTGAGTCTATACTGCTGTAAAAGCTAGGTACTCCCAACCCAGGAAAACCGAATAAGGGAGCCATGGTAGGCCAGCAGATTCTATTGTAGCTTGTCCTATTTGCATTATGATCATGACTTGAGCAGTTAGGTATTGCCTGTGCTCCCCATGAATGCAGGCTAGTGTCACTCTTCGCCCATAGTTGACCTGAAGCCTTTTGATGGTCTTCACGCTTTCTGAATCCACAAATGCCTGGAGCTCCACTTTAAGTACAAAGTTATTTATCTCAGAGTTGGGGAGCTTCCATGAAATTGTAGGAAGCTGCACTCCGTAGACCCACTCCACAGGGTTATCTCCCACGCTATGGCAATCTCAGACAAAATATCCTAAGTCCCCATAGTTAAAACATATAGATAGATCTATGTTCTGCACTTTGGCTGGCATCAGGCGCTGGGTACTTATTGAAGGTGGTCCTGAATGCTCTGACGTTCCTTTCTGTCTTCCTGGATGCAGGGTTAGTGGCCTCTCCATTAAGGGTTCAGGCATAGGCTTGTCTGTCTGTTTCCCAGGACTCACAGGCAGGTTCATCTCTTCGGAGGGTTCTGACACTGGTTGGGCTTGGTGAAAAATTTCTGTCAGCTCCAGTGCACCTTCTAGTCTGTCTGGTGTGTTGGCACACCCACTATCTCATGGGCAGAGTCAGACCTATGAACTGTTCCAGGAGAATAACCCTGGCTATCTCCATTCCTGTCTTAGCCTCCGGTTATAGCCATCTCCAGGCAACCTTAAAGTCTGCAGAAAAAACTCCAGGGACTTCTGAACAAAAGGACCCCTTCCTAAACGTCTGATGATAAGCTTCTGGAGGACACCCTGCCCACTCCAAAATTGCAGCCTTGACATCTACATATGTGGCTCTCCATACTAGGTTAGCATCCTGGAAAGGGACTTGGATGCTACCTGTTACGAGGTTCCCTAGGTAAGTGGTCCATGTCTCTGGCCAGCCAGCCATTCTAGCAGTTCTTCCAAAGTTCATTAAAAATAAAAAATCAGGTGTGTTTTCTGGGGTTATTTTAGGACACACAAGGATGGGCAAGTTCGCGTGGGATGCTGGTCTGTGCAGTGTCTAGGAAATGATGGGGCAAAGAGCTCTGTTGCAGCTCTACCAATTTCTCCAAAACTTGTTGCTGCTGCTTCTGCAACCGCTCCTGCTCACAAGGTCTGTATAAATTGCTGCTTCTGGCCCTTCACTAGGGTTCAGAGTAATTGCTCCATTCTGGTTCGCAACACTTTCCACTAGTACACCCCGTAAATAAAGAGAAGCAAAGGGGAAAAGACTGCCCGTTTAAGTTTTCAAGGATTAGTGATTTTCAAGTTTCCAAGGTAACTTGGCCTACCTGAATGAAGCTTGTACCGCTTAGACATATGTGGTGAAGGCATCTATTGGAGGGCTTCCCTGGGTCTCTCTGTTCGACCTGGACCCAGACAAGGCAGAGCAGGGAGGGTATGGTGCAGTGAGATGAAAACTCTATCTCACTGCACCATACCCTCCCTGCTCTGCCTTGTCTGGGTCACGCGCTTTAAGGTAGCTCTGTGAAGGAGTATTGTTAATGGAAACGGGTAACCTCCTACACACTCCCTCATAGACTAGATAAAATTATGATCTATAATGACTTCAGAAGGAACGTCAACATTTGCTGTATGTTTTAATATCATCTTAGTTTTTTGTATATGTTTTAATGATCTACTCTTCTGCAACCAGTGAAAACTTCCTTTATACAAGTTGTCACTCATTCAAGATTTTGCAGAGGTCTTGCGAGGCCACCGCTTGAAGTCTTTCAAGGAGTAGCGGCACCAGGCAGGAAAGAGTAGGGTTCATTCTTGCCCCGAAGAGGCCAGTAGATCACCAGGGCTACAAGGTAGGCCTGGGAGGGGAGGGAGAGAAGAGAACAGCTGTTTGTGGATGGGAGGGAAGAGAGAGGAGAGGGGGACATGGAGAGGAGGGAAGGGAAGAGGGGGAAATTCTGCACATTGATAGAAGGGGATGGAGAAGAGAGGGAAATGCTGCTCATGGATGGAAGGGAAAGGAAAGTGGGACATATGTTGCTCATGGATGTTTGCTTTTTTGGAAAAGTATATCATTTCTAATTTTGTACTTAGATTACGGAAGAAAATGAATTTGTTATTTTTACCAGTATTTTCACTGCTTGTAGAATATAGCTTCCTTGGGGGATCAAGCTGACTGTGCAGCTGGGACAGAGTGGCATTTTATTTTTTATGTCCTCTTTTTTTTGTCTCTGTAAATATGGTGCTTTTGGATCTGTGAGGCACAAGCCTATGTAAAAGATTGACTCTGAATCTCAAGAGACTTTATTCTTCATTTTCTGTGCCTGTGAAGTAACGAGCCTCCATCGTTGTGTTAATAAAGAGTTTTGTAACCTTGTCTGGCTGTATTATCCTACCATCCGGCATATCTGGCAGACCCTCCCCTGGTGATATCAATACATTGCCATTAAGAAGCTTGTGGCTTCTCTTCCTGTTTTCTGGCTTCACACGCTGCAAGGAAGCCATCTTTGACCCATGTTTGAACTGAGACCATGCTTCTCTGCAAGGGAACCATGCTTTGCAACTGATACTCCTTCATTCACCCCTCATCAGAGTTAAGAAGTGTGTGGCTTCTCTTCCCGTTTGTGATTTGAGCCCATGCTTCTATGCATATATTTTTGGATCTGGAATCCCACTTTTGCAGTGAGGGAACCGTTTTTGATTTAAGACTATGCTTTTATGCATTCATTTTTTTTTTGAGACCATGGTTCTATGCAAGAGAACCATAATTTTGAATCTGGGACTGCACTTGTCCAGCGAGGGAACCATTAAAAAAAGTTTTAAGCTAAGACCTTGCTTTTATAACAGTACAGCATGGCAACAATTTTTGGACCTGGAATCCCGCTTTCACAAGAAGGGAATTGTTGAAAAAGTTATAAGCTGAGACCTTGCTTTTATAACATTACAGCATGGCCGTAATTTTTGGATCTGAGAATGTGCTTGTGCAGCAAGGGAACCATTGAAAACGTTTTGAGCTGAAACCTTTTACAGCATGGCAGCAATTTTTGGCCAGTCGAAAGAGGAAAAAAGTTGTTTTGTCTATAGAGCAGAAACTTTAAGAAAGTGAACATTAAAGATGTCTTGAGCTGAAACCTTGCTTTTCTGCCAGGGAGCCATTTTTCATCTGAGACCATGCTTTTGCAGACATTTTTGGACCTGTGCCATGTGACCCAGGAGCCTGCTTTTTCTGCCAGGGATCCATTTTTGATCTGATGCTGTGCTTTTGCAGAAATAAAATCATGGTAAGATTCTTGTGCACAATCAGTTTTGTGCAGTACCGTATGTACACCTGCTGTATTCTTGTTTGTTCATTTACTTCACTTTCTTTATTCTTACTCTCATTCTTAAAACCAGAGAGATTCCAGTTGCAGTTATGCTGTCATGAGACATGGGGCTCTGTTTGATTGTGTTGTCTTGATTTCTGCTTCATACGTTACTATTATTGACTGGAGAAGACAACTCAAGTGAGGCTGAACATGCAGTGTTCTTGAGAAACGAGGCTCTGCTTGGTTCTGTATTTCTGTATATGCAGTTGATAAATATGGTTTCCCTTGCTCGGTTCTGTACATGTGCAGGATTTCTGTTTATATTGCCTACTGTACAATTGCTGTGCTGTGTATACTGCTCTGTATTTGTGCTCAACTTGCCTGCTGTACAATTTTTTTTCTTTGCTGATAAGTGTTCAACAATATTTGAATTAAAGATACCATATGACTGTTCTTCATGCATAAAGTATGTTTTCCATTCATTGTTTGAGAGGATACCATTGTTTTCCGTATTATCTGACTTTTCACTTACCTGACAACGGGCTAGTCCCGTTTACATCAGATAATCGACACTGTACTGTATTAATATACTATTCAGGAGATTTGGGAAGATGTTATATCCTTTTATAAAGGCAACATAAGCATCTGTCTGCCTTTAATAGGCATTTTCTGCTCCCATATGAATGCTTTGTATTTGTTCTTTATATTATATCTCTAAAAAGTGTGTTCAGTGCTGCTCTTATTTCTTAGGATCTTCAATGTTACTACAGGTACTTCCTGCTTCATGTGTAATCTTTACTTGTAGTGCATTGTTTGTAATTTAGTCCAACATATTCCTGCAGACAATCCTGCTTTTACTCCTCCCTCATTGCGAAACCTGAGTCTTCTCCCCACTGTCATTTACAGATTATCTTTATAATCTATGGTCTAGATGGTGACAAGGTTACTGTGCTATTATCCAAGTAGTGTCAATAGTTACTGTCTTTCTGATACTAAGGATTCCCTGATTGCTAGATGCTTCTCTTGTGCATAGGTTAAGGATAGCCCCCTAGGTGGGTAAGTTATCCTCTGACACAGATAGGAAGTTGACACATACCACTACTACTGTCTTCACCTTTCAGTCCGGTCCCCATTTGGGACTCTCAGATGTCAGCAGCTTTAACCTTTTCTGTTCTCTGATTAAGGCAAAGGATCCAGTCTCCCTTCATACAGACCTTTTGGTATTAGGGCACTCCATGCCACAGAGGGACAGCTGTGGATCAGATTGACTACTTTGAACAGTTTATTGCAAATGGGAACATGTCCATCTTTTTCTTTCAGGCTCTATGGGACAGGGTAATCTATATGGAACAACCTCCCTCTGAGGCTGAGGCAAATGGATAAAAACAACAGTCTGACCGACAGGCTGAGCAAGATTATACAACCGCATGAATGGTCAGTCAACATGGGAGTTCCAGTCAAGATATTACGAGTGTAGGGCACTACCCTGGTGGATCTCCTCGCCACTCAGCTGAATCACAAAGTCCCTCAGTTCTGTTCCAGACTTCAGGCTCACAAGACTAGTGTCAAATGCCTTCCTCCTTCATTGGGGGACAGGTCTTCTGTATGCCTATCCTCCCATTCCTCTTGTGGGGAAGACTTTGCTGAAACTCAAGCAAGACCCGGGACCATGATCTTGATCGCATCTTACTGGCCGCTGCAGATCTGGTTCCCTCTTCTTATGGATTTATCCTCCAAAGAATCATGTAGATTGGAATGCTTTCTGACTCTCATCACTCAGAACGAGGGATCTCTTCTGCATCCAAAGGTTCTGTCTCTGGCCCTGACGGCCTTGATGTTGAGAGCCTAGAATTTGCTTCCTTGGGTCTTTCGGAGGGTGTCTCCCAGGTCTTGCTGGCTTCCAGGAAAGATTCCACTAAGAGGTGTTATTCTTTCAAATGGAGGAGGTTTGCCATCTGGTGTGAGGGCAAGGCCCTAGATCTTGTTTCCTTCCCTACACAGACCCCGCTTGAATACCTTCTACTCCTCTCTGTGTTTGGTCTCAAGACCAACTCCGTAAGGGTTCACCTCAGTGCAATTAGTGCTTATCATTATCGTGTAGAGGGTAAGCCCATCTCTGGACAGCCTCTAGTTGTTCACTTCATTAGAGATTTGCTTTTGTCAAAGCCCCCTTTCAAACTTTCGCCCATATTGTGGGACCTCAGTGTTGTTCTCACCCAGCTGATGAAAACTCCTTTTGAGCCACTGAATTCCTGCCATCTGAAGTACTTGACCTGGAAGGTCATTTTCTTGGTGGCTGTTACTTCAGCTCGTAGGGTCAGTGAGCTTCAGATCTAGTAGTGGATGCACCTTACACTAAGTTTCTTCATAACAGAATAGTCCTCTGCATCCGCATGCACCCTAAGTTCCTTTCAAAGGTTGTGTCAGAGTTCATCTGAACCAGTCAGTTGTCTTGCCTACATTCTTTCCCCAACCTCATGCCTATCCTGCCAAAAGCACTTTGCACACCTTGGACTGCAAGCAAGCATTGGCCTACTACGTGGAGCGGACAAAGCCCCACAGGCAGTCCGCCCAATTTTTTGTTTCTTTTGATCCCAACAGAATGGAGGTCGCCAGTCTCTAATTGGCTGGCAGATTGCATTTCTTTCACTTATGCCCAAGCTGGGCTGACACTGGAGGGTCATGTCAAGGTTCACAATGTCAGAGCCATGGCTGCATCAGTAGCCCACTTGCAGTCAGCATCCATTGAAGAAATTTGCAAGTCTGTGACTTGGTCGTCCATCCACACATTTGTATCTCATTACTGCCTTGAGCATAATACCCGACGCGACAGTTGATTCGGGCAGAGTTTCAGAATCTGTTTTGGGTCTATAATCCAACTCCACCCCCCTATGCCTGTTTTATTTTGTTCCAGGCTGCATTCTCACTCAGTTTGTATATAGTTTCAGGTTAATCTGAGTTATGTTCTCACTGTTGTGACGCTCAGTTGACCAACGTTTGTTGTTTTTGGTGAACCTAAATGCTAGGGATACCCCACTTGTGAGAATAAATAGGCCTGCTTGTCCTCGGAGAAAGCAAAGATACTTTACCTGTAGCAGGTATTCTCCAAGGACAGCAGGCCTTATATTCTCAGAAACCCTTCCACCTCCTTTTGGAATTGTCTCCTATTTTTTATTTTATTTTTTATGCTATAGTATTTAACTGTGGTAACCACGCCCTCGCAGTAAGTGGTAAGGCACTCACACATGTGAGGTAGAGTATGTCTCGCTCTCCACAAAGCTCTTTAAAGCTTGTTGTAAGCTCCAGACCAGGCAACATGGTGCCGCATTACCCACTTAAGTATATAAGTATTGTCATACTGGAACAGACCAAAGGTCCATCAAGCCCAGCAGTTTCCAACAGTGGCCAATCCAGGTCACAAATACCTGGCAAGATCCCAAAAAAGTACAAAACATTTTATGCTGCTATGGACTTTTCCTTTAGGAAACTGTCCAAACCTTTTTTAAACCCCGCTATGCTAACCACCTTTACCATATTCTCTGGCAACAAATTCCAGAGTTCAGTTACACTTGTGAAAATATAAAGCCTGCTGTCCTCGGAGAATACCTGCTACAGGTAAGTATCTTCGCTTTTTTGGCAGGCAAACAATGTTTTAACGAGAGTTGTACTCATTTCATTAGCACACTGTTGCATGGGTCTTTCCCACATGCTAAAGCCATGTGACCACTATAGAAAACCAAGTAAAGTGCAAAAAAAAAAAAAATCCCAGCACAAACAAGAGAAAAAGACAAAAAAAGAAGAAGAAAAAGGCATGAAGTGAAGCCTAAAAGCTATAAATGCCCCCTCCAAGACAAAGTCTCAGCAACAGGGACTACTACAGAAACTATCATTGGCCCACTCCTTGACACTAACACAAAATGTGGCACAGGTGGAGAAAAAGCCAAACAGCATAAGAAAACTCAACCCCAAAAATGTGAACAGTCACAGTATGTCAACAAACAGTCACTCAAAGCAATTGTGATTCCAAAAAAAAAAAATGGTACCGGAAGGAATGGTCTGAAACACAAGTAAACATATAATATACAGCAAATATAACTCAACTGAAAAGTTCTTAGTACATGCATGCATGCAATCCAATAGGCACCAAATGAAAAACCCAACAAGAGGCCTCTCGTTTTGCCGAAGCTATGTCAGGGTTTGTTTGAATTATTTTGATATTTACCCGATTTCCTCTGTTGATATTGTAGTTTTGATATAGAATTTCATGTGCTAATGTTGTCATTACCATGCAGCCATTAACAAAAATTAGTATGTGAGCACTTAGACATCTATTTTGTAGGCTTTAAGGGCTCATGCGCTAATCAGTACATAGTAATGTAGATGTTCTGATTAGCACAGAAACACCCACTTTCCACCCTCCCGGACATGCCCTCTGTGCATATTTTGTACTTTGCTCATTTTTTATACATTTGTAGTTTGGTTGAAGTAAGTACAATACAGTGCTATTTTTGTAATTATAACAAAAAATCTGGAGTCAAGAATATAATTCAATATATAAGACATAACATCTTGTAATCTGTTGTTAATACTCCTATTAATAAAGAGCCAATTTGTCTTTTCAGCTTCGCCACTTGGGAAATGATGAAGTTCACATTGTTTGGTCTGAGCACAGTAGGAACTACCGGAGGGGTATTATACCAACAGATTTTGGAGATGTTTTAATTATTATTTATCCGATGAAGAATCATATGTTCTTTATAGAGATCATGAAGAAGCCAGAGGTGAGTTTGTCTGTTGTTCTGCTATTTGACAATTGTTGTCTAGTTGTATTTACCTTGAAACTGAAATCATAACTAGCAAGATTTTGAGAAGGTTTGATTTTGACACTAATATTCAGTGCTATTCTATATAGGAGCCCTTTTACTAAGCTGCGCTAAAAAATTGCCTGCGTTATGACAAGTGTTGGGTTTCCCACACACTGAGGCCACTTTTAGCGCGGCTATAAAATGGCTACATTTTCTATTTTTGCAGTAATGGCCACATTTTATGTTTCCCATTAGCTGGTGAGCCCTTAACCACACTTACTTTCTAGGTCAGGGCCGGTCTTGGGCCGAGGCGACCGAGGCGGCCGCATAAAGCCCCGCGCTTAGGGGGGCCCCGCGCGGCGCGCCTCAGTCAGCCTTGACCTAGTTCCGCCCGCCCTGGGATCGCTGCCAATCGTCCCAACTGCCCGCCCTCTTCTCTCCCCCACGATCGATCCCTTTCCTTTTTTTTCTTTTAAATTTACCTCCAGTCCGGCAGCGCCAGTGAAAGCGCTCCCAGTAAAAGCGCTTCTCTTCGCTGTGTCCCGCCTTCTTCTGACGTCATGATGTCAGAAGAAGGCGGGTCACTGAGTGAAGAGAAGCGCTTTTACTGGGAGCGCTTTCACTGACGCTGCCGGACTGGAGGTAAATTTAAAAGAAAAAAAAGGAAAGGGATCAATCATGGGGGAGAGAAGAGGGCGGGCAGTTGGGGCAAGGGAAAGAGGGACATGGATGGGATGGCAGGGCTCAGGGAGAGAGGGGAATTGCTGGATACATGGGTGAATGGAGGGGGGCAGGGGAGAGAGGAACAGATGGGAGGGCAGGGCCCAGGGAGAGGAGAAATTGCTGGAAATGGAAGGGAGGGGAGAGAGGAGAATTGCTGGATGTGGATGGAGGAGGGAAGGGCAGAGAGGGCCAAGGATGGACTTGGATGGGATGGCAGGGCCCAGAGAGAAGAGAAATTGCTGGAAATGGAGGGGAGGGGAGAGAGGAGAATTGCTGAATGTGGGTGGAGCGGAGGAGGGAAGGGCAGAGAGGGCCAAGGATGGACTTGGATGGGATGGCAGGGCCCAGGGAGAGGAGAAATTGCTGGAAATGGAGTGGAGGGGAGAGAGGAGAAATGCTGGATGTGGATGAAGGGGAAATTGTTGAATTTAAGGGCTGGATCGGAACACTTTGAAGGCAGATGCTGAAACTGGAGAAAGGATAGGGACAGGGGGCTACAGATGGTAGACAGGACACATAAGGACACAGGAGGATGGTGGACATGGTGAGAGAAAAAATATCAAACGGAAAGAAGACACTGCATAAAACAGAAGACACTGGGACCAAAGCGAATAGAAAAACTAAATGATCAGACAACAAAGGTAGAAAAAAAGTATTTTATTCAGAATTTATTAATTGGAATATGTCAGCTTTTAGAAATGTGCATCAGTGATATTTTGCATGTAAGTTTCAATTTTTCTAGTATTGCTGCATGCTGAGTCTGACTTCTTGAGGTAACTTTCCATTCAGTATTTTCCCTTCGTATTTGTTGTGTCATGTGTTTTTCATGTGTGATCAAGGTACAGTATCCTGCTAGCGTGTAGTATTTGCAGCCCTTTTTTTTTTCACAAGGTAGTGTATTGGTGTTTTAGAGCCTGGTGTAATTACAGTTCTGCCTTTCCATGCATAAGTTTGTAGCTCGTCCTGTCCTGGGAATTAGTGCTGTTATGGTTTGGTAAGGTTCTGACTGTGTTTTTGCACAAGTTTGTGTATAGTGTTTTGCAGTGGAGAGATTGTGTGTCCGCACCTCTGACCCCCCAGGGTTATGAGAATTGGAACTACTAATTGTGGACTTGAACTGAATAATTTCTTGGGAGGCGGGGTTTCATGATAGCATTGTGCTTATTATTTCAATCAGTTTTTCTGTACAAGTTTAGCTTCATTTGTCTTTATTTGAAATTTCATAAATAAAACATTTTCTAAAAATTGAATAATCTTATCAATGGGTGGGATGGGGGCAGGGCTAGTATAGGGGCGGGGCTAGGATGGGGCCCCACCAAATTGGTCTGCATAGGGCCCCGCACTTGCTAAGACTGGCCCTGTTCTAGGTGGTAAGAGCTCATGTGCTGACTACATGGTAATGTAGCTGCATTAACTGATTAGCGCTGGACACAACTACTCTCCGCCTCCAAACATGCCCCTAGCTCTAAAAAAAAATAAAAAAAAAGTATTTTTTAGTGCATGGGAAGTATATGCAGATGCCAAAATTACCATGGGATGCCTGAGCACATTATTGCTTACCACAGCTTAGTAAAAGGGCCCCTTAGTCCTGTCAGAAAAATCACTGTCCCAAAATTACCAGATAATTTGATGGTTTGTTAGGCTTAATATACCTCAACTTAATGAAAGCACTGTAGAACAGTTACAAATCAACAGTTAACATAAACAGAAAAGAACATCATTTCGTAAAAGCAGTAAATAGACTGAGACAGACTGCCCCTGGACCAGTCAGAGAAGGCTTGGTGGAATAAACTGGTTTTTAGGACTGCCTTAAATTTTGCAAGGGATGGTTCTGTTCTTAAGACCAATGGAATGGTGTACCAAAATAATGAAGAAGCACAATAAATGGCTGTTAACACATGGACTCTAAATGGGCTGAGTGAAATGGAGGTATCTGTCGACCGTCATATAATGATCATGGTGTTCTAGTTTGAGTATGAAGTGATCTTAAAGCCTAGGTAGGACAGAGTGCCCTTATTGAAGTACCATAATGTAAGGATTTTTTAGGTGATACGGTATAATGCAAGTAACTAATGATGTTGATTAAATAGGTCTATAACATGATCACATCTTTTTACATTGGAAAAAAGTCTCATGACTATGTTTTGTATGGCTTGCAGATGTTTGACTTCATAGTAAGGAAGTCCAGCATATACGATGTTAAAATAGTCAAGTCATGAGGCTAATAAAGAATAGAGGTCAGGGGTCATGGATTTGATATATCGCCTTTCTGTGGTACAGCCAAAGCAGTTTACATATATGCAGATACAAGGTTTTCTGCAAGAGCTTATCTTAGTATAGGCATACACATCAAAACCATCTTAATGACCAGAAACATTTTTTTGCCAGAGGCCATTTGAGTTTCAAAAGTGAAATTACAATCTATTATGACACCTAACCAAGGTAATGGGAATGTTATATGACACTTAACCAAGGTAATAGGAATATTATTCAAAGTATGTACAATTCAGCAACAAACCAAAGAAGAAAAAAACTTTTCAAGATTACTCTAGGAAAAGCACAGAGTGGAGATGGCTAAAAAAGGAGGCATGACTACAGGTCCAAATGAAAAGATTTTTATTTATACACCCAACATGGCCGTATTTTGGTATAATGCCTGTGTCAGAGGTTATTATCTTTATGAAAGTGGATTTCAAAACATCACTCACAGTACAAAAAATGTTCTAGTGCTTTTGGATACAGTGAGGTTCCGATAAACACTGCTCCCACAAAAAACAATTCTCTTCATTTGGACCGGTAGTTCCATCTGCTACACAGATACTGCTTGAATACCTCCTACTTCTGTCTGAGTCAGGTCTCAAGACCAGCACCTTAAGGGTTCACTTCAGTTCAACTGGAGCATATCATCACTGTGTAGAGGGTAAACTGTTTAGATGATCTCTTCATGAGGGACTTGCTTTTACTGAAACCCCCAGTCAAACCCCCCATAGAATCAGAATCCCAATATTGTCCTTACCCAACTGATAAAAGCTCCTTTTGAGCCACTTGATACCTCTCACCTGAAATACCTGACTTGGGAGGTCTTGTTTTTCATGGTAGTCACTTCAGCCCACAGAGGTTTTACAACAACAGATTGGTTTTATGCATACAGAGCCTAAGTTCCTTTCTAAGGAGTGTCAGAATTCTGTCTGAGCCAGTCATTTGTACTGCCACCATTTTTTCCAAAGCCACATGCCCATGAAGATAAAATGCACACTCAACTGTAAGAGAGCCCACTTTGAAGCAGACTAAAGCCCATAGACAGTCCACCCAGCTTTTTATTTCTTTTTGATCCCAACAGGATGAGGTTTGCCATTGGTAAATGCACTAATTGACTTGTTCACTGCATCTGCTTTACTTATGCCCAAGTTAGAGGGTCATGTCACAGCTGATAACGTCGTAGCCCACCTGAGGTCGGCTTTCTTTAGTAGTGATTTCCAGACCTGAAACATGAACTATCTAAGCTATCTAAGATCATCATCCCACTCAGCTATGAAAGTGTAACATTTGTATCTACCCCTTATCACTTCCCTCTTCCCCTTCACAAGTTCCACACATCACTAATTGTATCTGTTATCCTGTAATGTTACTGTCATAATAAAACTATGTAAGCCACATTGAGCCTGCAAATAGGTGGGATAATGTGGAATACAAATGCAATAAATAAATAAACTTTGGTCCATATATTCATCTCTCACAACTGTAGAGCAAGACTCCCAGTGTGACAGCTGGTTTGGTGAGACAGTCCTTCAGAATTTATTTGAGGTTTAAAATCTAACTCACTCCCCTAGGTACTTTTGTTTCCTGTTCTAGGCTGTTTAAAAAAAAAAAGTTGATGATCTGTTGATTATCATGTTAGGCTGTGCCTATTGCACGCCTCTCTTCCCTTTTTTCTTTAAGACAGACTAGTAATTAGGGATTCCCACAAGTGAAAATATCTACATCCTGCTTGTCCTTGGAGAAAACAAAGTTACTCACCTGTAGCAGATGTCCTCCGGGGACAACAGGATGGATGTTCTGACTGACCCGCTCAACTCGAAGTTGAATTCTATCAGCTATTGTAGTAGACTGAGTTGGTGCTGCGCAACAATGGTGGATAGGATGACATGTGCAGTGGGTCACTTACAAAGGCTTTGAGAAGGAATGCTGAGGAGTGCTTACCATGGCAGGCTCCTTTGGATGATGTCACCCAGCAGTAGAGAATGACACGGGGACAAAGTTTGTCCCCGCCCCATCCCTGTGGGTTCTGTCTCCATCCCTGCCCCATCCCCATGGGTTCTGCCTCCATCTGCAGAAGCCTCGAACAATTATAATTTTATATTTAAATCTTTTTATTAAAGTATAAAAAAGAACAATATACTGTGTAAGAATTGTGTATAAATTTCAAATAGAAAACAATAATAACAGCGAGCAGCTATAATAACCCACCTCACCACCACCGTCTACCCTTCCAACCCCAACAATAGCTGGTTTCTACTACCCCAAGGAATCCTAATCCACCCTGTTAAAATATCCAGGGATACAAAATACAACCCGTTCTGTATGCCCTAGAGGGGAGAAATATGCAGATGAATAAGAAGTCATCAACAATCTCAGGATTCAGTCTGGCTCTCCTGTCTTCCACAGTCCTTCCTGCAATAGAAGATGTCTTCTTAGAAGATGTTCTGGTAGCAGGATGTACAGGATCCCCCATGCAAATTTTGCTAGTTGTGGCCAGCATGTATGCTTGTTTTTCCAAAAAAATCAAAATATTGTCTGCATCACTCATACATAAATAAGAGTCCAGTTAATAACAGACTTCAAAGTAGAAAATGACACAGGGACAAAGTTTGTCCCTGTCCTTGTGGGTTCTGTCCCCATACCCGCCCCGTCCCCATGGAATCTGTCCCCTCCCTGTCCCCATCCCCGCCGTTACTGTGGGTCCCCGTCTCAGTGTCATTCTCTACACAGCAGTAAGAATAACTATCTATCCTGCTGCCTTCAGAGCACACCTACTACCCTGCCCTTCATGGTCACACTATATAGCCTTCACTGAGAAACTGCATATTGGGAGTCATCTTTGACCCCAGACTTTCATTTAAGCACCACATTAATAAAACTATTCAATCTTCCTTCTTTAAGAACATAAGAATAGCCATACTGGGTCAGACCAATGGTCCATCTATCCCAGTATGTTGCTTCCAACAGTGGCCAATCCAGGTCACAAGTACCTGGCAGAAATACAATTAGTAGCAACATTCCATGCTACCAATCCCAGATTAAACAGTGGCTTCCCCCATTTCCATCTCAATAACAGACTATGGACTGATATTATGTATCTGGATTTTCAAAAGGCGTTTGATAAGGTACCTCATGAAAGGCTACAGAGGAAATTGGAGGGATATGGGATAGGAGGAAATGTCCTATTGTGGATTAAAAACTGGTTGAAGGATAGGAAACAGAGAGTGGGGTTAAATGGGCAGTATTCACAATGGAGAAGGGTAGTTAGCGCTATAAAAATGATAAATAGTAGTAGTAGTAGTGGGGTTCCTCAGGAGTCAGTGCTAGGACCGCTGCTTTTTAATATATTTATAAATGATTTAGAGATGGGAGTAACCAGCGAGGTAATTAAATTTGCTGATGACACAAAGTTATTCAAAGTCGTTAACTCGCGAGAGGATTGTGAAAAATTACAGAAGGACCTTACGAGACTGGGAGACTGGGCTGCTAAATGGCAGATGACGTTTAATGTGAACAAGTGCGAGGTGATGCATGTGCGGAAAAAACCCCGAATTATAGCTACGTTATGCAAGGTTCCACGTTAAGAGTTATGGACCAAGAAAGGGATCTGGGTGTCATCGTTGAAAATACACTGAAACCTTCTGCTCAGTGTGCTGCTGCGGCTAGGAAAGCGAATAGAATGTTGGGTATTATTAGGAAAGATATGGAGAACAGATGTGAGGATGTTATAATGCTGTTGTATCGCTCCATGGTGCGACCGCACCTTGAGTATTGTGTTCAATTCTGGTCGCCGCATCTCAAGAAAGATATAGTAGAACTGGAAAAGGTGCAGCAAAGGGCGACAAAAATGATAGCGGGGATGGGACGACTTCCCTATGAAGAAAGACTAAGGAGGCTAGGGCTTTTCAGCTTGGAGAAGAGACAGCTGAGGGGAGACATGATAGAGGTATATAAAATAATGAGTGGAGTGGAACAGGTGGATGTGAAGCGTCTGTTCACATTTTCCAAAAATACTAGGACTAGGGGGAATGCGATGAAACTACAGTGTCGTAAATTTAAAACAAATTGGAGAAAACTTTTCTTCACCCAACGTGTAATTAAACTCTGGAATTCGTTGCCGGAGAACGTGGTGAAGGCAATTAGCTTGGCAGAGTTTTAAAAGGGGTTGGATGGTTTCCTTAAAGGACAAGTCCATAGACCGCTACTAAATGGGCTTGGGAGAAATCCACAATTTCAGGAATAACTTGTATAAAATGTTTGTACCTTTGGGTAGCTTGTCAGGTGCCCATGACATGGATTGGCCGCTGTCGTGGACAGGATGCTGGGCTCGATGGACCTTTGGTCTTTTCCCAGTATGGCATTACTTATGTACTTATGACTTTCCTCCAGGAACTTGTCCAGACCTTTTTTAAACCCAGATATTCTAACTTCTGTGACCACGTCCTCCGGCAGCGAGTTCCAAAGCTTAACTATTCTTTGAGTGAAAAAAAATGTTTCCTCCTATTTGTTTTAAAGGTATTTCTTTGTAATTTTATTGAGTGTATCCTGGTCTTTGTACTTTTTGAAAGAATGAAAAATTGATTCACTTCTGCCCGTTCTACACCATTCAGGATTTTATAGACCTCAGTCATATCCCCCCTCAGCCGTCTCTTTTCCAAGATGAAGAATCCTAACCTCTTTAACCTTTCCTTATATGGAAGGATTTCCATCCCCTTTATCATTTTGGTCTCTCTTTGAAACATTTCTAATTCCGCTATATCTTTTTTGAGATACATGAACTAGAATTGAATACAATACTCAAGGTGAGGTCGCACCATGGAGCAATACAGAGGCATTATAATATTCTTGGTCTTATTTTGCATCCCTTTCCTAATAATTCTTAGCATCCTGTTTCCTTTTTGGAGTATTGTGTTCAGTTTTGGAGGCCGTATCTGTGCGTAATGTAATGTGAGGTAAAGATGGTGAAGAAACAATGTTGATTCCTTGTGATGTTAGAAGGTATCTATCAATTCTTGCAAACCAAAGCAGACAAGGAATGGTAAGAAATACTATCTGTGTCAGACTACAGTGTTAAAAAGACCTGATTTAGAGTGAGGAGTCAAATAATGAGAGGTATGAGATAAACTAATGATACATAAATAAGTTAACAAATAGTAAACTCACTGACATCTGTGCAAGTCCAAGTAGCAGGAAATGATGCACTTTGATATTCCACTATTGTTGACTGTCAGTTCTTAGTTCAGTGGAATGCATTTGTCAAGTTACTCTTCAAGTTGCTCATGAAGGGTATCGACTAACAAACCTGGTTCAGAGTCCTTTCGAAGGTGCTGCTGAAGTCGCGCATGAAGGGATGCAAGCCTCAGTAGTTGTATTCAGAATTTACACTAAAAACCAACTTCACTGGCAAGCACGTCTTTTCAGTCAAGGGTCTTTATAAAGACCACTATCCAACCCCTTATAACAAAAGATTGGACATTACTATACGTATACGGACAATCCTGCATTTTACAGCATCAGCATATTGGATGTTTTCTGACTATACAGACTCCTGATGCAGGCCTAGCGGCCGAAACACAACGTTTGTGTCGAGTCTTTTTATCAATAAACATTTGATTAAAAGTGTTCATCTCTCCAGTCTTTGGTATCCGTGGTCAATCTCCCACTCTTTCTCTTCACACTTCTGGATACATGGAAGGACATCTCAGCAGAGGTGGTAGAGACAAGGATTCTATATGAATTCAGGAAAACATGGAGCAAGCAAAAAGGATCTCTAAGGGAGAGGAAAAGACTGTAGAACTTATTAGTTGGTATGGATGGACAGATTGGATACACAGTGTGATCTTTGCTGTTGCTTTTTATGTTCCTAAGTTAATAATTAGCCTCAACCTAGCTGGCTAGGTTGTAGCTGAAAATTTTCCTAAAATTAGCCTGCTTCAGATGCCTTAAATGTTATTGCTTAGTTAATAACTTTTATTCTGAACTATATGAATACTTCATTGTATATTAACTTTTCCCTTGCAGTTCTCACACATCCAAGCCTTGTGTTCCAGGATATATACTTCCTTTCTGTTCCCTACACAAATAGATTGGATTTCCTCACCAGGAAAAGATTGAATCAATCATTCTGATTGCCCATTTAATCTTTATCAATGCAGTAATCATCAGTTTGTCAGGGGGAGGAGTAGTGGTCCTGGGTGTTTTTCCACACTTTTTACCACAGATCTTTTCCCCTTCTAACTGACCATCTTTTTACCTTTTACTTATTGCTTTGTCTACCCTTTTAGCCTTTGTGACTTGTTCTAACCTGTTTACTGTTATATTGTAAACTTCAAAGACAGTTATGTAAAATCTGTCAATAAACTAAAGTAAGGCACCTGGTTTGAATCTGACCCTTCAAATGTTATTTTGGAGTTGCTGATTTTTTTCTTTTTGAGAACTTTCTTCTACAACTTTCTTCTACAATTCACTGCAGAAGAGATTCATCTGGTAAAATTACTAAGGGGCCCTTTTACTAAAGCTTAGTGCACGCTAACGGAATTAGAGCATGCCATACGCTAAGAAACCCACAGGTAGAAAATAGACTTCTTAGCATTTAGCCACGCTAAAGCTTTAGTAAAAGGGCCCCTAGATGAATATTTATGAACAGTATATTATCTGCCAACAATCATTATGTATCTTTTGCAGGTTCTTTCAATTATGAGAATGGCAGTCATTGTTTACAGTTTGTGATTTGTGGAAAATTTGTTTAAATATTTTTAATTTCCAGCTCTGTTTTAAAAGAATATGTCTGAGAATAAAAAAGAATTATCATGCATCAAAATACATAATGAGTTCTTCTAAGCCTGAAAAGAATAAAATGATGGTATTGAATGCCATGGAATCAAGCAATATTACATACAGTAATCTGTTGTTTCATAAAAGTATAAACAGCATTTCACCCAAGTCTCAGAGAAACCATTTTTGTTTTTACCTTTGGTCAAAATAAGGGGCACAGGACAGAATAGTAGACAACTGGAAATTTACTGTTATCTCTACATTTAAATTAAAGTACAAAACCATTACAATGTAATAAAATTAATCCAGACATTTCCAGGGCAAGTGTGGCTGACCTTTTGTTCACCAGCAACTGACCCCAGGGTGAATGAAAGAGGCTTGTAGAGGGAAATGTCTGTTGTTTGGCTTCTGTCCCTGGTATTTAAATTGCATTCCCTAATCAAATGAAAAGGCTGTCCCCTCTATCAGGTTACAGAATCCATGGCAACATTTGGCCTTTTATATACATAATGTTAGCCTTTTTGTTTGCATCTAAGTAGAGACACCTGGAGCAATGTTAACATGAACCGATTTAGCATTAATAGCTTCATTATATAAGAATTTCTGATCAGATAGCTGCTACTTTTGTTATATTGCTCCAGCTTGTATTGTTTTCATTTTTTATCTCCCTGCTTGACAACCAGGCAGTGATTTTTTTTTTGTCTTGATTAATTAAGCAATGTAATTATCAGGAGCTGTGGTGCAGTCTTTGTTCAACAAAGGTTTTGACAGAAAACAATAGTAAGTCTGTTAGTATGAATGCATTCCACGTGTCACAGATGCATGAGGATAGTCTAAACAATGAGACAAAAAGCTGCCTGGAAAAGAGGACAAAGAATGCCACACTGCCTCTATACTACACATACCGCTAGGGATATATTATGAGTTCCCTGGGACACAGATGCCTCGTTAGATTGCAGCTAGTCATCAGAGATTTTCTGAGACCATTGGTACAATAATTTACCCAGTCACTGGACTTCTAGCTAGTGCTACTTAATATAGAGCCAGTCTTTGTACTGGAGAGATTTGTCTGCTTTCATCTACATTTCATGAATTCCACAAAATTAATTTTATTTATTAGAAATTATAATGAAGTATATACCCAAAATGTAGGAAGATACTAATTATTTTAGATAAGTATAGACATTTTTAGAGAAGGTATTCCTTGCCAATAAACAGTTTCTAAAACTAGCCCTACAGTTTTGTTTTTTAGACCTCTATCCAGCTGATATTCAAAGCGATTTAAGTGGACTGGAGCCTTTCCTGTCTGGTTAAATCGCTTACCGCCGCCTAAGTGGTGATATTCAGTGACACTTAACCAGATAGTACCGCTGAATATCACCACAGACCACCCAACAAAAAAGTGGACAGATCAGGGATGGCATTGGGGGCGGTGTTGGGGAGGAGATGGGGGTTATGCAGGTGAATTAGGATATCTGTCCAAAATTCACCTCCTTAGCTATGTGGGCCCCACCACAGAATACCGGCCATGTCCAGCATAAAAAAGTAGCATTTTCCTCTGATTCTCCCCTTCCAGACAAGGTTCATAGCCCCCCCCCTCCCCCCCCGCCTTCACAGCCCTCTCCACAAACAGGTCCATTTTCAGGAAGCTG
This sequence comes from Microcaecilia unicolor, assembly GCF_901765095.1. Taxonomy (NCBI): domain Eukaryota; kingdom Metazoa; phylum Chordata; class Amphibia; order Gymnophiona; family Siphonopidae; genus Microcaecilia; species Microcaecilia unicolor. The sequence goes on from NC_044033.1 coordinate 104,521,541, forward strand.
CCATTAGGGAGGTCAGGTGGGCCCAGGGGAAATATGGGGTGTTGATCTGTTGGGGAGTTTGTGAGGAGGAGCTATGCAGAACAGGGGGGGGGAGAGGATCAGAGGGAAATGCTACTTTGCTTATGCAGGTCTCAGCTAATATTCAGCCAGGGCCCACAGAACTTCACCCGACCTTTAAGAAGCATCTCAAGACCTTCCTTTTTGGCAGAGCGTTTGCCACGAGTCCTGCAGGAGCCGCAGCCTTTTAGCCCACAGCTCACTCTGTGATACCCAATCACCCACTCTCTCTTCCTCTCCCCTCATCAGTCATCTCTTTCTCCCTCCTGTGACCCTGTCCACTGTACTTTGTGCTATTGTGTTATGATTTGCTTATTAACTACTGTACGCCACACTGAGCCTGCCCATGGGCGGGAATAGTGTGGGATATAAATGTTATAAATAAATAAGGGAAGTGGATTTGATATATCACCTTTCTGTGGTTACAATCAAAGCAGTTTACATAGTACATACAGGTACTTATTTTGTACCTGGAGCATTGGAAGGCTAAGTGACTTGCCCCAAAGTCACAAGGATCTGCAGGGGAAATCAAACCCAGTTCCACTGGTCCTCAGGCCACTGCACTGACCATTAGGCTACTCCTCTGCTCCAGCGCTAAGTTCCAGAAGCCAGCCCCACCAGATTTAGCCTCCAGTTTTCAGTGCCAGTGCCCAGACATGGCCTAGCACTGAATATCTGGAGCTAATCTAGTCGGCAATGGTCAGCATTAAAAAAAAGACTCTGACTGCCGCTGGCTGAATATTGGCCAGTATGTCTTTATTATACAGATAATCCTGTAAATTCAAGAGTAAACTACTATACAGTACTGTTAAAATCAGATAGTTTTATGTTGTGCTTAAATATACTCTTCCTGCCTAAGATTATTCAAGTTTATTTTCTCTGTATGTATCTTATACTTCTATTGTTCTGGATTGGAAGTTAATTGAAATTCACTATTAATATCTGTATTGTGCTATGCTCATCACCTATCCTAGGAGAGCATTTGATACTTTTTTGCTGGGTGTCTAGGTTTGAAAGAATTATTATATCAAGAGGGATGTACTTGTTGTTTTAAACTTTTGAGACTCTACTACATTACTGTTGTTAAAATTTGATATATTATTATTGGTGATTTATAAGCAGCACATTAAATTTCATTTCTCATTTTTTCTGTTTCGCATCAGTTGCACATACAACTCTTTTGCTTTCAGGTGCCGAAAACTCAGCTTTTTGGAATGCCTAGAAGTTATTGCTTGCTATCCTCCATACCTTCTAATTCAGAAGGAAGTTATCAAGGTATACCAAGTTGCTGACTCTCATGGTAAAGGACAAACACTGCTTGTGAGCCACCTCACAAACAACATTAGTCCATCAGCCTGGGAGCATAGGCCGTCAAGCCAGGGCATGGTACTTCTGGGCTATCTCTAAAAGGGGCAGCACCTGTTAAAGGAAATGTCCCCCTTGCCCTCCCCTCATAGTGTTCTCTTACCCCAAAAGGCTGTCCCCCTAATTCAAGAAGGTATCTCTCCCCCGCCCCCTTCCCCCCATGGCTCCCCCTATTCGTACCTGCAAAAATCCCTGGGGGACTAAGGGGTGGGCAGGAGTGATCCCCAATCACTCCTACCCTACCTGTGCCAGGATCCAAAATGATGCCAGTAACCCCTAGTAATAGGCTCATGGTACTACCACTAGGGGGGTCATATTTCCATATAAGGGCAAAAGAAACAGGGCTCTGTGACAAGTGTGGGAAAAAATTAGCATTTATATTTCAAAAATGGCTAAGATAAATATCTTGTTCAGTCAAATAAATTTGTTGTTCTGCAATGTGAACATTTTTGTTCTCATTTTGACATTGGAGTGGGATGGGAACCACATTGAAGGGAGAGAGTTTCTTGGAGAACAGACTTGACTGACAGAAGCCCGGAATAGCGGATCTTAATGATTTGATGTCATGCTTGGGTTCCAGCCCAACATACACCGCTGAATATACATTAGATCTGTTTTTCCAGAGAGATAAAAATGTTAACAAAAAGTCTATGGTTTGTTTTTACTCAAGTACCTTGGTCTGATTATTGTCTGATTTTGTTTTTTACAGCAATGAGTTTCAGAGCTTAACTATTTGTTGAGTGAAGAAATATTTTCTCCTATTCATTTTAAAAGTATTACCGTGTAACTTCATGGAGTGTCCCCATCCAATCTCTTCAGGTCCACCCACTCTACTCCACTCAGGATTTCATAGACCCTTTATTATATCCTCCTTCAGCTATCTCTTCTCCAAGCTTGAACAGCCCTAACCTCTTAACCTTTTCTTCATATGAGAGGAGTTCCATCCCCTTAATCAATTTGGTTGCCCTTCTTTAATCCTTTTCAAATTCCGCTACATCTTTTTTTTTTTAGATACGGCAACCAGAACAGCCCACAGTACTCCAGGTGAGATCACACCATGGAACAACACAGAGGCATTGTAATGTTCTTTGTCTTATTTTCTATCCCTCTCCTAATAATTCCTAACATTCTATTTGCTTTTTTGGCTGCCAGACACTAAGCAGAAGAATTCAACATATTGTCCACGATGATACCTAGATCTTGAATGGTGACGCCTAATGTGGAACCTAATACCAAGTAACTATGATTTTGATTATCCTCCCTAATGTGCATCATTTTGCATTTGCCCACATTAAATTTCATCTGCCATTTCGGTGCCCAACCTTACAATTTCTTAAGACCGTCCTGCAAATACAGTTCATTGCAATTTAAGAACTTTGAATAGTTTGTGTTATCTATGAATTTAAGCACCTCACTTATCGATCCCATTTCCAGTTAATTTATAAATATGTGAAGAAGCACCGGTCCCAGTTTAGATCCCTAGGGTACTTCACTGTTCACTTTCCTCCATTGAGAGAAATGACCATTAAACCCTATCCTCTGTTTTCTGTCTTTAACTAGTTCCCAATTCATAATAGAATATTGCCTCCTATCCCATCTCTTTTTAATTTTCTCAGGAGTATCTCATGAGGGACTTTGTCAAAAGTTTTCTGAAAATCTAGGTACACTACAACAACTGACTCAATTTTATCCTGATGTTTGTTTACTACTACAAAAAATGAATCAAATTGGTGAGGCAAGATTTCCCTTGGCTAAATCCATATTGACTGTGTTCCATTAAACCATGTTTGTCTATGCGTTTTTATCATTTTACCAGCCACTGACCTCAAAATTACCGAGCTGTAATTTCCTGGATCATTCCTGGAACACTTCTAAAGAATTGGCACTTCAATGGCCACCCAACTGTCTTCAGGTACCATGGACAATTTTAATGACAGGTTACAGATCACTAATAATGGATCCACAATTTTGTGTTTGAGTTCTTTCAGTACCCTGGGATATAAACCACCCAGTCCAAGTGATTTACTACTCTTTAACTTGTTGATTTTGCTCAGTAGCTCTTCCAGGTTAACCAAGATTTGTTTCAGCTTCTCTGTATTGTCACCCTTGAATACTATTTCAGGCACAAATAGATCTCTTACATCTTGTTCAGTAAAGACCAAAGCAAAGAATTCATTCAGTCTCTCAGCTATAGCTTTGTCCTCCCTAAGTGCCCCTTTTATGCCTTGATGATTTAACAGCCCTATTGATTCCCTTCACAGGATTTCTGCTTCTCATACACCTGAAAAAAAGTTATTACTGTGAGTTTTCAAGTTTCTCATCAAATTCTCTTTCAGCCTTCTTTATCAATGCTTTGCATCTAATTGCCAAAGCGTATCCTGCTTTTCTTCATTTGGATCCTTATTTCATTTGTTTGAAAGATGTTCTTTCCTTGTCATCAACAGCAGATGAATCCATTAACTGATGGGTTATAGCCGCCTACCAGCAGGTGGAGATAGAGAACACTGAAAACCACAGTGACCTTGGACGGCTAGCCCCTTCTGCCTTCAGTATATCTCTATCTCTCAGCAGGTGTGGACGTCGCTTGATCAGCTCCTGGATTCCTGCCTGGGGTGGCTCCTGTGCTTTGCCACTAGAGCGGGGGTGTTGTGGCTGGTGGTGCCCACTTTGAAGGCATACTTGGTTTTGTTCCTTGTCCCTGCCTTACCCCATCCCCCCCACCTCCCGGAGTCCCTCTGTTGCTGCCTGCCTCCAACTTTCCTTACAGTGTGAAAAAAAAAAAGTGCACGCTTTATCAACGTTGCTGTTCCGAGGCTTTCTCCAGAGATTCTGGTTCCATGCAGCTTGACCGGAGCTCATTAACTCGGTCTTCTGAGGTGAGAGTGGTGCCCAGCTCCTCTGGGGAGGTTCCCGCGGACAGCGTTCTGTGCGGGGTAAGTTTTGGTGCGAAGCTGCCATTTTATTTTTATATTTCCGTCCAGTCGGGTGATGGCTGCTGAAGGCGTTAAGCGCTGCTCCCGCTGTGGTAAACGCAGGTCAGCAGCGGGTCTTTGCAGTACATGCTCCTTAGACGCTCATGCTATTACGGGCATGGCGAGCGGTGATTCTTCCCGCTCTATGGAGCTGGCAGCGGGCGCCATTTTGGAAGTGCCGCATGACTCGACCCTCGCGGTTGCGGAGGAGTTGGAGTGCAGGGGGACGCCTCGTTCCGAGGCTGCTAGAGGAGCTCCTTCCTCCGCTTCTCCTAATTCGGGGGCGGAGGGCCAGGGTGAATATTTCTCCCCTGAATTTGTGCTGCTGATGCATAAGGCCTTTATGTTAAAAAGGACTTTGCTGGAGGTGTCTGACACTACGTTGAGGACTGGATTCCGTCCAGGTTTTGATAGCCTGGTGTTGGCTGCGGAGTTTCCTTCTTCCCCCGAGCGTTGGACTGACGCTAAACGTGGATGGGTAAATTCCCTGTCAGAGGGTGGTGCATCTCCCTTCCCCCCTCCCCCCCCCTCTGGTCAGGCTGTGGGGAGTCTGAGGAGTCTGGTAGGCCCTCTTGGATGGATGATCCAGATGAGGGCCCCGGTTTGCCACAGGATTTGGATGATCCTAAAGCGGTATGGATTTTCCACCGGGACGAGCTGCCAGCGCTCATTTCTGACGCCTTGCAGGCCCTTTCTATTTAAGATCCAGCCGAGGGCGATGCCTCCTCTGTTAATCTTAGGATGGCTAGTACTAGAAGCCTTCTCGAACTTTTCCTGTGCATGACTTCTTTTCTAAGAGTGTGTTTCTGCTCAGTGGTCTGACCCTGATGGGCCTTTGAAGGTTGCCAGGGCTATGGGTCAGCTTTACCCTCTGAGTGAGGATCACTTGGCCCCTTTGGGGATGCCTAAAGTGGATGCATTGGTCAAGGCCGTGACTTTAAAGACCACTCTCCCGGTGGAGGGAGGGGTCGCTTTGAAAGATATGCAGGACCGGCGGCTAGAATCCGCACTGAAGCGGTCCTTTTACATCTTGGGCCTTTCCTTAAGGGCGGCAATTTGCAGTTCCTATGCAGCCCGTGCCTGTCTTCCTGGTTACAGCAGGCGGGTGTTTTGCCCGAGGATGGTGCTGTTTCCCTCTCTGAGGTTGTCCCGCATATGGAGTCTGCCCTGTCTTTTTGGCTGATGCCCTTTATGATCTGCTCAAAGCTGCAGCTAAGCAGATGTCTGTGGCGGTTGCTGCCCGCTGCCTTCTTTGGCTGCGGCATTGGGCGGCTGTCATGGCCTCTAAGCAGAGGCTAGTGAGGTTACCCTTTCGGGGCCTTCTGTTATTTGGAGAGGAATTGGAGTAGATTGTTGAAGACCTAGGGGACTACAAGTCCCAGCGGTTACCTGAGGATAGGTCGCGGCCTTCTTCCAAAAGCTCTGTTTATCCCTCCTCTTCCAGGCCACGTTTCCGCGAAGCTCGCAGGTTTCGCCCGGGGCGCTCTGCTGGGTTTTCTTAACGTGCTTGTTTTCAACAGAGGAACTCCTTTCGCTCGGACACATGTTCCGCTGCGGCCGGCCAATGGCCAGCAGTTCAGGGGCGGCGTCTACAATGATGGGACGCCGGTCCTCTCGTTGATTCCTGCAGTAGGGGGTCGTCTTTCCCTCTTCATTGAGGAGTGGAGTTCAGTGGGTCCTGGACCTGATCAGAGAAGGCTGCCGATTGGAATTCGGTGCCCCGGTGAGAGACGCTTTTATGGAGTCCCGATGCGGCACTGCCGTCTAACAGGCAGCAGTAGAGGAGACCTTGCAAGTCTTGCTGCAGCTCAGAGCGGTTGTTCCGGTGCCTCCTGCCGAACGCGGCTGCGGTCGCTACTATATTTATTTTGTGGTCCCTCGAAAAGGCGGGTCTTTAAGACCGATCCTCGACTTATTAAGAGTCTACGAGGCCCTAAGAGTGTGACATGTTCTGTGATAAACACAGTGACCACCCTACCCTGAGGAGACTGCCAGAGGGTGCTCTCCCCCTGAAAACCTGGGATATGCCCATTCTGGTCACTAGAGGGAGCCAAAGGGGATATACAGTGGGGGAAATAAGTATTTGATCCCTTGCTGATTTTGTAAGTTTGCCCACTGACAAAGACATGAGCAGCCCATAATTGAAGGGTAGGTTATTGGTAACAGTGAGAGATAGCACATCACAAATTAAATCCGGAAAATCACATTGTGGAAAGTATATGAATTTATTTGCATTCTGCAGAGGGAAATAAGTATTTGATCCCCCACCAACCAGTAAGAGATCTGGCCCCTACAGACCAGGTAGATGCTCCAAATCAACTCGTTACCTGCATGACAGACAGCTGTCGGCAATGGTCACCTGTATGAAAGACACCTGTCCACAGACTCAGTGAATCAGTCAGACTCTAACCTCTACAAAATGGCCAAGAGCAAGGAGCTGTCTAAGGATGTCAGGGACAAGATCATACACCTGCACAAGGCTGGAATGGGCTACAAAACCATCAGTAAGACGCTGGGCGAGAAGGAGACAACTGTTGGTGCCATAGTAAGAAAATGGAAGAAGTACAAAATGACTGTCAATCGACAAAGATCTGGGGCTCCACGCAAAATCTCACCTCGTGGGGTATCCTTGATCATGAGGAAGGTTAGAAATCAGCCTACAACTACAAGGGGGGAACTTGTCAATGATCTCAAGGCAGCTGGGACCACTGTCACCACGAAAACCATTGGTAACACATTACGACATAACGGATTGCAATCCTGCAGTGCCCGCAAGGTCCCCCTGCTCCGGAAGGCACATGTGACGGCCCGTCTGAAGTTTGCCAGTGAACACCTGGATGATGCCGAGAGTGATTGGGAGAAGGTGCTGTGGTCAGATGAGACAAAAATTGAGCTCTTTGGCATGAACTCAACTCGCCGTGTTTGGAGGAAGAGAAATGCTGCCTATGACCCAAAGAACACCGTCCCCACTGTCAAGCATGGAGGTGGAAATGTTATGTTTTGGGGGTGTTTCTCTGCTAAGGGCACAGGACTACTTCACCGCATCAATGGGAGAATGGATGGGGCCATGTACCGTACAATTCTGAGTGACAACCTCCTTCCCTCTGCCAGGGCCTTAAAAATGGGTCGTGGCTGGGTCTTCCAGCACGACAATGACCCAAAACATACAGCCAAGGCAACAAAGGAGTGGCTCAGGAAGAAGCACATTAGGGTCATGGAGTGGCCTAGCCAGTCACCAGACCTTAATCCCATTGAAAACTTATGGAGGGAGCTGAAGCTGCGAGTTGCCAAGCGACAGCCCAGAACTCTTAATGATTTAGAGATGATCTGCAAAGAGGAGTGGACCAAAATTCCTCCTGACATGTGTGCAAACCTCATCATCAACTACAGAAGACGTCTGACCGCTGTGCTTGCCAACAAGGGTTTTGCCACCAAGTATTAGGTCTTGTTTGCCAGAGGGATTAAATACTTATTTCCCTCTGCAGAATGCAAATAAATTCATATACTTTCCACAATGTGATTTTCCGGATTTAATTTGTGATGTGCTATCTCTCACTGTTACCAATAACCTACCCTTCAATTATGGGCTGCTCATGTCTTTGTCAGTGGGCAAACTTACAAAATCAGCAAGGGATCAAATACTTATTTCCCCCACTGTACCAGGGTAGTGACCTGAAGGGACAGCTAGGGGGTGCTTGTGGTATAGGACCTGTCCTTCCCTGAGGAGGCCACTAGGGGGAACTCTCAGAGTAGAAGCTGGAAAGTTGGAGAGAGTTCTGGGTCTGGACTTTTCTGGGAGTTGGGGGGAGAGGCCTGTAGAGGTGGGGTGGATTATAGGCCACCCTATATAAAGCACCCTCTAAGCCAAGGAGAGAGGAGATGGGACGAGAGGAGAGCCTGGAAAGCCTGCTGGAGAAGGAGTACCGGGCAGATGGAAGAGGGAGAGAAGGAGACTCTAAAAGTCTAGGAAGGTACTAACCAGACCAGGTTATTGATGGACTTGGGAGCCAGGCCATGTTGTTGAGGGATTTGTGGATTGTTTAAAATGAACTAACAGCCGTGGGGTGGAGGATAGAACTGTAAGGTCAATGAGAGTGAAGAGTGCCCTATTCAGGGGTGGAGGCTGTTAGACACTGAGACCCAGGTTCCCCACAGTAGATCTGCTCAGTGAGAGAACTTGTGCTAGATGACTAACGGCTGGAGAGAAGTGAGTTCCACAAGACTGAAGTCTAATAAACTAAGAAAATTACCAAGGTAAGAACCTAATTTTTCCTTGGACTCTAATAACCTCTTTTACTATTTAGCCATGCTGGCTATCGTTTGCTCTTCTTTCCACCTTCTTTTAAATATGTAGAGTACATCTCATCTGGGCTTCCAAGATGGCTGTTTAAACAACGCTAATGCGTGATTTAATGTCCTAACCTTTGCAGCTTCTCCATTTTAGCTTCTTTTTTTTAAACCATTTCCTCATTGTATCAGTTGCCCTTTAGAAGGTTGAATGCTGCTTCAGTAGATTTCGTTAGTGTCTTCACTCCAATTATTAATTCAGATTTGATCCTGTTATGTTCACTGTCCCAGCAGACCCAACTCTGTTACCTCTCACACTAAGTCCTGCATTCCACTAAGTACTAGATCTAAAATAGCTTCCCTTCTTGTCAGTTTCTGGACCAGTTGCTCCTGGAAGCAGCCATTTGTTTTGTCTAGGAATTTTACCCCCTTAGCATTTCCTGATGTGACATTTATCCATGAATAGTGGGGTAATTAACATCAATCAGATGCAAAAAGGGGAGCAGGATCATCACTAAACTACAAAAAAAAAAAATAAAACCCACAAACTTTCTGCTAAAGCTGCACTGCCAAAAGAGTTAATTACATAGTATAGGAAACTTTCAGCTACAAACTAAACAAATGGGGTGGGGTGGGGAAGGTCCTCAAGGTTCAAATCCCCATAATTATAGTGTTGCCAAATTTGTTAGCTTCCTTAATTTCTGTTAATTTTTCTTCATCTGCCTATTCATTCTGGCCTGGTAGACAGTAGTATAGCCCTACCTGTTTTCTCTTTTCCTTCACACATAGAATTTCTATCCATAAGGATTCCACGTTGCTATCTGTTTTTTTTTTTACAGAATTTTTATTTTGTTAGACTCACTTCCCTTTTTAACATATAGCCCCTGCTCTTCTATCTTCTGGCTATCTTTTAATGTTCTAGGCCAGCCATTCCCAACCCAGGGCACATCTAGTACCATCAGGTTTTCAAGATATCTGCAGTGAATATGCATGAGATAGATTTGCATGCACTGCTTTAACCTCATGCAAATCTAACTCATGAATATTAGCTACTAGATTATCATGCTTACTACCCAGTTTAGTGGGACAGCATCAGGTGGGCTTTATCTCTGGGCACCACTCAGTAATTAATGTGTGGAAGGTGTTGGCAATGTCACACGTGGAGATGGATGAAATCCTTAGTATGTTAGTGGGATTTGACGCTGAAAAAGCATTTGATCAAGTACAGTGGTCCAGTGTGTTTGAAGTGTTGAGGTATGTTGGTGTTTCTGTCTGGTTCTATGAGGCTATACAGTTACTGTATACGTCACGTAGCTGCGATTCTGGTTAATGGCATACGGATAGATTTCCTATTGAATGGAGCACCCGTCAGGTTTGCCCCTTATCTCCACATATATTTGCATTTTATTTAGAACCCTTATTACTCACTTTACAGAGAGATCCAGACATCAAGGGTTAACCCATAGGTAAAGATACTCTGAAGATACTGGCATATGCAGATGATTTGTTTTTAACATTATCTGAACCTGTGCAATTTCTGGCCAGAGTACTTAATGTGATTTCTGAATTTGGTTCTTATTCTGGTTTTTCTTTAAATTTAGCAAAGTTCTTAGCTCTTCCTTTGCAGGATACGGTCCATGGAACGTGGGGGTGTCCATTTCCATTAAAATGGGCCATGGATTCTCTAACATATTTGGGCATTGTTATTCCTCAAGATTTGATCCGCCTCTATTCTCTAAATCTTAATCCTCTAGTGTCACATTTGTCTCTTAAATTGCAATTGTGGCAAACCTTGTCTTTGTCCCTCTCCATCCGTATTGCTCTATATAATATGCTTCTAATACCATGGTATTTATATGTTTTGCAGATGTTGCCAGTTTTGCTATTCTGCACACATGATAGAATCATTGATAGGTTGTTATGGAGATACTTATGGAGTGGGAGGCACCCTTATTTATCATGGCAACTGTGTATAAACTGCGAGAGAAAGGTAGTTTAGGCCTTTTAGATTTGCATCTTTTATCTTTGGCGAATGGCATGCATCACATTGCAGATTGGTTCTGAGGTTCATCTTGTTTTTCAGTGCATGAGGCACAAATTTTGTTGGGTAGCCCATGACACTTTAGTTATCTATTGCATGTGAAAACACTGAATCTGGGGCCACATCCTACTCGATCTTTGTTTTTTGCCCCTCTAAGGACTGTTTGGAAAAAGGTGGGGAAGATGCTTCCCTATGATGGCAAGGTGACTCCCTTTTTGCCCTTGAAGGGCAATGCAGCCTTCCCTCCTGGATTAGCTGGTGGAGCCTTTGATCTTTGGGTTTCACAAGGGGTACAATATCTGTTTCATGTGGTCACTAAAACTGGCAGAATAAGACTCTTAGCTGATTTACAACAGGGATATCATTGGGGACCACAGCTTTCTTTCAATATTATCAGTTGAGACACTATCAGGCTTATTTTCGAAAGGACGCCCATCTTTCGACACAAATCGGAAGATGGGCGTCCTTCTCACAGGGTCTCCCAAATCGGCATAATTGAAAGCCAATTTTGGGCGTCCCCAACTGCTTTCCGTCGCAGGGACGACCAAATTTCCCAGGGGTGTGTCAGAGGCATAGCGAAGATGGGACTTGGGCGTGCCTAACACATGGGCATCCTCAACCCATAATGGAAAAAAAGGGCGTCCCTGATGAGCATTTGGGCAACTTTACCTGATCTAGTTTTTCTTACAACCAAGACACAAAAAGGTGCCCAAACTCACCAGATAACTACCGGAGGGAATCGGGGATGACCTCCCCTTACTCCCCCAGTGGTCATTAACCCGCGCCCACCCCCCCAAAAGTGTGAATAAAAACATTACTTGACAGCCTCTATGACAATCTCAGATGTTATACTCGGGTCCATTAGAACAGCATGCAGGTCCCTGGAGTAGTCTAGTCATAGGCGTGGAATAAAAAGAAAGACGACCCCACACTTAACGCCTGGAAACAACTTCAAAGAAAATATAAGTACACCATAAGACAAACCAAAAGATTATATTACAAAACCAAAATTGGACCAAACTACAAGGACACGCACAAACTCTTCCAGCTTGTGAATCAACTACTAGATATCACACCAGTCACAACCAACAGCAAAGATACACCAGGAGCAGACAATCTCGCGAGACACTTCAATGAGAAAATCGTAAAACTACGACTCAAAATACCTGTTAGCACCATCGATTACGCCGATCTCCTTGACTGTCTAGATCCAGACCCTGGTATATATCCAGCAGACAGAACTTGGACCAACTTCGAGATACTAACGGAGGATCTTATCTCCCAAACGCTCAAAAGATTTGCCAAATCTCATTGCAAATTAGACATATGCCCAGACAAACGTATGACATCTGCCCCTCAACAATTTATAACAGATCTAACAATTCATTTGAACTACATGTTACAAAATAGACTCTTCCCGAAGGAGAAAGAAAACATTCTACTCACCCCCATACCCAAAGACGCAAAGACAAGTGCTAGTGAACTAACCAACTATAGACCAGTAGCATCCATTCCCCTAATAACCAAACTAGCGGAGGGAATGGTGACTAAACAACTCACAAATTATTTAAACAAATTCTCAATACTGCACGACTCCCAGTCAGGATTTCGGTGTAACCACAGTACTGAAACAGTACTAGTTACTCTTATGACTAAATTCAAACAATTGATCGCAACTGGCAAGAACGTACTACTCCTACAATTTGACATGTCCAGCGCCTTCGACATGGTTGATCATGGAATACTACTACATATCCTAGAATACTTCGGAATTGGAGGCAACGTTCTCAATTGGTTCAAGGGGTTCCTAACCACACGATCATACCAAGTGACATCTAACTCGACCACATCAGCCACATGGATACCTGAATGCGGAGTTCCACAAGGGTCCTCCCTCTCACCGACCTTATTCAACTTAATGATGATACCCTTGGCCAAACTACTATCAAACCAAAACCTCAACCCATACATATACGCAGACAACGTAACGATTTACATCCCATTTAAACAAGATCTCAATGAAATTTCCAATGACATCAACCAGAGTCTACATATAATGCATTCATGGGCGGATGCATTCCGGCTGAAACTCAATGCAGGAAAAAACCACTGCTTAATACTTACCTCTCAACACAACAAATTCACAACCATCAACACACCAAAATTGAAACTTCCAATCTCAGACACCCTAAAAATTCTTGGAGTTACCATTGACTATCACCTTACACTTGAGAATCACGCGAAAAACACAACCAAGAAGATGTTCCACTCAATGTGGAAATTTTAAAAAGTAAGACCTTTCTTCCCAAGGACTGTCTTCCATAACCTGGTACAATCAATGGTACTCAGTCATCTAGACTATTGCAACGCACTCTATGCTGGCTGCAAAGAGCAAATAATCAAGAAACTTCAGATGGCCCAGAACACAGCAGCTAGACTTATATTCGGTAAAACAAAATATGAAAGTGCTAAACCCCTATGAGAAAAGCTACACTGGCTACCACTTAAAGAATGTACCACGTTCAAAATATGTACCCTAGTTCACAAAATCATTCACGGAGATGCCCCAGCCTACATGTCAGACCTGATAGACCTACCACCCAGGAACGCCAAAACATCATCCCGCACTTTCCTTAATCTTCACTTCCCCAACTGCAAAGGTCTAAAATACAAACTAACGCATGCGTCAACCTTTTCCTACTTGAGCACACAATTCTGGAACACACTGCCGCGCTACTTAAAAACGATCTACGAACTAACTAACTTCCGCAAATTACTAAAGACCCATCTCTTTGACAAGATATACCACTAAAACCAACAAATGTGAACTCCTACACATATATCCAGAGTTGACTTATGATAATTGCTTGTTTTCCACTGTCATGCTTTATCATTATCATGTAACCCAAGATCTTTATGCAATACTAATTGTCTGTTTTGTTATGTATTTCCACTATTCATGATGTAATGTAAGCCACATTGAGCCTGCAAAGAGGTGGGAAAATGTGGGATACAAATGCAATAAATAAATAAAATAGGTACAGTGCATTGCAGACAGGTGGACCCAGACTCCTACCTCCTCCTACCTGTTACACTTGTGGAGGAAACTGTGAGCCCTCCAGAACTTACCAGAAACCCACTGTACCCACATATAGGTGCTCCCTTCACCCATAAGAGCTATGGTAGTGGTGTACAGTTGGGGGTAGTGGGTTTGGGGGGGGCTCAGCACACAAGGTAAGGGAGCAATGGTGAGATGTGTACCTGGGAGCATTTTATGAAGTCCACTGCAGTGCCCCCTAGGGTGCTCTATTGCTTTCCTGGGATGTCAGGGGGACCAGTCTACTAAAAATGCTTCATTTTGTGCATTTTGCACTTCAACTTTTTTTTTTTTTTTTTTAAATAGACCAAAAAAAAAAATCCAAAGTTGGACCTAGATGTCACATCGAAAATGCCCCTCAATATCTTCTTCCAGGTTTATAGAGATTTCATTCAGTTTCTCTGACTCATCAGATTTGAATACCATTTCTGGCACCGGTATCTCTCCCAAATCTTCCTCAGTGAAGACCAAAGCAAAGCATTCATTTAATCTATCCGCTATGGCTTTGTCTTCCCTGAGTGCCCCCTTTATCCCTTGGTCATCTAGCAGTTCAACTGATTCTTTTGCCAGTTTCTTGCTTTTAATATACCTAACAAAAAATATTACGGTGTGTTACATCTAAAAAAAATTTTATTATGTGTGTGTTGGTTCATCCCACCCTATACCTTTCCTTCATTTCCTCTCTGGTGACCATCTTGTTCCTCAGTATGTACTTGGTTTTGCTTCTTGCTAGAGCTTGGTTTCTTTCCTCTCTAGCCACTTTTGCCATGTTCTACTTTTGCTTCTGTTGCCTTGCTGTATTCCAATCTTGTCTCTGTTGCTGTTCTGATCCAGTCTTCCTCCTGCAAGCCTATCTGATTCCTATAACTGTTCCTTTTCCTGTCCCTGCAGCACTCCATTCTCACTCTTGTGTCATGTCATTGTTCTGCATTGCCTAGCTAGTTCTAAGCATGTGCATTTTAGGCCTGTTATCTGTTAGAACCAGAGGACTCAATCTAAAGGGAAAGCCATTGCAGCAGGCAGGAAACCAAATGCCCCTTTTACCTGGGATGATCTGTTCAGCAATCCCTTCTGTTTCAGCACTGGCTAGTCTTCATTGTGAAATCTCCATTACCAAAGAGATTTTTATGGACCCCACTGAAAAGCACAAGCATGTCGTACTCCTTGTTCCAGTCCACAGTTTGTAATGCCCCTGAGATTTTTTGGCAATTCATTTTACTGCTCCTCATTCTTAATTACATTTTCTTTTTTTTCCCCTATGTATGTGTACAATTTTTATTTAATTTCAATGAATAGCATAAGAACATAAGAGTAGCAATACTGGGTCAGACCAGTTGTCCATCTAGCCCAGTATCCTGTTTTCCAAACAGTGGCTAAGACCTTTTTTCTACTGCATCTGATAAGACATTTCCCCATCACAGTTGCCCAAAAGAATTGCATAAAGATTGGACAATAGCCCCCTGTGTCTTTTAAACTAACCCATAAAAGTCTCAACATCAGTGTTTTCAGCCCTGAGATTCCTCCATTCCTTCCCTATTTGCATATAATTTTGCAATTGCCAGTAATGGATCAGATCCTGATTGCAGAACTCATAATTCTTCCTAATTTCCTTCAAGTTCCCCTCCTCGGTGACCACTTGACCTAAACCAGCTAACCCTAAATGTCCCCACCTTCATTTAACATAATTTAAAAAAAAAAAAGGAGCCAGATGAGAGGAGCCAAGATGGTGTCATTTGACTCTGTTGCTTTTTTTTTTAACCTTAGTTTTCAACCCCCCCCCCCCCCCCCCCATAACAATACCTGCAAAATGAAAGGGTCTGTTAGGGTTATTCACTCATTGACCAAACCTTCTACCCCAGCAGAGCAGAGGATAAATCGTTATGCTGGCAAAACCCATGAATTGAAGACCGGATAAGTTTGCCCTGCTGTGATCCCTGTTGGAGGAGCACCAGGGACCGTGGGGCCTAAGATACCATTATCTCCTCTGGATTGCAGCCCTCCATCATACCTGGTGGAGTTGGTGTTTATGAGCATGGGAATACAGGCAATGTGAAGCTCCCATGGTAGTAACCTTTGCAAATATCTGTGGAATGGTTCAAAAGTTTTAATCTGTAGCTTCTAGGTTCTCTGAAGAAGTATCTACTCTTGTGATTAAAGTTGATTTGTTAACCTAGTGTACCTAAATGTAACTCGCCTTAAGCTACTACTGAAAAGGTGTGAGGAAAATCCAAATAAACTAAGAACTTAGATACAGTTAAATTGGATTGCCTGAATCAAATACAGCATATAGAAGAGAAAGTGAAGGTGCTTCAAGAAAACACAACTAATTTAGGGGCCCTTTTACTAAGCTGCATAGGTGCCTACGTGCACCCAACACACGCCACAATGGAGTTACTGCCCAGTTAATTTCATTTTTGGCGTGTGTCCAATTCGCACTTCTGAAATGAGCACCCGTAACGGCGCCAAGTGGCATTTAGCACGCGTAGGTCATTACCGCCCAGTTACCGTGTGAGTCTTTACCACTAGGTCATTGGCTGGCAGTAAGGTCTCAGACCCAAATGGACGCAGGGCAGTTTTGATTTTGCAGCACATCCATTTTCAGCAAAAAAAAAGGCCTTTTTTATAGGCGCGCTAAAAAATGAATCGGCACGCACCCAAAACACGTGCCTACACTACCGCAAGCCATTTTTCAGCACACCTTTGTAAAAGGACCCCTTAGTGAAAGAAAAATTACTGATACATCAGAAGATTGAGTAGATATAAAATTACAACATTAGATTGAATTTGCATATGTTGAATTTTCCCAAACCCTTGGAACTAACTCTTGGAGATATATTTAAGAAATATTTGACTGATATCCTAAATTTGTCTTCTGACCTAATTCTCCCTTTAAATATGATTTATTTCTTGCCAGCTAATTCCACAAGTAATTCTTTAAACGTTTTGCCAAGGGATCAAAATTTTGAAAATGTGATTGATATGAGTAATTTAGCAGCATTTTTGGAAGACTGAACTATTGAGGTATCTGAAAGAGCTATTTTGTAAGTTTCTTTTATTGTTGAACAAGATTTGAATGCTATACTTAAACTTTTTTGCAACTCTCAATTTTTATTTTTGAGCAAAATATTTGGATTTACTGTGATGTAACTAAAGCAACATTAAAACAAAAAAGCATTTCTTGCCTTAAAGTAGAAAACTAGACATTTGGGTACTCCCTTTCTATTAAGCTATCCATGCAAGTGTTTTGTTTATTTTTCTGTAATTAAAATATGTATTCTTTGTACCACAGCAGTTAAAAGCCTTCTTGGACTTAAAGATCTCACTTGGTTCCACTTAAGAGCTTAGTCTGCTATTTTGAAGAATGGGGGGGGGGGGGGGGGGGGTTAATTCATGCTAGTGCTTTTCTTCTAGTTAATTTTATTTCTTTGTAGAGCTCCTTATCTTTATTTTCTCTACTCTCCCCTTAAATTGTAGGCTAATGAAGAGCAATAATTTGCTGAGTTTTTTATTTACTGATTGTTTTCTATGTTTCCTTTAATATTTGCTCTGTTTTTCTTGTAACAAAGTAAGCTTGTGAATTATGTGCTAAATTGCAATAATTAAAAAATGTTAAAAAGGGAGCCAGTTCTTATCAAATTGTTGTCTTTAATGTTTTAGCTCATTTGTCAGTTTTTCCAATGTATAGATTCTCTGCTTTTTAACCATTCCATTAGAATTTGAGAAGGCCACATCCTTGTTCTAGTTATTACACTTGTAGACCTCGTACTATATTAAGGTAATCTTTCTGTATAGAGCCTTCAAGGTCTGCCCCTAGTAGAAAACCAGTTGCAGTCTATGGAATATCAAGCCCAGTAATTTGTGTGAAAGAGGTCTGCATAAGTTGTCAAAGTCGTCTGCTATAGAATCATTCTTACTTTGTGTGGATATATGTGCCATTCTACCCAGTTTCTCCAACACAGATCAGAAGTCTCTAATCTATTTAATTTAAGCTGTGAAGGTGTAATTTTCAAGTTCAATTGATTTTGATATTCCTCAAATCCAGGCAGACTGTCTAAACAGTTTACAAAGTCAGAGTACTCAAGAGGTAGCTCAAATAATCTCTAATGAAATCGTAATATAATGTCTTCATGAGAGTTCTGATCTGTGTGCAAAGCAAGTCACTCAGATATTGAACTTTGAAACAGTATAGATCAGTGATGGGCAACCTTTTGAGCTTGGTGTGTCAAAATTCGCCAAAAAACCGAGCATAACTCGGGTGGTGTGTCACTTCGAGAAAAAAACCATAATTTCGCGATATTTATAGTTTAAATAACAAAAATGTATAATTGTAATATAAAACTGTATTTAATAAACCAAAAACTAATTATTTAACTTACCTACTTAGTGACTTCTTTGTTCATCTGTCAGTCGGTTTCTTTTGTTGGTCTTGATATTATTTAACTTGTGTGGGGTGCCATGAACTAAGATAAGTGAGGGGGAGGGGGAATTCTTTAACTAATCTGCCTATTAGTGACTTTTTTGTTGCTGAATTTCATTGGCTAAATCTTCAATTGAAGGTTGGTATTTTGTACACTTCAAGCCCAAGCAAGCGCTACTAACTTCATCTGTCAATCTGTTTCTTTGTTGGTTTTGATATTATTTAACGCTGAGAATAAGGTTTCACAAAAGTACGTAGAGGGAAAAATTGTGAGTAAAGCCATTGCTATATTTTTCAGGGTGCTAAAAGTGTCTGGTAATCGGATCCAGGCACTCCAAATTTCCTGGTAACTCAGATATTCTCTTAATAATTGCATCTTTATTCTGCATATCGTGAAATAGAACTGGTGCACATCTTAGGAGAGTTTCTTTAATAAATTCTCCCTCACTGAGTGCTTTTCCATGCTGAGCTATGGAGTGAGCAATGCTCAAACTTGCAGATGTAAAATTTGTAGAACCTTTTACAAATTTAAGGATGGACTTAGATTGGCTCTTATAAAAGTGTAGCTGCCTGGAAATGTATTCCTTCCGTTCATCCTCACTTTTTTTCAAGAGCTGGGAATGATTAGTTTCAAAATGTCTATTTATATTCCACGTTCTGCTTACTACCGTTTCAGTACATAGAACGCAAAATGATTTGCCATTTTTTTCTATAATGCCATACATCTCGGTCCATGTCTCTTGAAAGGGTCGGCTACTGCTACTACCACTTCCTTTACTTAACCTTGGTTTTTTATTTTTTGAGTTCTCCATCAGGGGGGCAGAGACAGAAGATAGAATTATAGATAGCCTGTTAGCCCTGCAGGCAATTAAGGGTTAACTAGCCTAACTGACCACCTTATGTAAATTAAGATGGCTGCCGCTATTTCTAATGGCGGGAAACGGCACCCATAGCACATGCCCTCGCCTCTCCCAGCCTCCCCCTCACCTATCTCAGTAATGGTGGTCAATTACAAATCCACGACACCCCAGAACAGTAGATTGGATGATGGTTGCTGGTAATGGTGATCACAGGGCCCTCAGAGATGCGTCCCCCACGGCATTCCGCTGCTCTCTGCTCCGCCGGCCGGAAGTGAGGAGCCGGGGCAGAGGGAGCAGCAGGGAGGGAGCCAATAGGAGCACACACGGCACACCCCCAGCGGGTAAACATGCACCGGGTGATTTCGCCGGGGGGGGGGGAGGTCGCGCTGCACCGGGGGGGAGGGGGGGCGCATCGGCGATCCGCCCCGGGTGTCAGCAAGGAACTCCGCTGCTTCTCTGTATGCGGCCACATGCGGCCGCGTGTCACTGAAAATGGCTACGCGTGTCAGTACTGACACGCGTGTCATAGGTTCGCCATCAGGGGTATAGATCATAAAGGAAGCTTGAAATTTTCCTGACCAAGAGAACCTAAATCATTGCCATTGACTAACATATGTGGATTTACTGAGTCAAAAGTTTGATAAACAGAATGATATAGTTTGGTTAATACCCTTTAAATTTATTTTGTCTAAACAATGGTTTCTCATAAGGGAAGGGAAATGGGACTTGATATACCGCCTTTCTGTGGTTTTTGCAACTACATTCAAAGCGGTTTACATAGTATATATAGGTACTTATTTGTACCTGGCACAATGGAGGGTTAAGTGACTTGCCCAGTGTAACAAGGGGCTGCAGTGGGAATCGAACCTAGTTCCCCAGGATCAATATTGACTGCGTTAACCACTAGGCTACTCCTTGTGAACCAGTAATTCTAATAGGATGCCTTACAAAATGTCTGAAAATATTGGTAAAAGGAAACTTGGCTCCGTCCAGAAATTGAGTAAAGACGCTTTGATTTCCTTTTGTTTTTTCAAGGTTAGAATAGCCTTAATCCATTCTTTATGAGTTGAAATTACACAGGACATCATCTCTCCACAGAGACTCCCAAAACAATATCGGAGAATCAACATGTTCTGCATTAATCTCACAGCAAGAGTGCCATTTAGCAGCCAAATATTTCTGAAAGTTGTGGTCATTATGCAACCAAGAAGGGAACCTCCTATCCCCCCACCCCCAAGTTTCCATCTGCATTCCCACAATCTCCTCACAAATCGTTGAATGATCCAACAATATTGGAATTTCTATTTTTGTCTGGGTAACCTCAAAAAGAGAATGCACAGTAAAAATAAAATCTAGATAACACATAGCTGAATGAGAACGGGAGACATGGGTATAATCTGTATCCAAAGGATGATCAGTTATCCAAGTATCAATCAAATTTAAAGAGCAACAAAAAGTTTGTAGCCATTTTGAAGCCTGATCTATGTATCCCCTGATAGTGCCAAATCTGTCCAGCTGTGGATCCATTACAGCATTAAAATCACCAGGAATCAACAGTGATTCCTCAGAAAATTGGTGACATTGGTTAAGTAACATTTGGTAGAAAGATTTTTCGTATTGGTTTGAGGCATACACATTTAAATGATCAAAACAAAACCTGGAATATCCAATGTAATAAGTACATATCTCCCATTCTCATCATCAAGTCTTGTTTCTTTACTTTATGGACCATGCGCTCACTTCATCCCTATCTCAGTGGTATGTCCGGTGCCATGCTTCTATATGCTCGTGCATCAAAGCTAGACTATTGCAAAATTATCTGTTCTGGCTTCCCATCTTACCTTCTCAAGAAGTTTCAATCAATTCAAAATACTGCAATACGTCTCCTCTGTAATGCTCACTGTTATGATCATATAACCCCCTTCTTAAATAGCAACACTGGCTCCCAATCCCTTATATGATCCAACATAAATTTCTGACATGAACCTACAGAGTTCTTCATTCTGAGATTCCCCCCTCCATCTATCTTCCCTTATTAGAAAATCAGTTATTGCTCCCTTCTCTTTATTGCTCATGATTCTCTGCCACCAGAAATCAGGAATGAGACTTCCTGCCTCTGTTTTGGGACATCTCTGCAGGCTCATCTTTTTTTCCTTAGTATTTAGTGATGAATGCTAATGCAGATGGAAGTGGCCAAGTAGAGGCATACTGTCTTTTAATTATCTATCTCCATTTTCTTTCCCTTGTTGTTTTTCCCTCTTCTGTCTTACAGAAATATTGTCGTTCCTTTCCTCCTTTATGGATAATGTTTTAATTGGATTTCTAAATCGTTTTAATTCTTGTCCTGAATGGCAGTATATTGAGTACTAATTAAACATAGCATCCCCACCACAACATCACACTACCACCACAATGTTTGATGGTCAGTATGATGATCTTACTGTGGAATTCTGTATTTGCTTTATGCCAGACATACAGTGGTGGAAATAAGTATTTGATCCCTTGCTGATTTTGTAAGTTTGCCCACTGACAAAGACATGAGCAGCCCATAATTGAAGGGTAGGTTATTGGTAACAGTGAGAGATAGCACATCACAAATTAAATCCGGAAAATCACATTGTGGAAAGTATATGAATTTATTTGCATTCTGCAGAGGGAAATAAGTATTTAATCCCTCTGGCAAACAAGACCTAATACTTGGTGGCAAAACCCTTGTTGGCAAGCACAGCGGTCAGACGTCTTCTGTAGTTGATGATGAGGTTTGCACACATGTCAGGAGGAATTTTGGTCCACTCCTCTTTGCAGATCATCTCTAAATCATTAAGAGTTCTGGGCTGTCGCTTGGCAACTCGCAGCTTCAGCTCCCTCCATAAGTTTTCAATGGGATTAAGGTCTGGTGACTGGCTAGGCCACTCCATGACCCTAATGTGCTTCTTCCTGAGCCACTCCTTTGTTGCCTTGGCTGTATGTTTTGGGTCATTGTCGTGCTGGAAGACCCAGCCACGACCCATTTTTAAGGCCCTGGCGGAGGGAAGGAGGTTGTCACTCAGAATTGTACGGTACATGGCCCCATCCATTCTCCCATTGATGCAGTGAAGTAGTCCTGTGCCCTTAGCAGAGAAACACCCCCAAAACATAACATTTCCACCTCCATGCTTGACAGTGGGGACGGTGTTCTTTGGGTCATAGGCAGCATTTCTCTTCCTCCAAACACGGCGAGTTGAGTTCATGCCAAAGAGCTCAATTTTTGTCTCATCTGACCACAGCACCTTCTCCCAATCACTCTCGGCATCATCCAGGTGTTCACTGGCAAACTTCAGACGGGCCGTCACATGTGCCTTCCGGAGCAGGGGGACCTTGCGGGCACTGCAGGATTGCAATCCGTTATGTCGTAATGTGTTACCAATGGTTTTCGTGGTGACAGTGGTCCCAGCTGCCTTGAGATCATTGACAAGTTCCCCCCTTGTAGTTGTAGGCTGATTTCTAACCTTCCTCATGATCAAGGATACCCCACGAGGTGAGATTTTGCGTGGAGCCCCAGATCTTTGTCGATTGACAGTCATTTTGTACTTCTTCCATTTTCTTACTATGGCACCAACAGTTGTCTCCTTCTCGCCCAGCGTCTTACTGATGGTTTTGTAGCCCATTCCAGCCTTGTGCAGGTGTATGATCTTGTCCCTGACATCCTTAGACAGCTCCTTGCTCTTGGCCATTTTGTAGAGGTTAGAGTCTGACTGATTCACTGAGTCTGTGGACAGGTGTCTTTCATACAGGTGACCATTGCCGACAGCTGTCTGTCATGCAGGTAACGAGTTGATTTGGAGCATCTACCTGGTCTGTAGGGGCCAGATCTCTTACTGGTTGGTGGGGGATCAAATACTTATTTCCCTCTGCAGAATGCAAATAAATTCATATACTTTCCACAATGTGATTTTCCGGATTTAATTTGTGATGTGCTATCTCTCACTGTTACCAATAACCTACCCTTCAATTATGGGCTGCTCATGTCTTTGTCAGTGGGCAAACTTACAAAATCAGCAAGGGATCAAATACTTATTTCCACCACTGTAGTAAGCCCTGTGTTGTCCAGAGTTTCACTTTTGATTTGTCTCTCTACAAAACATTATCCCAAAAAGGTTAGGGATCATTGAGGTTTGTTTTTGCAAACGTGAGGTAAACAGTGATGTTATTCTTGGATTCAGTGGTTTCCACCTTGCTACTCTCTCATGAATCTCATTTTTGTCCAGTCTCTTTTTTATTGTGGAGTCATGAACACTGACCTTAATTAAGAATAGAGAGGCCTGCAGTTCTGTAGTTCTTCTGAGATGTTTCGTGATTTCTCAGATGAGCTGTTATTGCACCCTTGGAGTAATTTTGGCAGGCCATACACTTCTAGGAAGATTCACTACTATTTCTTCTTCTCCATTTGGAGAGAATGGCTCTCACTGTGGTTTGTTGGAGTTGTGGAGACTGATATATTTCAACAACCTTTTTTTCTCAACTCTTCTGGAATTTTCTTCAATCCTGGCATAGCGTTCTTATAGAAACTTTGTGGAGAGTACTTCTCTGTCATGGCATAGTTCAATATAGTGAGGTTTAGATTCAGCAGGGCTGGTTGAAATCAAGCTTGTCAATTTAATTAGCTGAATCTAATCAATTATATTTTGGTCAGTTGAGTAAGGAGGCAGTTACTTTCTCACATGAGTGATATGGATGTTGGAAAACATCACTGTTTAAATAAATGAATTTATAAATTTAAAAACTGTGTCATATGTTTTCTCAGGTTCCCTTTGACTAATATTAAATTTTGTTTAAAGATCATAAACCATTTAGTTTGACATATATGCAATAATAGGGGAAATCAGGAAGGGGATTAATATTTTTCACATCACTGCAGCGTTGGTAGTGGCTTACTTGCACAAGGTGGAGGGTACACATGTTTCCCCAGCTGAACAATTGACTAATCAAGGGCAGAGTCCATGAACACAACTGTCCTAGTGTTGAAGTCACTAGGGTTCATCATCAATTATGTTACAAACAATAATAGGGAAGTGGAATTAAAATAACTACAAAACAAAATCCCATTTGTGTTATTGTCCTAAGTCATTGATTGAGTTATAAACTGCCTAGAATTCTGGAGATTGTGGTCTACAAATTGTGGAAATAAATACAAATAAACAAAATAATAATTTTCACTGGGACTCTGAGGCCTTTTCCTCCTTGCAGATGTAAACATTGAAAATGTTAAAATATTTTTTAAAATAGTTTGTCTTAAGTTGTGTGACATATTTTGTTTGAGTGGAATTTTGTTTTGGGGTTAATCATCCATCATCCAAAATCCCATAAACCACTCACTTTAATTGGAATTCATGGGAGCCTTTCCACCACAGGGAAGGATCACCATCTTTTGTTTGTCATAAAAATAATAAACAAGAGTCAGTAGATATCAGCCTTTAGCTAAAAGAATTCCCTTCCCCATTCCTGATATTTAAATGTTCTTAATCACAGATGTATCCAGATTGGATTGGGGAGCTTATTTGGAATGGGATTTAGCTCATGCTTTTTCGGAAGTACTTCAAGATAAGTTACATTCAGGTTCTGTGGGTATTTTCCTGGCTGTGGAAGGCTTACAATCTAAGTTTGTACTTGAGGCAATGGAGGTTTAAGTGATTTGCCGAAGATGTGCTCCACACATAGGGTCTGTGTTCCACTTAGGGAAAACTTATTCATTTAAACTTATAGAACTAAGGGCAGTATGGAACTCTAAAGGCTTTTGGAGAGTAGTTGTCCAACAAAACTGTTCTGGTGCTGATAGGCAATCAGGTAGCCATTTACCACCTCAATAAGCAGGGAGGAACAAGTTCATATTTGCTGTGTCAGGAGCCTCTCAAAATATGGAACTGGGCCATCTCACACAGGATGATACTCAGAGCCATCCACCTAGCAAGGAAGGTCAGCATCTTGCCAAACAAACTGAGCCACACAAGTGGTCCTAAGGCGAAGGAATAGCAAACAAGATATTCCACAAGTAGAACATAACCATGATAGATATGTTTGCATCTCCTCTGAACTGCAGGTCTCCTTAGTTCTATTTGAGGATAGGGATACACAACAAATTAGCTTCACAAATCGTCCAACTAAATTGGAGACAGAGACCATTCTGATACCCAGATAGCAAAAATCCTTCCACAACTCAAGAGAGATTGAAGAACTGACTCATATAGTAACTGCTTTTTGGCTGAGACAGATCTCATTCCCAGTCTAATTAGGAAGTTCTCTAAGCTTCATCACATAGTGTAATGGAATTCTAATTCATCCGAGGGTCAGGCTCCTGGCCTTCGTGGCTTGACTGTTGGAATAGTATCATTCAGTTCTCTGAATCTGCCCAAAACTATTTCTAAGGTTCTTCTGGCTTCTAGAAGGGATTCTACTTGGAAGCTTTATGATTTCAAATGGAAGAGGATTGCCATTTGCTGTGATGGTCATGCCCATACCTGTCTCACAAAAAATAAATCCTTCTCTGTTTAGCTTTTAGTTCTCCATTTTATAATCCTTCTGTTGAAGCCTGCAATTAAGCCTCCAGCTTTGTCTTTGGACCTAAATGTGATATTGTCTGTACTGATAAATTTGTGCTGTGAGCCACTAGACTCAAGTGAGTTGAAATAACTGGCATGCAGAGAATCTAAGCTCTAGGCCTTAATTACTAATCTCCCTGCACAAATATTTCAATAGTGGAGTGGTTCTACACTTGCATCCAAAGATTCTTGCAAAGAAGATGTCATATTTCCAACATAAGCAGTCAATCATCCTGTCAATAGTCGTCCCTAGTCCACATTCCCATGACGGTGAATATGCCTTGTACACCTTGGATTACAAAAAAGCTTTCACCTTCTACTTAAAGAGAACTAAAGCCCTTAAAAAGTCCATCCATATTTTTCTTTCATTTAGATATACATAAGACGTAAGAATTGCTATCCTATGTCAGACCAAAGGTCCATCAAGCCCAGCATCCTGTTTCTAACAATGGCCAAGCCAGGTCACAAGAATCTGGCAGTATCCCAAAAATAGCAAACCCAAGGGAATAAGTAGTGGTTTGCCCTGGGTCTAACTTAACGGTTTAAGGACTTCCAGCAATTTGTCCAAACCTTTTATAACCTCAGCTGCTCTACCTGTTTTTATTATATCTTCTGTTGACAAGTTCCAGAACTTAACTATGTGTTGAGTGAAAAAAATATTTTCTCCTAATTGTTTTAAAAGTATTACTGTGTAACTTCATCGTGTATCCCCTAGTATCTGTACTTTTTGAAAGAATAAACAATCGATTTGCATTTACGTGTTCCACTCCACTGAGGATTTTGTCAGGACCTCTGTTTTATCCCCACTCAGCCATCTTGCTCTCCAAGATAAAGAACTCTAACGTTTATAGCTTTTCCTCTTGATCATTTTGGTCACCCTTCCTTGTGCCTTTTTCTAATTCCACTGTATCTGTTTTGAGATGTGATGACCAGAATTCACAGTACATGATTTGTTTAGATGGGGTCATGGAAACAGAGCTGCAGTCCCTCCCTCTGGACCTCCACTGTGACTGATACCCAGTAGTGGTAGCCTGCAAAGGCCTGTCAGTCAGTAAATTATTAAAGGCCCTGCCCCCTCCTCTTGTGTGGGCTTCCTATTAGATTAGAAGTCTGTGAACAGGTTTTGGGTCCGTGAACACACACACACTTGACACATGAGGCTGTGTGTTGACTTCTGCTGCTGTTGCCATCACCATGGTTGCTGCTGCCTTTGTGCTGTGGATAAGGTTGGGGGGGGAGAAGAGGAGGAACTAGATGAGAGAGGGCAAAGAAAAGATCAAGAGAAGGGAGGAGAAGGGTTCATCCATGATTTTGGGGTCATGTGAATTTTGAAGTTAATAAAAACATGACTGTCCTGACCTGAGGAAGGAGACTTTGGCAGCCAGAAGCTAGTCAGAAATGCATTGTTAGTCTAGTAAAACGTTATTGCCTTATTTTCTGTTTTTATTTTTATGAGCCTTTAAAGTAGACTTTTAAGGCTACAACAATACATCTTTAAGTGTCAAAACAAATTTATATAGGATAGAAATTTGAGAAGTGCTGAGATAATACCTTGATGGGGAGAAGTAGGTATATGTTGCAGATATCTGGTGGAAAATAATTGTTCCTTGGAGGATGTTAAAATATCCTTCACATTTAACCACCTCATTTTCATATCTCATTTCTAATATTTTTATAGCACTTATTTAAAGTCTTAATAATTAATGTTTTGTTTCTTCAGGTGCCATTTTTTGGTCCACTCTTTGATGGTGCTATTGTTACTGCAAAGCTGCTGCCAAGCCTTGTTTGTGCCACTTGCATCAATGCCAGCAGAGCTGTGAAGACTTTCATTCCACTCTATCAGAGCTTGTATCCTTTCCTTTTATCCATGTGATTTGCCCATAAAGAGTCCATGGTTGCAGAGAGCATATTCTAGTGTGCAAGGTAAGCCTAAAGTTGATTTTTATATCTTTGTTATTCCATGGACAGTACAAATTAATGTTGAAATAAATTTTGCCACTAAGAATTAAGTATGCTGAACTTTGAAAATTAAAAACAAAATCCTCACAACATTTCACCATAATGGTGGCTATATATAGTACCGAGTCCTGCCTAAGATGAACAAAATAGGTACAGAGAAGGGTGACAAAAATGATAAAGGGGATGGGGCGACTTCCCTGTGATGAAAGGCTAAAGCAGCTAGGGCTCTTCAGCTTGGAAAAAAGATGGCTAAGGGGAGATATGATAGAGGTGTATAAAATAATAAATGGAATGGAACGGGTAGACGTGACTCACTTGTTTACTCTTTCCAAAAGTACTAGGACTAGAGAGCACACAATGAAAGCTACAAAGTAGTACATTTAAAACGAATTGGAGAAAATTATTCTTTACTCAACATGTAATTAAACTCTGGAATTCGTTGCCAGAGAATGTAGTAAAAGCAGTTAGCTTAGCGGGGTTTAAAAATGGTTTGGGTGGCTTCTTAAAGGAAAAATCCATAGACCATTATTAAAATGGACTTGGGGAAAATTCACTGCTTATTTCTAAGATAAGCAGCATAAAATGTATTGTATTTTGGTGGGATTTTGCCAGGTACTTGTGACCTGGATTGGCCACTGTTGGAAACAGGATGCTGGTTTTGATGGGGCTTCGATCTGTCCCAGTATGGCAATACTTGTGTACTTAGAATTTATTTCTATTTATCACAATTACTGTATAACTACACATATCATTTGTGAACATGCTGTGTGATCAACTATAAAGAATGAAAATAAAAACTTCAGAGCCCATCTTTCATGTCACATGTTCTATGTAAACTATATCATATGTTTCTTGTAAAATAATGCACTAAATATTTTTAAATATTTGTTGTTGCATGTCTACAAACTTTTCTCTAAAAGAAACGATGGCTGCTCAAACTCTAATACAATTACTTAGCCTTCCACAATTCTGTGGCTGCAATAAGGGCTACAAAATCCAGTCCTAAAAATGGAATTACCTATTTCCTCTGAAAAAGGTGTGAGAGACTATGGCACATCCCAGCTAAGCACTAGTAGAAAACACTGACTCTTTGGACCCTGTTTACTAAGCCACGCTGTAGGCGCACAGACCTTTTAGCGTGTGCTAACGATAGAGACACCTATTATATTCCTCTGGATGTTTCTAGCAGTAGCATGTGCTAAAATGTTTGCACGCCTACAGCGCGGCTTAGTAAACAGGGCCCTTTGTGAACCACTCAGCATTATGTTGTCTCCCACAGTTCAAGCCATGGCACACCGAGCTGTGGCAGCAAAGTAGGGGTATGTGATCCAAAGTGCTACACTGCCCCTGTCCTCTTCCTATGCTATTCTGAGGTCAATGGAGAGAGGTAAAGTATAAAAAGTGGGCTAGAGAGAAGGGATTAACTGTAAAAAAAAAAAAAAAAAGTAGTAGTTCCTTTCATACCTCTCTGATCCCTATATCTAAGTAACGGGGGTAAAGTTTGCAATATATAAAGAAGTGTATTTTCAAAGCACTTAGACTTATAAAGTTACGTGGAGGGGCATTTTTGATATGATGTCTTGCACTAAACATGATTAGAAAACCTGAAGCACTACTTCAGTGCTGAGTTTTGACTTTATATAATACTGTTTAACAATAATATTCGAAAATTAGGTTTAGGTTTATATAAAATTGTTTAGGCCTTTTTATTGGTTCCCCTGTTGTGTTATGATAATGACTTAAAGTCCACTTCTTTAGATCTGTGTTCAGCTAATATGAAAAGAAATGTTTTTTAAAATAGTTGTATTCTTGTATTAATATTAATTGTCTTGTAATCCTTCTTCTTAATTTGTTATGTAAGCTGCATTGAACCTGAGCTTTCCTGGGAAAATGTGGGGTAGAAATGTCATAATAAATAAATAAAGTTTATTTCTTTGATACTTTGTTTCCATTTAGCTCCTTCAAGTCAAGTGTGAAGTAGAGGGAGTAAAGTTGTAAATGACAGGAAAAGGAGACTAACTTTAGGGGACAAGATGCTGTGACTGTTCTGTAGAATATTGCTATTATTCCAGTCTAAAAAGGAAGTACAAATGTTTTGAAAGCATCTTTTATGTGGCAATCTTTAAGGGGCCCTTTTGCAAAGGTACACTGAAAAATGGCCTGCAGTAGTGTATATGCGTGCTTTGGGCATGCGCAGAATCATTTTTCGGCGCACCCATTGAAGCTTTTTTTAAACATTTTTGCCGAAAATGGACAGGCAGCAAACTGAAAATTTTACCTCTAGGTCAATGGCTGCGCATACATTTTAGGTCTCAGACCTTACCACCAGCCATTGACTTAGAGGTAAGGTTTCACGCAGTAACTGGGCAATAATGGTCTACGCGCATAGAATGACGATTACTGCCCGATTACCGCCCACACGCCAGAAAATAAAATTATCTTTCGGCGCGCCTAGCAGAGGCGCAGCAAAAATAAAATTACCATAAGGGCCACGCAGTAGCCAGGCTGTAACTCAAAATTGACACGCGTTGGGCACGCATAGGCGCCTATGTGGCTTAGTAAAAGGGCTGCTAAGACTTCTAGAAAAATAGAAGTGTTTTCAGAAATCTTAGAGGATTTTAGTTATCACAGTGATTTTAAGCTAGTTTCTTGGGTATTCAGGATATCCACAATAAATGTACATGAAAAATATTTGCATACATGTGGCTTAGGAACCTGGTTAATGTGTGCAAATTTATCTCTTCTATATCCTTTTAAGACTATTCTGCAACTGTGATTAGCTGAATTAGTATAAAAGATGGCAATTTGATTAAGGAAAAGTTTTTGTTTTTCCCAAAAGTTAGAAAAGATTTTTTGTTTATTTTTTATTTGTAATGTTTGCAGAATCACTTCTATTGACATGAATGGCAGCTGTGCAACTATGACAGTATAGATAAATATATTGAGATCTGAGGGCTCCTTGATGCAAATTAGAAGCGCATAGCCATCTTTGTAGTAGAGTCTTAGGAGAGCATTAATGGAGTGGCCTATTTATTAACCTCTGTTTTCTCCTACTGTGGCAGGTTGCACATGCTAACAGTTAACAGACAAATTAGCACAAAAATTATATTCTGATTTCTGCATTACTTTCCTAATGAGGAGGAGGCAGGGGACTGTACCTTACAAATAATTTGAAAGTAATTGCTGAGAGTACATTGATAATCTGGCAGATAGCATTGCATAGTTAACACCAGCTGAATAGGTGTAGCTAACTTCACTGCATTATCTGCCATTTGGTTAATTCCAGTAGAGATTCTCTCTGTGTTAAGTGAATTGCAAAATGTTGGAACACCCCCAACAGTTACTGCTTGTTAATTTTGGCTGGTAACCCAAAGTAACTGCAAAATCTTACTGCAGTAAATAAGGTCTGGAGTATCTGTGGTGACATTTTTTTCTTTATGCATGTCTCTAATATTTTTGGAGAGGGAATCCAAAAGCAAAACAGCAAAAGCTGAAGTCCAAAGAAAGCACAAGGAGCCTTCAAAAATGAAAGCGTCTCTGTTGTACTTTATTAATCAGACTCAACACGGTCTGCGGTATGAAGATGGCCAAACCATAGGCATGATTACTGCTGTACTTATCACACCTGTGTTTGGCCGTCATACGTGGAACTTCCTACTAGTTTCACAATTTGTTCCCATGCTTTCACGGCATCTCTTTATGATGTACTGAGTGGACCTTCCTTTTTCAAGATGTTTGTTTTCCATCATTGGATTGTCTATTTCTTTGGAGACAATAGACCCCTGACACAGGCATTTGTTGCCGAAATGCAGACTGTGTTGGGTCTGATTAATAAAGTACAGTTGAGATGCTCTCATTGGCTCCTTGTGCTTTCTTTGGACTTTAGCTTCTAATATATTTTTACAAGTCAGTCTGGCCCTTATTTTTGTTTTAATACTTAGCAAATAGCTTTTATTACAACAATTACTATTTACTCCCCTGTAATCAATAATAACTCATGGCCCTATTTTCTCTTTAATTTGTTTATAAATTAGTATGATGCTGGTAAATGTATATCACTATTATTGTGGCAGTTTACGTGGCATGGTACCTTGCAGTGCTGTGCTAAAAGTGATCAGTTCTGACTGTTTCTATAGACAACCTTTGTTGTGTTACCAAAAAGAAAGTACAAGATTTATTTGTCATGTCTGTCAGATATTGTAACCAGCTATCACAAGACAGGTTGAGCTGATGGCATTTGTCCCAGTAACACCAATCTCTGTGGTATCCTGATGAAGCAGTAGCTTTAATAGGTGGGATGAAAAAACGCTGACCTTCATTTTAAAGTGCATTTTCCTTGCTGGACAAGATCAATAGTTTAGCTGTCTGTCTCTACTGCTTACCTTCCGTTTTCACAGTGAGAAGTTCCTCCAGGCAGCAATCGATAGCTCTAATCTGTTCTAGCCTGTAATAAGTCATGCGAGGCAAAGCTTTTAGGTGACATTACATGGGATTGTGAAGGTGGCTCTTCCACTCGTATGCGTAGTGCACTTCTTGGACTTGAAGAGAAATTTGTTACATTCCATTTGCAATGGCACTTTCTGCATATACTGAATTTATAGAAATGTGCTTACTGTAGGCTAACCATTTTGTCTGAATGATTCCACCAAGCTTTAGCTTGTACTTTTCTCTATGCACTGATTTGTTTCAGTTTCACAGTTACTACTATCGGTGTTTTTAAATGGGAGTATTATATGAATTTTGTTATTTAGCTTTTAAAAAATAGTGACACTATGCATAATAAATATCCTTAAAATATGGGCAGATTGATAATTAGGTCACTCATTCTTATGCAGTCAGATAAACTAATACTATGTTAAAATTGAAGGTATGCTTTTTACAAACACAAAATTGTTTATTTCTGATTAAATTCAGCTGCAGATTAATATAATTCTATTTTATTGTGAGTACAATATAAATAATATGCCATATATTTCTTTGAATGGGCATTAATCGTGAACGCTTTGAAGATTTGACCCTTGCTATGGAAATGTACAATTACCTGTACAATTGCAGACAATCAGGAGCTAGTCGAGTGTACTTGCTAGTATGCACCATCTTTTGCCCCACTCTCCCACCCTGGTGAGGCTAGGAGGAGGAGGGAGCAATGAAACTTAGGCCTCATCTTCCTCCTCTGCCATCCAAGACTCAGCTTGTCTCCTACCTAATATTTCACTGTCCCCTACAATTCAAGGTGGATCCTGTGTGATAGAGAAGTAAGATCTGGCTCAAAGCACCATGCTTCTCTTTCTGTTGCTGAGCAGCACGGAAGTGAAACAAAGGTAAGAATCAGTGTGGGAAGAGATTTGAATAAAAGCTAAGAGACATTTAAGAAAGGTAGTAAGGGGTGAATGAGGGCATATGAAATAGAGAGGGGAAATTAGCATCAATGTATGTGTGAGAAAAACAGTACCAGATAGTGATGGATTTTGAGAGAAAGAACTCTTCTTCCCTTAGTCTTGTATACTCCCTTACTTCAGCCTTCCTCTGCCATCAGTCTTCCTAAGCTCCCATCTTCTCTAGTCCCAAATCCCCTTTTCTTTCCCATACTACTTCTCCCATCTCCAGTCCAATGCTTCCCTCCCTCCCTTTCCTTTCCCACCATCTCCTAGCTTATACCTCTACAGCAGGATCCCAAAAGAGTAATATATTCCATTTTGCTTATCCCAAGAATAAACAGTGGAGATGTTTCCAAGTTCATGTTAATAACGATGTATAGATTTAAAACCCTGCTTTACTAATGGCAACAAATTCCAGGACCCTGCTACACTCTGGCAACAAATTCCAGGACTCAATAACACGTTAACCCCCTCGTTCTATAACCTTGTGCATACATTTTTGTGCTTAGCATGCAAAAATGTGTGGGCAGGTTATAAAATATTGCCAGTTATGCATGTTAGCTAATTGCCTAATTCGGTATAAATTGACACTAACAACCAATAATTGCCCATTATTGTAGTAATTATCACTAATTGGCCCTAATCTACAGTTACACATTTAACTGCACTTAAATGCTATTCTATAATGTTAGCACTTAAATTCTATAGCGCATAACTGCAAGAGGGGTGTGGGAGAGACGGGTGGGGCAGGGGTATGCACTTATGCATTAAGCTTACAGAATACTGTGAATTACATGTGTAATTGTCACATTTAGACACAAGTATTCACACCTGCCAGAGAGCTAGCGTAAGTGCTCAAACCTAAAGTTATGTGCATAAATGTAGATTTGCACTAGTATTCTGTAATGACAATTAAGCACTTAATTGCTGTTACAAAATTCGCGCTTAGCATACACACTCTGGGTGCCCACTTTAAGGCAACCTGTACAGAATTACTCCCTGAGTGAAGAAATATTTTTTGTGATTTGTTTTGAATGTACTACTTAGTAAATTAATTTCATTCCCTGTAATCCTTGTACTTTGGAAAGAACAAACAAGTGATTCAGATCTTCCTGTTCCACTCCACTCATTATTTTACATCTTCTCTCCTCCTTCTGTTCTCTAAGTTGAAGAACCCTAACCTCTTTAGCCTTTGCTCATTTCATCCCCTTTATCATTTTGATTGCCCTTCTGTTTACCTTTTGTACTTTAGCTATATCTTTTCTGAAATGCAACAACCAGAATAGTACACAGTATTCAAGGTGCAGTCACACCATGGAATGATATATCAGCATTCTGATACTCTGTTTTAATCTCCATTCCTTTCTTAATAATTCCTATCATTCTATTTGCTTTCTTGGCCGCTGCTACACATTAAGCAAAGGAGTTCAACCATAGGCGCCAGGTCTGTGAGTGCTAGAGCACTCCCAATATTCTTTCCAGCACTGCCAAGACATCAGAGCTGAAATCTTCAGGATGTAGAGCTGCAGGAGAAAACAGGAAGGAAGTCTGTGTCTCTGCAGCTACTGCTCCTGCCTCCCCCTGCATCCTACTGGCTGACCAATGGGCTTCAGGGGAAAGCAGGGTGGAAAGTCAGTGTCCCCTACGCTACAGGGCTTGCCTTCCCTGCAGTTTATTTGCTGTCTAGGGAATATTTGACCAATGGGCTAATAGCGGGGAACAGAGAAGATCTGCAGTGTACGTCAGATAGGCTTCCTGCGTTTGGTCTATCATAAAGAGATGGAGAAATGTCAGGGAGGTACTGTTAAAGGAATAAGGAATTGATAGGCAGGAGAAGGAAAGAGTAGACCCTCAAAGACCTGATAGATTTAAACAAACCGAAGGTTTGCAATGGCAACAGTTCTGTGCCTTTGTTCAACTTCTATCATCGAGAAAAACTCCTTGTTTTTATTTATATCTCTTTTAAGTATTGCCTTCTATTTTATAACATAGGCTTTATATGTCAGCGCCTGATAACATCAACAGCACTTAACTTAATGTTCGACGGGGCCGCCGTTTCACCCTTGTGGCTTCCTCAGGAACATGCGCTGTTATGTGACTTCTAAAGATCTACAAAAGAGTACAAAATTGTGATTACAAAACCCATTGCAGATATAGCTTTGTTTCTCCAAAGTTAGAGCACACACTTTCAGTTATCGCTGTACCAGCAAGATGGCGCTTGCACGTCACACGCCATCATTGATCTTAACGAGAAAAGTCTGCTTAATAAAATACATGCCAGTCTATTTTACTATTGAGGCTCTTAGGTTCTAATGAACCTAAGGGCCTCAACCTTCGGTTTGTTTAAATCTATCAGGTCTCTGAGGGTTTTCTCTTTGATAAAGTTATCAATAGAAATCAAACAAAATAAAACATAGAAAAGAAAATAAGATGATACCTTTTTTATTGGACATAACTTAATACATTTCTTGATTAGCTTTTGAAGGTTGCCCTTCTTCGTCAGATCGGAAATAAGCAAATGTGCTAGCTGACAGTGTATATAAGTGAAAACATTCAAGCATTACAATGACAGTCTGACAGGGTGGGAGGATGGGGGTGGGTAGGAGGTATGCATGGGGACATCAAAGCATATCATTGATATTCTAACAGGATGGGTGTGGATAGGGGTGGGGTGATCAACAGAGACATACAGCTTTATGGTTTATAATGGGCTAGGAACCCCAGATCCTTGTTAAGTCCTTTCTGTTGGGTGTTAAAATATTCAATCATTCTGACTTCAAAGGTCTTACGTTCTTGTATGGTTTTAAAGTTACCTTTCAGGATTCTCACTGTGAAGTCACTGGTACAGTGTCCTCTTTGATAAAAAAAAACCACAAAAAAACAAGAACACAAAACACCTTGAGAGGTTTTGATAAGCTTATCATTATTGACCAGTGTTCAGTAAGAGTTCGTATAGATTTACCCAATTAGTCACAGGTCATTTCTGCATTACTTGGTTTAGTGAAGGAAGGAGTAGACACAGGCACTGAGAGTCATGGGCGTAGTTGGAGGGGCGAAGAAGAGCATTCCCCCCCTCCCTCCAAAAAACAATCTGCCCATACTGCAGGGGTAATGAAGAAAAATGTTCTCCTCTGCAATTCTGGCATCCTTCCCTTTGTGTGGGATCAGCACCTCTCCAGCCCATTCCCCCCACGGTTGACAGGTCGCTGATACAGGCTGTGCTAAATATAAGCTGCCTCCGGGTAAGCCGTGCCAGAGCCTTTCCTGTGCCGCATCCCGCCTC
This sequence comes from Microcaecilia unicolor, assembly GCF_901765095.1. NCBI lineage: Eukaryota > Metazoa > Chordata > Amphibia > Gymnophiona > Siphonopidae > Microcaecilia > Microcaecilia unicolor. The sequence goes on from NC_044033.1 coordinate 104,557,832, forward strand.
TCTGATTCAACTTCCTATGGGTAGGACGCAGCACTGGAAATGTTTGAAAGGGGAGAGATGGGGTAAATGTTGGAAAAGAGGGGAGGGAGATGGGGACACGGGGAGTGAATGCTGAAGAAGAGGGGGAGATGGGAACACAGGGGGACGGATACTTGACAAGACAAATATGGAGTATTGAGGGAAGAAGGATGGTGGACATGGAGAGAGAAAAAATGTCAAATGGACAGGAGACCCTGCAAAGACAGAAAAAAACAAGAAAGGGAAGTGAAAGGGAGGAACATAAACACAGAGGCGAGGTGCAGGAGAGGACAGATAGGAACACAAAATGACGGTGGACATGGAAAGAGAAGAAATATCAAGTAGGCAGGAGACCCTGGAAAGTGCAGAAGACGGATGGGACATGGAGGGTGGGAGAGAAGGGAATAAAGTAGAAAATGAATGGGGCTGGGAAAAGGGAAGGAGGGGACCATAGCAGAAGGTGGATGTTATTAAGAAGAGAAGAGGAACAGAAGATGAATGGGAAAATTTCCCATGAGATATTATATCCTGCTTCATGGATTTTAAAGTCAAGGAACCTGTTATGGCTAAAGCTAGAGGACAGATGGACTTTCAGTGGAACTCCTATCATATAGAATTATATCAGGATCTTGCAGCTATGACCTTGAAAAGGCGCTCTGAGCTTGGAATGTACACTAAACAGCTTCAAGAGAAGGGTGTCAAATACCACTGCAGAAGCAAGAAGTAGGAAAGGTAGGCTCTTCTAAAAACCCGGAGGAGGCGTCTGTAAAGAAACACTTCTTTATTGCAAACAAAGGTGACAACGACTCAACACAGCTGTGTTTCAGTGCTAACATGCGCCTTCTTCAGGAGTTTTGTGGTGTATATCTGATTGTGTATAGTCGATAGTTTGTTTACAAAAAAACCTTTCATATAAGATATAAAAATCATCCGCTGTCAGAGCAGGGAAGTGCACCATAGTGTAGCAATCGTTTTTTTTAGAAGAGCCTACCTTTCCTACTTCTTCTGCAACTTTTACATAGGAAACCAGTGTACCTCCACCCCTTTTGGGGTGTTTTTTTTTTCTGTTTGTCAAATACCACTGGCAACATCCCTTTGCTTTATCTTTTATTCAGAGAGCAAGCTGTGCCAAGTATGTACATTGGAGGAGGCTCACACTGTCTTTCCAGAAGTGGATTTACCATCAGCCCTTTTCTGTTGTTGTGGCCACCAGTGCAAAGGATGTGTTGAGCAAGTCCTCTTGCCCTCAGTGACAGAGGGCCACATGAGATAAAGGCTGCCTCACTAGACAGATCTCCAGTGCTCAACTCCCTGAACTAGATTCCATTTGAATACTACTGCCCTTGTGTGCCAGGTTTATTTCTAATGTTTTAAGGGGTCTACCCTAGTTTTGACACATGATCCAGGATTACTAGAGCTATACTTGAGAGTTTCAATGTTTACTTGTTTAATGGTTGAAAACTAGTTGGTATATGCTTTGTGTTATGTGATATAAAGAGCTGTGGGATATGTATAGCAACATATGTCATGTGTTTGTTTTTCATTGATGCTCTCGGTAGAGGTCCTGTTAGCTTGTAATATGTTCTGATTTCCTTTTTGAAATGTATGTCTTTAAGTGATAGAGGTTTTAAGTGAAGCAGCTTGAGGCGATGTTCTGTTTGTACAGGAAACTCATCTGCTACCTAAACATGAGTATTTGCTTAATAATCGTTTATATCCAGAGGTCAATCTGGCTTTGTACCACATTCGCCATAAGACAGCAGGGGTGGGCATTCTCTTCAAGGACAGACACCCCTGGAAAATTAACGAGTGTCCTGGATAAGGAGGAGAGATAATATTTTATGCGTGGTAAATTTAGAGGGGATTGTTTTTACTTCTTTGAATCTCTATGCTCCCAATCAGAAACTGGGGGATTTTTTTGAGCATTTGACTATTTTGCTGACTAAACACATAGAGGGGGATTTGCTTATTGGAAGAGATTTCAACTTGACTACTGATCCAGAGACTGACAATACTGATCCTGTAATCTGTTATGCTATAGCTGATAAAATCCAACTGTATAGGTTTATCACCCACTGGGGTTTGGTGGATATTTGGAAAGCTTCACATAATTTAGAATGTGATTATACTCGCTACTCTGCTGTTCATGGCATGCACTCACATTTCAATACGTGGATGGGAGATGTTGCTATCTCTCAGCATGCTAGTGAGGCGGAGATACATACATGAACATGGTCCGATCATGCCCCTATAATATTAATACTTCGAGGACTTAGAGAGAGTTTCATGTGAGTACTGGAGATTCCCTGACCAGTTGCTAGATGATCCAACCTATATACAACAGTTAGAAAAAGATTTAAGAGTTCTTAAGTTTCAGTGACACACCTGAGATATCTCCTGTGGTGTTGTAGGAAAGCCTAAAGTTAGTCATGGCTGAGACTTTTAATTTTGTTGACAGTGTGCAGCAAAATCATTGCAGTTCAGTTTAGACTGGGCAGGCTGGTTATGTTGTGGGGGTTACAGTAGGCTGTTTACTATACTGAACAACTGCTTGGTTGAATTGGCATCCTGTGCAATGCATTGAGAGAAATATTGGTGGCACTTTCTCGTGTGCTTCCTACCGTCTAACCTGTCTTCATCCAGATGATATTTACACCATCTCCTTTCCAGTTTCCATCCTTCGTGTTTAAGGATCCAAAGTTCTGGAGAGAACCAAGTTGAGCATTTCTGAGTGGGGCATAAGACCGTTTTTAGTTGTGCCGTTTTCTCTAAGGTCTTGGCTAAATGTGTATTCCAGATGTCAACCTGTTCTGATACTTTAGTTGTCTTTTCATCCACATATGGATAGTCCAAGGCCTCTAAGAAATTCTCAGTGGTCAGCTTTTTTTTTGTCTCTGATCTCCTTTCAAACTCTGGGAGGTGCCATTTCTTTCAGGTGTCATGTAGGGAAACTTTTATTAGAAAATGGTCTGACCATGATAAGGGTGTTATTTCAATACTGTTATCTCAGATGTCAATCCCTTTGTAGAATACCAGGTCTATAATGTATGTGGTTGGAGAACTGATCACCTGTTTAAATCCTAGTGCTGTCATCATGTCCAGAAAGGCGGCTGTGGTATCTGGGGTTTCGATGTGTAGATTGAAATTTCCCATGATCTCCAGCCTAGGGTAATTTAGGGTCACTTGAGTAATCAGGTCTAGGAGTTCTTGCACAGATAATGTATTGTTAAGAGGTGCTCGGTATACCATGAGCAGCCAGATTGGTTTCTCCTCTTCAAGTTGGATTAAAAGAGATTCTGATTCATGTAGCTGGGGAATGAAGATTCTGCGCAGTTTGATTGTATCCTTAAACAAGACTGCTACCCCTCCACCCCATCTTCCTGGTCTTGATTGATGTTGGATGTTGAAACTTGTTGGGCATAGTTCAGTCAGTGGTAAACCCTCACTTTCATCTAGCCAGGTTTCACTTATTCCTAGGATGTCAAGATGCTGTTCATGATGACATCATGGATCGCCGAGGATTTCTTTGCAGCTGATCTGGCATTTACCAGTCCTATAGTTCCCAAGGGTGGTCTGGGGGTAGCTTTGGTGTGGCAATGAGGTGATCTTTTAAGTACTGTTATGAAGGTGTTTACCCTCTTGCACTTTTGCCTTCTCTTTTATTGGTGAAGATTATAGCTTCTTCTCCCACACACCACTAGGATCAGTGATGTCTTGTGGTCTGCTGGACTAAGACACATTTTTTTGTGTCAGAAGCTAATTAGGCACAATTTCACTGGGTGGCACTGCAGTCCACCCTGTGGAGTTCATCACCCTGTTGCTCAGCAATCTTGCTAGTTGGCAATGTAGGGTTAAGGCTTTAAATAATCTAAAAGATCAGACCTTTTTAAAGTTGTAAATTCAGACCAGGTCTGTGAGATCAAAGGCTTTCAGCAATAAAGAAACAAATGGCTGTACTTAGCACTTCTATGTGAATTTCTTTGTAGACTTAATTCAGAGGGGGGGGGGGGGGGGTTGATGGTTGGCTTTAGTTTTAAGGACTCTAACAAATTCAGAAAACCCTTAAAAATACCAAAGACAAAGCAGGGATTCTCTTTCCAGATTTTTTTTGTATACCATAAAGCATTTATGTTACAACAAGCCTCTTACTGGCTAATAGAACCTCTTAATTATTCACCTGTATGGTTATCAGTAGAACAATCATTATGGGGTTCTTTTTTCAATTCTAACTTTTTACCGATGTTTATACCAGCACGTTTGAAAATTAATAATATAATTCTTTCATCGTTATCTTGTCTCCATGATCTAGATAATTACATGGATGTCCCAAGCAACACTTCTTTACAATCTATTATTTGGGGTAATCCATTAATCAAAATTAATAAACAACCCATTCATTGGGAATTATGGTCTAACTGTGGAATATGTTCAGTTGCTCACGTATATTCTCGCCACTCTGTTATATCTTTTGAGAAGTTATGTTCCCAATTCTCTTTGCCAGCTGACCAATATTTTAAATGGTTACAGATTAAACACTGTTTAACCCATAACAAATTACTCTCCAATTTGGTACAACCTCTCCTAGTATTCATGACTTCCTTTCAGTCCTCTGTCACAAAGGCCATGTTGCATCACAATTATATAAATTTCTTATACAAAAAAATACTAGCAGCAAACTTAGTTTATATTCAATATGGGAAAATGATATTCATTTTCAAGCCGTCTCAGCAGTGGTCATATCTTTGGTCCAAAATCAAATGACCTATAGCATCAGCTAGCTACATCCAATCATTATATTTTTTTCGTCACAGAGCAATTTGGACTCCACACAAAGAGGCTGTAGCTGGTCTTGTAACTACTAATAAATGCTGGTCCTATAGCTGGCAGCGTTGGAGCTTCCCTCTGCGAGTCCCGCCTATCCGGAAACAGAAAGTTGAAAGAAAGTAGGCGGGACTCACAGAGGGAAGCTTTGACGCTGTCAGCCTCTCTCAATCGCTGCATGCAGTCTTTCTTTATTGCTTCATAGCAGGCAGGCAGTGGAGAAGAAGGACGGGCTGGGGAAAGAATCGATACAAGGAGAGGGGAGGGAGGAGAATCGCTGGACATCGATGTAAGGGGAGGGCAGGGGGAGAGAGGAGAAGCGCTGGACATGGATGGGAGGTGAGGGCAGGGGAGAGATGAGAATTGCTGGACATGAATGGGAGGGCAGGGGAGTGAGGAGAATCGCTGGACATGAATGGGAGGGGAGGGCAGGGGAGAGATGAAAATCGCTGGAAATGGATGGGAGGGAAGGGCAGAGAAGAGAGAATCGCTGGACATGGATGGAGGGGGAGGGCAGGGGAGAGGAGAATCGGACATGGATGAGAGGGGAGAGAGGAGAATCGCTGGACATGGATGGCAGGGGAGGACAGGGGACAGAGGAGAATCGCTGGACATGGATGGCAGGGGAGAACAGGGGAGAGAGGAGAATCGCTGGACATGGATGTGAGGGGAGGGCAGGGGAGAGAGGAGAATCGCTAGACATGGAGGGCAGGGGAGAGAGGAGAATCGCTGGACATGGATGACAGGGGAGAGAGGAGAATCGCTGGACATCAGTGTGAGGGGAGGGCAGGGGAAAGAGAATCGCTGGACATGGATGGGAGGGGAGGGCAGGGGATAGAGAATCGCTGGACATGGATGGGAAGAGAGGGCAGGGAAGAGAGGAGAATCGCTGGACATGGATGTGAGAGGAAGGCAGGGAAGAGAGTATTGCTGGACATGGATGGAAGGGGAGGGCAGGCGAGAGGAGAATCGGAAATGGATGAGAGGGGAGAGAGGAGAATCGCTGGACATGGATGGCAGGGGAGGGCAGGGGAGGACAGGGGACAGAGGAGAATCACTGGACATCGATATGAGGGTAGGGCAGGGGATAGAGAATCGCTGGACATGGAGGGGAGGGCAGGGGAGAGAGGAGAATCACTGGACATCGATGTGAGCGGAGGGCAGGGAAGAGAGAATCGCTAGACATGGATGGTAGGGGAGGGATAGGAGAGAGAGGAGAATCGCTGGACATGGAGGGCAGGGGAGAGAGGAGAATCGCTGGACATGGATGTGAGGGGAGGGCAGGGGAGAGAGGAGAATCACTAGACATGGAGGGCAGGGGAGAGAGGAGAATCGCTGGACATCAGTGTGAGGGGAGGGCAGGGGATAGAGAATCGCTGGACATGGATGGGAGGGGAGGGCAGGGGATAGAGAATCGCTGGACATGGATGGGAAGAGAGGGCAGGGAAGAGAGGAGAATCGCTGGACATGGATGTGAGAGGAAGGCAGGGAAGAGAGTATTGCTGGACATAGATGGAAGGGGAGGGCAGGCGAGAGGAGAATCGGACATGGATGAGAGGGGAGAGAGGAGAATCGCTGGACATGGATGGCAGGGGAGGACAGGGGAGAGAGGAGAATCACTGGACATCGATATGAGGGTAGGGCAGGGGATAGAGAATCGCTGGACATGGAGGGGAGGGCAGGGGAGAGAGGAGAATCACTGGACATCGATGTGAGCGGAGGGCAGGGAAGAGAGAATCGCTAGACATGGATGGTAGGGGAGGGATAGGGGAGAGAGGAGAATCGCTGGACATGGAGGGCAGGGGAGAGAGGAGAATCGCTGGACATGGATGTGAGGGGAGGGCAGGGAAGAGTGAATCGCTGGACATGGATGGAAGGGAAGGCCAGGGGAGAAGGAGAATCGTTAGACATGGATGAGAGGGGAGTGAAGGGGAGAGAGGAGAATCGCTGGGCATGGATGGCAGGGGAGGACAGGGGACAGAGGAGAATCGCTGGACATGGGAGGGGAGGGCAGGGGAGAGAGGAGACATGCTGGAAATGGATGAAGAGGAGAGCAGGAGATTGCTGGACATGGATGGATGGAGGGGTTTGGGGGGAGAGAGGAGAAATGCTGGACTTGGAGAGGGGAGAGAGAATTATTGCTTTATATGAATACAAGGGAGGGAAGAGAGGAGAAATGCTGGACATGGATGGAGGGAAGGAGAGAGGAGAAGTGCTGGACATGGATGGAGGGGAGGAAAGAAAAAAAGAAGAAGATGCACATGGATGGAGATGAGGGAAAGGGAAGAGAGGAGAAAAACTGCACATGGATGGAGAAAATAGGCAAATGCTGGATCCATGTTATACCTCCTCCAGTCAATTCCACAGAGGAGGATACAGCTTTTACTTATGGATGTAGGGCATGAAATAATGAAGAAAGGAGGAAAGTAAAGAAGTAAATGGAAAGGAAGCCCTGGAAACGGAGTTAAGAGAACAGATAGAGAGCAGCAGAATCAGAGACTGGGACCAATATGGATAGAAAAACAAAGTCACCAGACAACAAAGGTAGAAAAAAATCATTTTATTTTCATTTTAGTGTTTGGAATATGTCCAATTTGAGAATTTACATCGGCTGTCTTATTTTGCACTGGGTATGGCACGTTTTCTGGTTAGTGTGGTATGTGTTCTCCTTTACCCAAGTCTCATTACAGGAACTGTCGTCCGAATATGCACAATTGGTTGGACCAATTCCACAGATGGGGTATATCACTATCAAGAAATACCCCCCACCATTCCCTGAAGGAAAAGACCTGGTTATCCTGAGTTTCTGCTCGGTGCAAGACAGACCAGTCTACTATTCCCTAAACATCACGCACATGACGTGGACTCCACAAATTTCCACTTCCCTAGAAAGAACACAAGAATTGATTGCACCCCCAGAGAAATACTTTCTAGGCCCTCCTGCCTTGATTCTATACAATATTTCCTGTCAGGATAAAGGGACTTGGCAGATCACTTATATGTGGATTCAAAGCAATCAACAGCACATTGTCACGTCCGTGGCCGTGACAACCCTCAGACTTACCCTGTTTCTGGGAGTCAGTGTCTGTGCTGGCTTCTGCTTGTCTCTGTGTCTGTGTCTGTCTTAGGTTCTCTCTGGCTCTGTGTGCTGATTGCCCTACTGAACCTCACCTGTGTGGGCTTTGCCTCTTCCAAGATGGCTGCCGCCTCCTCCTCTTTGCCAGTATCCAAGGTAGCTCCCGCTGTTCCTTCCTATGGGCTGACTGCTCTGTGTGTCAAGCCTCTGTTTGGTTGCAAGGTGATTGCTGCATCTGTGGCTCTGGTGTTGAAGGGCTTTATTAATCACTTGGAGACTACAGTCCTGGCCTTTGCATCTCATCTAAAGGTCCTGGTGTATAGAGTGCTCTGTACACAGTTTCAGTGTTTGCTCTGTGTGAGTTTCTATGTTTGTTTAGACTAGCCAGCTTAGGCACCGTCTGGCTTATAGCCTGTGCATAGCTCTGCTAGTTCTCTGTGTTTGTTCCTAGTGTAGACTAGCCAGCTTAGGCACCGTCTGGCTTGAAGCCTGTGCATAGCTCTGCTAGTTCTCTGTGTTTGTTCCTAGTGAGACTAGCCAGCTTAGGCACCGTCTGGCTTGTGAGCCTGTGCATAGCTCTGCTAGTTCTCTGTGTTTGTTCCTAGTGTAGACTAGCCAGCTTAGGCACCGTCTGGCTTGTAGCCTGTGCATAGCTCTGCTAGTTCTCTGTGTTTGTTCCTAGTGTGAGACTAGCCGCCCTTGCTAGCCACTATCCCGAGACTGTGTTTGTTCCTAGTGAGACTAGCCAGCTTAGGCACCGTGTGGCTTGTAGCCTGTGTATAGCTTTGCTAGTGTTCTGTGTATGTTTCCAGTGCATGACTTGTTAGCTTGGGCACAGCTTTGTAGTTAGCTGGTGTATAGCTTTACTAAGTCTCCTGAGTTTGCTCTGTGTATGTTTCTTGTGTATGACTGGTTTGCCTGGGTATAGCGTTCCTATTAGCCTGGGTACAGTTTACTAGTCATTGTGTTGAAACCTGCTGACTGCCAGAACCCGGACAGTCCCTGCCGGTCTGCCTTGCCTTCACCTAGGTGCCAGGGGGCACTCCTGGATCTTCATTCCTGCTGTTCCTGCTTGCAAGTTCCAGTTCCGGGTTTTCCTGTAAGTCCTACCGGCTGCCAGAACCTGAGGGCTCAACCCTTGGGGAAAGGCGGTCAAGTGTAGGTGAAGCCTAGTTCCAGGGTGTTCCAGTCCAGCGGGTTTCACTCCTGTATGTTCCAGTCCAGTGGGGCCACTCCAGTGTGTCCAGTCCAGCGGGCCCCACTCCAGTGCGCACCCATCCGGTGCGTTCCAGTTCCGAGAGTTCCGGTGTAGAACTCCAGTCCGGGGTTCCGGTCCAGTCTTGTTTCATCTCTACCTGGAAGGTGATCTTGCCTGCCACTGCCGCTCCACGGTAGTGTCCTATGGACTCACAAACCCCGTGCTCCCTGGGAAGAAGCCTGAAAGTATGCCAAGGTCCTCGAGAGCGCGGCAAGCGTGAGAGACGCAACACACATTACTGAGACTTCTTTCTTTTTTGATGTACTTTGTTTACCTACCACTCCTCCTCCCACCTCCCCTACCACTTCAGTTCCTCCTATTCTGTACCTCTCAGATATTAATTTGTTCCAGGAGGGGAAACCATTTCAGATTAAATACGATGCACCCCATGATGTGTTATATGATGTAGAATACCACTTTCTTACTTGGCATCTGTATCCTAAAGTATTTCTAGTCACTACCAAATATCCAAACTGCTCTCAATTTGTTGCCAACCACATACATATGCTTAATACATGGTTGGATATGCAGTCAGCCACACCCCCAGCCAATCCCTCTAGATACAAGCGGGAATTATTGGACACCATTTTAGGGGGCACAGGAACTGTACTGGGAGCCCTTAATACAATTGATATGGAAGTGCTCCGGAATAAGATGGGATCCACAGCTCAACATGCTTCTGAAGGGTTTACATCACAACATATTGTTAATGAGGCTTCAGCTAAACTATCTAATGCAATTGTAGATATTTTTGCTCTTATATCATCCATTACGTTATTTTTTTCTCCTGTACTAGTATATTATTTTCAATGATGTCTGTTTATGTGCGCCATGGCTGGTATAAGGGGTGCGGCTATCATAGGGGTGGAGCCATATGTGGTGACCCCACCCATAATGAGTAGCGATACCTTTTTTTCTACAAAAAAAGCACTGGATACAAGTGTGGTGCTTTATAACAAACTAACTTCCTTTACAATGTCCAATTACTCCCTCAGTTATTGTTTTTGGATCCCTGTTATGTATTTATTTATGAACATTTATACCCACTTTTTCCACTTGAAGCAGACTCAAAGTGGCTTACAATGCACAGAAGAATCAATTACAATTACATTAGATAGGGGAGAAAGAACAGGGTAAGAAGGAAAAGGGAAGAGAGACTAAGATGGACGATGGTTATTCCAAAACCAACTAGATTTTTCCCAACAAAAATTATTGAATGTCTTCATAGCTGCTGCACTCAAAATAGTTCTCACACATTGGAAAGATAATACTACTCTTCATCCTCATTTTTGGTGGCAGTCAGTGTTACAAATTTATAAATTTGCATTATCTCTAGCAGATAAATTTAGGAAGACATGTTCAGCAGCAAACATTTGGTCCTCATTGGATGTTTATCTAAAATCTCATTCCTCTTAATAAACATATATCTAGACCAATTCTGTTATTTATGCAGGATTCAGGTATTTACAACTAATTCAATATATGGCAATATGTTTCTTGTTATATTTACTTATTTTGTGTTATTACTTGATATTTTGTAACAATTGTACCAACTATGTGGTATGTTGATTTCAAATTTCAATAAATATTCATGGACTCAAAAAAAAAATCAGAATTTTAGAAATAGTTATGTAGTTAAAATAAAACTTCAACTCGCAGATTGCAGGTATGAACTTTATAGTTTCTGGTTCTGATATCCTTGGATGGTCCAATTGATGGAGGTTGCTGTAGGCTTTTTCTTTGTTGTCCAGGAGGGTTACATGTAAATATAGATCCAGCTCATATCACAAGGCATGAGGAGAGTTATTTGAAATATGAAGGGAAGATAAAAGTTTCCTTTGTCCATCCAAAATATGTGAAAGAAGTCCAAAGTAAAATTGAGGACTAGTGCCTCAACACAGACTGAGCAGGTCAGTAAAAGTTTGGGTTGTAAATAAGCAGAAAGTGTATTTAAGATGCAGAGCCTGATGTAAACCCAGCCAGCCCCAGCCCCCATTATCTAGATAATGTCACTGGCGCAGATCCCCCTTATTCTATGTTTAAATCATTTTTATTATTTTCAATATAACTAGCATATACAGCCATAAAATATTTGGATAAACATACCACAGCCATAGTATACAAACTCGCATACAAAATAAACAACAAAAGTACAGGATTAAACCCAAACCCTCCCTCCTCCTCTCCCTTCCTCTCCTCAGTGCATCTCTATTATGTCCATTAAACAAATACAGTTAATTATTCATTATATGGCTACGTGTCAGCAGGGTAAGAGTGGAACAAAATTGTCCCCATATTTGTTGAAATAGCGCTCCAGGCTTAGATGTTGTGTCTTGGATTACAAGCCTTTCCATTTGTAAAAGAGTGATCATTTGAGATATCCACATTAAAATTGTCAGAGCAGTAGGTGAGAGCCATAGAGTAAGAATAGTTTGTTTGTTTTTTTGCCATCAGCAGCGCTTGCTTCAAAAAGTCCCGTAGCCCTTTTGGGGAGAGGGAGAGGACAATAGCAAATCTGTCAAACAACAGAGAAGAAACCAGCCGAATCTGACAGGTCCAAAGATTCAAGATTCATACAATTAACTGTTGCCAAAACAAAAACACCTCTTGGCATTGCCAAAACATATGGCTAACCCCCCTGTTTACTAAGCTGCGCAACAATGCCGACAGCCCATTCAAAGTGAATGGGCTGTGTCGGCATTAGCGTACTGCAGTAGCTGGCGCGGCTTAGTAAACGGGGGGTAAGTGTTGCAGAGTCAATCCTGTATTTAGGGCAATGTCCTATTGTAGAGAATCCAGCTAATAGAGCCCAGCAAGGGGAAACATATAACCTAAGGGCAAATTTATATTGTAATTCCCATTAATGTGCGTTATCTGTGAATTTTCTCACTCCCACCACACACGCTGTCACATGGTCACCACTCAAGTATAAGTGAAATTCTGTGTTCCATTACCCAGAAAAATGGAACATAGTCTATTTCTTGGTTTCCTGAAGATATCAAACATATAAATGGCAAGTGACCGTACTCACTTGCAAATGCGCAGTAGAGACTTCTCTCTTTGTCCCGCCCCTGTGTCAATACGTGATGACGGGGGTGGGACAGAGAGCGAAAGTGCGCGAAGCCACCAATGTCGCTACCGTTCCCCCCCCTCCCCCCCCCCCCCCCCCCCGAGGTCACCGCCGCCACCCGGCCCGAGCACTCTCTTTGGTATTGAACTTACATCGGCGAAATGCAGCACGCAGAACAGCTGAGCTCTCTGTCGCCCTTTTTTCCCTGATTGTGTCCCGCCCTCGCCGATGTTACGTCACACGAGGGCGGGACACAGGCAGAGAAGGAAGGCCGACAGGAGCTCAGCTGATCTGCGTGCTGCCTACGTTTCGCCGATGTAAGTTCAATACCGAAGAGAGGGCCGGGTGCAGGAGTAGCGGCGACCTCGGGGGGGAGGGGCAGCGGCGAGGGAGGGGGCCTTGCCAAAACCCCATACTAGCCCATTTTAACGGGCTCAACGGCTAGTTTATAATGAAATGCCAATGGTACTTTCAATTGGGAACCAAAAACAAAAGTTGTCTTTAAGGTCTCTCAAACATCCTCACAAAGATCTTGCCAGGGCAAACTATGCACAAAGTGAAAAAGTTGTTAATAAATAAATAAGTCTGTATCCATCAGGGAGCTTGTTTGAGACCTACAAAAGATTAAAATTTTCCTTCTTTAGTCACAACATGAAGCAGTTATCTTATACCTTTATTCTCCCAGACTTGAAATGACTTATTTTCCATGCCTGGTAGAAAAGCCTGGTTGTGATCATTAGATATAAACAGTCAATGATGTCTTCAGTATAACCAACACCATATTGCTCTTTAGGTTTTCAGCAATCCACAGTGTTTCAAGTAAGAGAGCATCTCTCTCTCTGTAGTATGTAGGAAGCAGCTAAAATGTTCGTTCTCTAAAAGTCTGGTTTCACCTGAGGTGAAAGATAAGTCTTGTGCGCCCCTATACCAGTCATTAATGTGGTGCATACCACATTCCACTTTTAAATAATGCGTTTTCAATAATCCCAGTCCTCCATATTCTACAGTTGTCTGGGTAACAGATATAGGCAAATGGGCACGCTTCCCCTACCATAAGTACAATGTAAGGATTTATGTATAATCTTTTCATCTTTTAATTGCAAATAGAGGGGAAGCATTTGAAAAATATATAACCACTTAGGCACTAATATCATATTAAATAATTGCACCCTGCCAAGCAGAGTGAGGGGGCAAGAGGTAAGCTCGCCAAGCGTTCAGCTTAAGTTGAAGATCTCTTAACAATAGCTGTACGTTACTGTTGTATAAATGAGACAATGTAATTGATATATATACCCCCAGATACTTTAACGCCCCATTCACCCAGCATAGCGTAAACACTCCACTCCTTGCAGTTTTGAACTTAAGGTTATACTGCAAGAGCTATAGATTTTTGAAGAATTAACTTAAATTCAGACAGACAGCCTTAAGTCTCTATTAAAGATAATTTGCAAGGTAGAGACTTTTGAGTTTCTGTCAAGACAATCAATAGAACATCAACCAACAGGTCAGGGTAAAGAACCCCCTACATGTATATCAACAATCAAAAACCAGAAGCAGGGGTGGACCAAGAAATCTCGTCAGCCAAGGTTGATTGAACTGACTTTATTAGCACCAAATATGACCCGACCTGTCTACAACGTCCATTGCGACTACATTGTACAACCACGATATTATAACCAAATTTGTTTCATCTAAGCACCCATTCAATGTGGTACTTCTTTTAGAAGTGTTTGACCCCTGAGGCACACTGTAAAACAGTCGAAACACGGTCCCGTGTCGGGTCATATTTGGTGCTAATAAAGTCACTTCAATCAACCTTGGCTGCCAAAATTCCTTGGTCCACCCCTACTTCTGATTTTTGATTAAAGACAATCAATAGATCATCTGCATAAGCCAGCACTTTTACTCCCTGAATTGTAATCCCCGACACCCCTTTGAACCTCCTCAAGACACACAGCAAGGGCTCCAAAGTTGACAAAAAGAAGAGGGGACAAAGGACACCCCTGCCGAGTACCCCCTTATTCTATAACAGCATGCATAAATTCTAGGAATGCCCCTGATCCACCCATGACCCTCTCATAGCTACGCCCCCTTTTTGGAGGTACACATAAAATTTACATGCAGATCTCCGTGACTAAAATGTGAGTAAATTTCAATTAATGCCAATTAGTGGGGCAACATAGGAGAAATATTGAGAGTACCTGCTACTACTACTACTACTTATCATTTCTATAGCGCTACTAGACATACACAGCGCTGTACACTTGAACATGAAGAGACAGTCCCTGCTTGACAGAGCTTACAATCTAATTAGGACAGATAAACAGGACAAACAAGAGATAAGGGACTATTAAAGTGAGGATGATAAAATAAGGGTTCTGAACAAGTGAACAAGGGTTAGGAGTTAAAAGCAGCATCAAAAAGGTGGGCTTTTAGCTTAGATTTGAAGACGGCCAGAGATGGAGCTTGACGTACCGGCTCAGGAAGTCTATTCCAGGCATAAGGTGCAGCAAGATAAAAGGAACGGAGTCTGGAGTTAGCAATGGAGGAGAAGGGTGCAGATAAGAGAGATTTACCCAGTGAACGGAGTTCCCGGGGAGGAATGTAGGGAGAGATGAGAGTGGAGAGGTACTGAGGAGCTGCAGAGTGAGTGCACTTATAGGTCAATAAGAGGAGTTTGAACTGTATACGGAAACGGATAGGAAGCCAGTGAAGTGACTTGAGGAGAGGGCTAATATGAGCATTACGACCCTGGCGGAATATTAGTCGTGCAGCAGAATTTTGAACAGATTGAAGAGGAGAGAGATGACTAAGTTGGAGACCTGTGAGAAGCAAGTTGCAATAGTCTAAGCGAGAGGTGATAAGAGTGTGGATGAGCGTTCTGGTAGTGTGCTCAGAAAGGAAAGGGCGAATTTTGCTGATATTATATAGAAAGAAACGGCAGGTTTTAGCAGTCTGTTGAATATGTGCAGAGAAGGAGAGGGAGGAGTCGAAGATGACCCCAAGGTTACGAGCTGATGAGACAGGAAGGATGGGAGTGTTATCCACAGAAATAGAGAATGGGGGAGGAGGAGAGGTTGGTTTAGGGGGAAAGATAAGAAACTCAGTCTTGGTCATGTTTAGTTTCAGATGGCGCTGAGACATCTAGGCAGCAATGTCGGACAGGCAGGCTGATACTTTGGCCTGGATTTCGACTGAGATTTCTGGTGTGGAGAGGTAGATCTGGGAGTCATCAGCATAAAGATCATACTGAAAACCATGGGATGAGA
Source organism: Microcaecilia unicolor (assembly GCF_901765095.1). Taxonomy (NCBI): domain Eukaryota; kingdom Metazoa; phylum Chordata; class Amphibia; order Gymnophiona; family Siphonopidae; genus Microcaecilia; species Microcaecilia unicolor. The sequence continues at coordinate 104,573,344 of NC_044033.1, forward strand.
TCAGAGTACCAAGGGAAGAAGTATAGATGGAGAAAAGAAGAGGTCCCAGGACAGATCCCTGAGGTACACCAACTGACAGTGGGATAGAAGTAGAAGAGGATCCACTAGAGTATACACTTAAGGTACGCTGGGAGAGATAAGAAGAAAACCAGGAAAGAACAGAGCCCTAAAATCCAAGTGAGGACAGCGTATCAAGGAGTAGGCTGTTGCAGATAAGTACTGTGTTTTTGTGGTTGATTTAAAAGAAGCTTAATTTATCAGTAGAGAACAAAAATTTTAATTTCTTTATGATTGCTATTCTTTGGTGTTAAGACATTGAACATTGTGCACTGGACACAGTTTATATCATGTGTACACTATGAGGAAGCCCTATGAATGAAGACACCATAACACCCTGGAAATAACTGTTGAATGATCTGTTGTTTGTTGGGTAAAATCAAAGTCCGAGGGCATCCTCTATTCACATTATTGTATTATTGTAATACATTATCCCAAAATTCAGTATGGATTCCAGATCAGTGCCCAAAATAGTTACTATGCTCCAATAATTTAATTATTGGTGCTAACAAGCACTTAATTGGCACTACTACTACTTATCATTTCTATAGCGCTACTAGACATATGCAGCGCTGTACACTTGAACATGAAGAGACAGTTCAAGTGTACAGCGCTGCGTATGTCTAGTAGCGCTATAGAAATGATAAGTAGTAGTAGTAGTAGTGCCAATTAAGTGCTTGTTAGCACCAATAATTATGATTTGGCCACCGATCTGGCTACATGCTATTTTGTAAGTATGGGCGCCTAAATTGGGTCACGTGCAACTAAAAAGAGGGCATGGCCATGGGAGGGGCATGGGCGGGTTTGGGAATTCATAAAATATGTACCCAGTGCTATAGAGTTTTGGAGGTCCGCAGCCAATTTGCATGCCAGGATTTACACCGGGTTTCAACTGGCATAAGTCCTTGAGCCTAAAGTTGAGCACTGAATTTGGCGCTCATCGCTAGTCTATAAAGTGTGCTCATCCCGAGGTGCCCTTTATAGAATAGCATTGAGTGCTGAATTTTTGGTGCCATATATAGAATCTGGCCCTATATTTTTTGATTCCCAGAAAAGCTTCTTTGTACTGACATTTTTTCTGAAATGTGGTTTATCTTAAGTTACTAGAGTTTTTATGATTGTTATATTGTTTATTTTGTGTTGGGAAGTTTTCAGTACAACTTGGTTGTTACTGTGTATACACAGTGGCATTTCAAAGGAGAGTAGAACCTGGAAAACATAGGAAATAATTTTATGAAGCATTTTCAGCTTGTCAATCGTATTTTATGGGCAGAAAATGGCAGTTATGAAATTGTGCAGGTGTATATATGCATACAAGTATGAGTGCCGACAAGTGCATGCGTACTTTTACACAATCCATACTTAGGTGTTCTGGGAGCATAGTTTGGGTAGTTCAGAGGCAGAGTTGCGATGTACACACATACTTTTAAAAACACATCTGTACATGTAGGGAGTATATGCACATATTTATACCTTTCCTGGAGCAGGTATAAATTTGTGGAAGAGCATTTGTATGCTATTAGGGATTATTTTTTGAACCTATTTTACAAAGGCATATAGGTGCTTACGTTTCCTTTTTAAAATATGTAAACAAGAAAATCCTGTGCTATGAAACAAAAACAGCACATCAACTCTAGTCACAGCGCATTCTAGATGTTCTCAGTGATTAATGGAAAAATTATTTTGGACATTCATAAGAGAGCGCAGTCAACAAATCACTTACAGTGAACTATGCTGTTGCCAAGCACTCTGATATCCATCATCGGTCCAAAAGAAATACTTAATTTCTGCACAAATTGCTATTCCCCTCCCTCCCCAAAAAATTATTTATAAATATATGTACATATTAGTTTTAAGGCACTTAAATGTTCAAAATTCTGCTTGTAGAGATATTCACTTTTTTTCTCCGTGAGTGTTGTGCCAGCAACAGAACACAGCACTTTGTTTCGAGGCTGAAATCAGTAGCTAAAGGAGACAAAAATATACTTCCTTGTGTTTGACCACCTGACATAGAGCGGTAGTTCAAACTGCAGTGCTGAGTTCTGTTCCCAGTGCAATGCTCCCTGATAGAAGAGAAGTGGATATCTGTACAAGCAAAATTAAGTTTATATATATATATATATATATATATATATATAGCAATTTGTGACCACTGATGGTTATCTAAGAGTGCATAGCGACAGCATAGTTCACTATAAGTGATTTGTTGATTATCTTGTCTTCTGAAGGTCCAAAATATTTCTTTTGAAAAATTTTATTGCTGCCCAGTTATAACATTATGCACATACCTTATGTAATGAATATTGAAAAAAGGAATATGCATGGAAGCGTGATCTATTTTAATGAACTGTTAACTAATAAAACTGTTTGATCATTTTTATATACTAGTTGCATGTTTGATAATTTAACTATAAAATAAATACATACTTGCCATGTATTTAGCCATGTTTGGTTCAAGTGCACAATTATAGTCTGACAAAATGTCTCATTTCCTATTCCTCCATTTGCAAACTCATGCTTGTCTCTTATGCGACAGGGTATGGAAAGACATGGTGGTAAAGTATGTCTCAGGGTGACAGAGGCTATATGAGGGGTATGTGTGTGTGTTTTTTTTATTATTATTTATTTTATTAGTTTTTTTACATTTCCAATATAAATGTATAAGCAATATTTGAAAATGACAAAGGGAATAAACAATAACAATCAAAGAAATCTTTCCCCTTCAACTTTGTCCTCAGTACTGAGATCCAGATACTAGGCAAAAAAAATATAAAAGGAAACTAAAGAATACATATTGTGCCATTAGAGCTTGCAGAGCAATACAGTTCCCGCTAGCCGACTAACTAGCATATTAACAATGGGATGTAGCCAAAGGAACATTAACACTTTCTCTGGAATTAACAAATTGAATCAATTTTTGGGGATCAAAGAAAACATAATTATTAGTGTTTAGATATACAAGCCCCTGTTATATACTGGGCTCTAGCTATGAGCGGAAAGCCCTCTGCTGGTATTCCCAGTATTTCACCAAAATATTTTTTTAGCATTTCTATAGCAGGAATTAATGGTGATTTGGGGAAGTTTAAGAACCTCAGGTTGTTTCTACGTCTTTGATTCTCAAGGTATTCAAGCTTACGAGCTTGAATATCCTTCTCCTTTATAAGCATTGAAGTAACATTTTGAAGCTGGATAACTTCTCCTTCCAACGCTATGATCTTATTTGATTGTTCCTGGACATTTTCGGACAGATTTCGAGAAGATTGTTTAAGTTCCAATATGTCTCCCTTAAAGGAGTTAGAAACTGTTAAGAAGTTAGTGTTCAAACCTTGGATAGCATCCCAAAGCGACTCCAGCGTCACCACAGCCGGCCTTAACACTCCTCCATTTCCACTGGAAGTATCATTCCGTGCCAGAGACGAGGAGCACAGGAGACCCTGGATCCCCTCCGTTGTTATTCTGCTTGGGGTCGAAGCACTAGCGGGCCCCCCTCTCTCAACAAACGAGGGCTGTATTCCACCAATCCCCTCCACCTGCTGCATCTCCGCCACTGCTGAATCGCTTCCAGGTCGTAGGGGGGCTCCCTCAATGCTATGGTCCGCGTCAAAAAACGCGGAACCTGTCAAAGCGAGCGTCTGCTCCCATAGCGCTTGTGTGTGTGTATGTTTGTTTCTGTGTGTGTCTTAGTACCTATGCATACATATGTTGGCCATGAGGGCTCTCAAGGACTAGTCTACACACACCTATGCCTTGATTTTGCAGAAGGAGGTCTTCACCCTGAGAGCCCCAAGCCTCAGTCTGCAGGCTATGGCTTGGTGAGATGATCCTGGCAGAGGTCCCATGCAGCCATAGGCAATAGGGGCCTTTTAGAGCAATTACATGAGGGTCACATAAGAACCACATTATACTGGAAACCCACTGACTGGCACCAATATCTACATGCTTCCACCTATCACCTACTCTTATGTCCATTGTGGTACAACTGCATTTGTTCTGACTCTGAGAAAAACTCCCATCTCAAGAAACTACAATGGACATTTTTTAAGATTACACTATCCCCTAATCAAGTGAATAAGCAGATCAATAGGGCCAAACAAATACTTAGGAACAATCAGCTACAGGACCATCCAAAAAAAAGAAAATAGCAGAATACCCCTGGTTGTCACTTATAGCTCCCAGCTGAAACTACTAAAATGTATCATCAAGGATATACAACCCATCTTGCACAATGATGCCACCCTCTTTTAGGTCTTGGGTGGCACACCTGTCCTGGCATACGGACAGCTCCCTAACCTCAGATACTCACTAGAAACTATGGCTCCAGTCAGGAACTAGACGCTGCTAGAAACCAAGATGCCAACTGTATCCTTATATTCACTCAGGTAACACTGTCACAGGACCCAACGACATCAATACAATATTTGGAGCTCATTTACCTGCTCTTCCTCCAATGTAGTATATGATGTTATCTGCCAGCAATGTCCCTCTGTTGTCTACATAGAACAAACAGCTCAGTCTCTAAGAAAAATAATAAATTAAAACAAATCTGATATTAGAAATGGCAAAATTCAAAGACCAGTAGGAGAGCATTTCAGTCTTCTAGGAGACACTCTATTTTACCTTAAATTTGCTATACTTCTACAGAGGAACTTTAAAGGGACACTCCAGCATGAAACTGCTAAATTGGAACTTGTCAAAAAGCCAGACACCATCAAAATAGCCTTAAGAGGGGCAATAGATTTGTTACTGTACAGGTGGGAGCGGACTAAAGTATTCTGAGATCATCCTCTCTTGGTTCTCTCACACCCACAACAGCTGTCCGTTAACTGAACTATGCAGCCATTATCTCTACCTTTCTACACCCTGCCCTGCACTTTCCAATTCTTTATCTTATATGCTTGTCTCCTTCACCAATCATCATTCTATATATATATACTCCTTTCCTGAACTCATGCATCTGATGAAATGGATTCTATTCCTCTGTCAATTTAGTTACACCAAACTAACATGGCTACCCCTTTTAAAGTTTATATTCTGAGAAGGTATAGCCTTTCCCCCCCACCCCCCAGGTTTTCTACTACACTGGTAGCTGGTCCTGAGGTAGGTGTGGTACCCTCTCCTTCTAGAGCTGTCCTCTAGACTCTTTTCTGACCCTCATCACTCTGAAGGGTCTCTTCTTCATACCAACCTCCAGTCCCTGGCTCTCACAGCCTGGATGTTGTGAGCCTGGAATTTGCCTCCTTGTGTCTACCTGAGGGTATCTCCAGGGTCTTCCTAGCTTTCAGGAAAGATTCTACTTAGAGGCATTACTCCTTTAAGTTGAGGTATGCCATCTGGTGTGAGAGCAAGGCCCTAGATCCTCTCGCTTGTGCTACACAAAAATTGCATGAGTACCTCCTGCACCTCTCTGAGTCTGGTTTGAAAAGCAACTCTGTAAGAGTTCATCTCAGTGCAATTAGTACTTTTCATCACCATGTGGGAGGTAAGGCTATCTCTGGACAGCCTCTAGTTGTTCACTTCATATGAGGTTTGCTGTTGAAAAAGCCCCCTATCAAACCTCCGACTGTGTCATGGGACCTCAACTTCATCCTCATCCAGCTGATGAAAGCTCCTTTTGAGCCACTAGACTCCTGAAAGGTCTTATTTTTGGTGACAGTCACTTCAGCTCGCAGGGTCTGGGAGCTTCAGGCCTTATTAGCAGATCCACCTTATAAGAGGTTTCATCATAACAGAGTAGTTCTCCACACACACTTTTAAGTTTCTCCCTATGGTAGTGACAGAGTTCCATCTTAACAAGTCAATCATCTTGCCAACATTCTTCCAGAAAGCACATGCCTACCCTGGCAAAAGTGCACTGCACAGTTTGGACTGCAAGCGAGGCTTGGCCTTCTATTACTACTACTACTACTACTATTTAGCATTTCTATAGCGCTACAAGGCATACGCAGCGCTGCACAAACATAGAAGAAAGACAGTCCCTGCTCAAAGAGCTTACAATCTAATAGACAAAAAATAAATAAAGTAAGCAAATCAAATCAATTAATGTGAACGGGAAGGAAGAGAGGAGAATAGGTGGAGGCGAGTGGTTACAAGTGGTTACGAGTCAAAAGCAATGTTAAAGAGGTGGGCTTTCAGTCTAGATTTAAAGGTGGCCAAGGATGGGGCAAGACGTAGGGGCTCAGGAAGTTTATTCCAGGCGTAGGGTGCAGCGAGACAGAAGGCGCGAAGTCTGGAGTTGGCAGTAGTGGAGAAGGGAACAGATAAGAAGGATTTATCCATGGAGCGGAGTGCACGGGAAGGGGTGTAGGGAAGGACGAGTGTGGAGAGATACTGGGGAGCAGCAGAGTGAATACATTTATAGGTTAGTAGAAGAAGTTTGAACAGGATGCGAAAACGGATAGGGAGCCAGTGAAGGGTCTTGAGGAGAGGGGTAGTATGAGTAAAGCGACCCTGGCGGAAGATGAGACGGGCAGCAGAGTTTTGAACCGACTGGAGAGGGGAGAGGTGACTAAGTGGGAGGCCAGCAAGAAGCAGATTGCAGTAGTCTAAACGAGAGGTGACAAGGGTGTGGATGAGGGTTTTGGTAGAGTGCTCAGAAAGAAAGGGGCGGATTTTACGGATGTTGTAAAGAAAGAAACGACAGGTCTTGGCGGTCTGCTGGATATGAGCAGAGAAGGAGAGAGAAGAGTCAAAGATGACCCCAAGGTTTCGAGCTGAGGAGACAGGGAGAATGAGAGAGCCATCAACAGAAATAGAAAACGGGGGGAGCGGGGAGGTGGGTGTGGGGGGGAAAATGAGAAGCTCGGTTTTGGTCATATTTAATTTCAGGTGGCGTTGAGACATCCAGGCAGCAATGTCAGACAAGCACGCTGAAACTTTGGTTTGGATGCAAGGTGAGATATCAGGGGTAGAAAGGTAGATTTGGGAGTCATCAGCATAGAGATGGTAGGAAAAGCCATGGGATGAGATTAATGAACCAAGGGAAGAAGTGTAGATAGAAAAGAGGAGGGGACCAAGAACAGAACCCTGAGGTACGCCGACAGGCAGAGGGATAGAAGTAGAAGAGGAGGGTGCGGAGGGAGAGGTAGGAAGAGAACCAGGAAAGGACAGAGCCCTGGAATCCAAGTGAGGACAGGGTATCGAGAAGTATGCTGTGATCGACAGTGTCAAAAGCCCATAGACAGTCCACCCAGCTTTTTGTTTCTTTTGATCCCAACAGGATCTGGATAGCAATTGGCAAACAAACTTTATCCAAGCGGCTAGCAAACTGCATCTCTTTCTCTTACACCTGTGCTGGGTCAAGTCTGGAGGCTCATGTCACGACTCACAATGTCAGAACCATGTCTGCATCGGTAGCCCACTTGAGGTCCACCTCTATCGAGGAGACTTGGAAGGCAGCAGTGTGGTTTTCAATCCACATTTTTACATCTCACTACAGCCTTGAGCAGAATATCCAGTGTGACAGCTACTTTTGTCAGACAGTCCTCAAAATCTGTTGGTGTCTAGAATCCAACTCCACCCTCCTAGGCTCGTTATTTCAGTTCCAGGCTGCACTTTCACAACCAGTTGTATATAGTTTCAAGTTAATTGGTTTCTTAGGCCTTGCTGTTGCAAGTCTCTAAAGTCCTAACACTGTTGTTTTTGGTGAGCCTGGTAGCTAGGGATTCCCAACTGTGAGAATGATTTGGCCTTCTTATCCACGGAGAAAGCAAAGTTAGTTACCTGTAGCAGGTATTCTCCAAGGAAAGCAGGCCAGTTTTTCGCACAAACCCTCCTTCTTCCTCTTGGAGTTGTTTTTTCCAGCTATGTTACTAGACTGCTGGTCTTCACTCGCACGTAAGGCAGGAAGGCACCAACACATACGGTGGGCCTAATGCTTCTTAAAGAAAGCGTGTACTGGGCAGTGTCCACACAGGGTTCCGTTGGAAGATGTCACCCAGTTGTGAAAATAATTGGCCTGCTGTCCTTGGAGAACACCTGCTACAAGTAAGTAGATTTGCATTTTACCATTTGTTAAGTGCATTATAGATAATGTAGATGAACTTATCTGCTTTGTTTGTGAATTTCTGTTTTTTCTACAACTAGGCAGAATGCAAGGGAACATACATAATTTCAACAATTAACAAAAACATAAAACAGCAGGGTTAACAGTATTTACTGGTAACAAGTGATAAGTTTTTACATGCAAAGCACAGTTCATGCCTATTCCCTGCACCATTCCACACGATGCAGTTAACTCAAGATTGTCATGTGTTAAGTGTCAAACCCACCATCTTAACTTTAGCATGTGCTAATTCCTGTGTTAACTTGTTAATGTGTTTTACTTAAAGGCTTCTTTAGTTACACATATTACTCAGAGTGCTTGAGCAGCTGGGCTGGTTACATCATTGGAAGGGGACCCCCTTCCCACCCTCTCACTGCTTGTCCATTGCCCGAGATTCCTGTCGCTTTTTCTAGCAATAGTTCTGGCTTTCATGCAGAAGTGTTTTGCCAGAGTGTCTCCTGCTTGAAAACATTACGTCTGAGTGTGCCTCTAAGTCTTTCTTTACTACCGGACAAAAATGCTTGCTTCCTGGACGTTATGCTTTTGTATTTTTGAATAACATCTCACATATCTCCATATGTATTAGCTGATACCTCTCTAAATGTCTTTTAAAAGTAGAAAATGGAGACTACCTATATAGATTGATTCAAAGTTTATGCAACTACACAAAAGAGCTTTAGATGCTTGGAAAGCCATTTTGTGGAACCCATAAACGCAGATTTTAAAAGTTTGAATCATTTCATTGGAAATGAAGATATATACCATGCATTATTGAAATTTAGAGCTTGAGATTAGAATGTTGGTAAGATCATTAAAACTTCATTTGTGAATATCAACTTCCAGATTTAGTAGTGGAGAAACTGTGGCAAAATGCAGATTATTTTCCATCATTTGGGAGGTTTGTATTATCAGTTCACAAAGTCTCATTAACATTCTAGCTCTGTATAGCCATCGTTCCTTGCTAGCTTACCAGCTGTTCCTGCTGCTCGTTACAATGTCTGATGTGTTCAGATCGCTGGGTTCCTGCACTCACCACTGAGAAGAGACAGCCCTTCCACTGGGGATACCCACGTGTCTGCCTGTCAGCAATGGCACCGAATAAAGTAATAGGCCCTCGCATGGCATATGGTGTCTGGATTCATACAAGATGCAAAACTATTCTGCTACTAATGCACAATGACTCATAGCATTGCTAATTTTTTGAACAAAAGCCTGCTTCCACACCCACACTTTTAACCCCTCAGGCTAAATAGACCTCTTTAGATATAGTGCTGTAAAAATGGAAGTAGGTGACTTCTGGTGATATATTGATTAAAAATACATGAAGTTTAAGGGTTTGTTCTAGCATTTAGAATTCTTGGATTCTTTGTTATTTTGGAAGGTACCTAGATTTTGTCTGTTTTCGTTTGGTTCCAATTCTTACATTAAGAAACATGCTCATACTTTGAACAGTTCTGTAGCTTGATTGTTCCATTAATATTATTAACTTAGCATGAAGTCAAACCAGCCTGTTCACTTTCAGTTTAAAGCAATATTTGATAAAGAGAAATGCAAGAGAAGACTTTAGTATCTTGGATGTAAGCAGTAGGACACTAATTTTGAATATTGCAGAAGAAATTGTGAAAGAAGTATCAAATATTACATTGCAAAACATTTTCACATAGTGGAATTAATTAACTAATCACATATAAGCAAAGCTGAGCACAGAAATAATATAAAAATCTCCAAATTAAGACGGTGACAGTGACGTAGCAAATTCTTCTATAGGCTGTTAGTCAGATTTTGTTTCTTTGTGTCTATTTCCACATGATGAAGAGCACTGTAGAACTATACCCTCACTTTTAAGCAAGCCAAAAAAGTGTATATTATGGAAATTTTTTAGAAAATAGGTTTTAAGTTACTAAAAATGAAATAAGATGACCTTTCAGATTTTTTTTTTCAGTATACAACTTTTAAGAACCAATTTTGTGTCCCTATTCAATTCCCCATTGCACAAAAGCAAGCTATGAGAAAAAGAAGGTTAAGAGCTTTTTGCTTTTCTATGAATAGGGATCTAATTAATGATATAGGAAAAAAACATGATTTTTAAACAGTCTTAATAACCCATTTTCCAGATAACAGCATTAATAATAATTCTTGTTTAAAAAGCCCAAGTACCTGACATTTTGCATTTCCCTTTAGCTGGAAAGATAAAAAGAAACCTGTGTCTCATTTTCAATAATGTATTTAGAATGTGACAAAAAGATTTCTGTTCTATTCATTTCTGCAACCACTTATGTTCACATCACTGCCCTTTTGGGTTTCATTGGCTGTAACCCTTTCTGTGCTACATTTCATTCCTCCTTGCTGTATCACCCTTCACATACTTCCCTTTTTTATAAAGGATAGAGTGCACAGCATAGAGATAATCCTGAAACAGATTTTCAGGCATGGATGGATTCTTTGCCATAGCAGTGAGGGGAAAGTAGTTAACTCTGCATAAGCATTTTCCTGACTAGGCTTTGCAGTGCTTGTTGGTCTTTGTGTTACTGTTTTATGACTTGTTGCCATCATAATTCTGCTCATCTTACAGGTTTCTGTAATTGTGATTCATGTGCAATCACTTGTTTTATTGAACCTCATTAAGGTCTGCAAACCTTTGTACCCACTTACAGTAATTAGAGCCCAGATAGCCTTTCCATCTGTTCCACAAGCACTATTTAATTAATGAACTTTTTAGGTATTTTTTGCCTTATAAAAAAAACTCAAGTTGTTGAATAGGATTAGTGTGCTATTTTTTCCTCATTTACAAAATGTAGTACAGTAGTTGAAGTAAGTCTAAAATAGATTAAAGTGGAATTATAATGATAGCGTGTTTATTTTTTAATCATCTAGAACTGGACTTGCATCACTTTGCATTTGTCCACATTAAATTTCAGACGATTTGCTACTCTTTAATTTTCCAGGTTTAGAGAGATTTGTTTGTTTCTCTGACTCATCAGCATTGACTACCATTTCTAGCACTGGTATCTTTCACATCTTCTGTGAAAACCGAAGCAAAGAATTCACTTAATTTCTCTGCTATGGCCTTGTCTTCCCTGAGTGCCCCATTTACCCCTCGGTCATCTAGCAGTCCAACTGATTCTTTTAATAGCTGCTTGCTTCTATTATACCTAAAAAAGTTTTTACTATGTGTTTTTGCCTCCAATGCAATCTTCTTTTAAAGGTCTCTCTTTGCCTTCCTTATTAGCATTTTGCATTTCACTTGCCATGCCTTATGCTGATTCCTTTTATTTTCAGTTGGATCCTTCTATTTTCTGAAGGATTTTCTTTTAGCTCTAATAGCTTCCTTACCTCACTTTTTAACCATGCCGGCTATCGTTTAGCCTTCCTTCCTCTTTTTTTAATACATGGAATATATTTGGTCTGGGCTGCCAGAATGGAATTTTTACACCTGATGTAAATTTTTTTTTACTTTTGCAGCTGCTCCTTTGGGTTTTTTTTTGTTGTTGTTGTTTGTTTACCATTTTCCTCATTTTATCATAGTCTCTTTTTTCAAAGTTAAATACTAATGTATTGGATTTCCTGTGTATACTTACTCCAGAGATTATATCAAATCTGATCATGTTATGATCACTGTTATCAAGTGCCCCACCACCATGATAATAATGGGTGACTTCAATTATCCAAATATAGACTGGGTAAATGTAACATCGGGACACGCTACAGAGATACAATTCCTTGATGAAATCAAGGACAGCTTTATGGAGCAACTGGTGCAGGAGCCGACGAGAGAAGGAAAAATTCTAGACTTGGTCCTTAGTGGAGCGCATGATCTGGTGAGGGATGTTATGGTACTGGGGCCGCTTGATAGCAGTGACCATAATATGATCAGTTTTGACATCGACCTTGAAGTAACTGTACACAGAAAGTCAAATACGTTAGCGTTTAACTTTAAAAAAGGAGACTATGATAAAATGAGAAGAACGGTTAAAAAAAACCTTAGGGGGGCAACTGAGAGAGTAAAAACTGTACAACAGGCATGGACGCTGTTCAAAAATACCATCCTGGAGGCCCAGGCCATACATATTCCGCAAATTAGAAAAGAAAGACGGAAGTCCAAAAGACACCCGGCCTGGTTGAAAAGCGAGGTGAAGGAAGCTATTAGGGCTAAAAGAAACGCCTTCAGAAAATGGAAGAAGGAACCGTCTGAAAATAACAAGAAACAGCATAAGGAGTGTCAAAGCAAATGCAAGGCGCAGAATAAGAAGGCCAAGAGGGAGTATGAAAAAAAGATAGCATTAGAGGCAAAAAAACATAGTAAAATTTTTTTTCGGTATATTAAAAGCAGGAAGCCGGCAAAAGAATCGGTTGGGCCGCTGGATGACCGAAGGGTAAAAGGAGCGATCAAGGAAGACAAAGACGTAGCGGAGAGACTGAATGAATTCTTTGCTTCAGTCTTCACCGAGGAAGATTTGGGTGGGATACCGGTGTCGGAAATGGTATTTCAAGCGGACGAGTCGGAGAAGCTTACTGACTTCACGGTAAACCTGGAGGACGTAATGGGGCAGTTCAGCAAACTGAAGAGTAGCAAATCTCCTGGACCGGATGGTATTCATCCTAGAGTACTGATAGAACTGAAAAACGAGCTTGCGGAGCTACTGCTAGTGATATGCAACTTATCCTTAAAATCGAGCGTGGTACCGGAAGATTGGAGGGTGGCCAATGTAACGCCCATTTTTAAAAAAGGCTCCAGGGGAGATCCGGGAAATTATAGACCGGTGAGTCTGACGTCGGTGCCTGGGAAAATGGTAGAGGCTATTATTAAAAACAAAATTACAGAGCACATCCGAGGACATGGATTACTGAGACCAAGTCAGCGTGGCTTTTGTGTGGGGAAATCTTGTCTGACCAATTTACTTCAATTCTTTGAAGGAGTGAACAAACATGTGGACAAAGGGGAGTCGGTTGATATTGTGTATCTGGATTTTCAAAAGGCGTTTGACAAGGTACCTCATGAAAGGCTACAGAGGAAATTGGAGGGTCATGGGATAGGAGGAAATGTCCTATTGTGGATTAAAAACTGGTTGAAGGATAGGAAACAGAGAGTGGGGTTAAATGGGCAGTATTCACAATGGAGAAGGGTAGTTAGTGGGGTTCCTCAGGGGTCCGTGCTAGGACCGCTGCTTTTTAATATATTTATAAATGATTTAGAGATGGGAGTAACTAGCGAGGTAATTAAATTTGCTGATGACACAAAATTATTCAAAGTCGTTAAATCACGACAGGATTGTGAAAAATTACAAGAGGACCTTACGAGACTGGGAGACTGGGCGGCTAAATGGCAGATGATGTTTAATGTGAGCAAGTGCAAGGTGATGCATGTGGGAAAAAAGAACCCGAATTATAGCTACGTCATGCAAGGTTCCACGTTAGGAGTTACGGACCAAGAAAGGGATCTGGGTGTCGTCGTCGATAACACACTGAAACCTTCTGCTCAGTGTGCTGCTGCGGCTAAGAAAGCGAATAGAATGCTGGGTATTATTAGGAAAGGTATGGAAAACAGGTGTGAGGATGTTATAATGCCGTTGTATCGCTCCATGGTGCGACCGCACCTTGAGTATTGTGTTCAATTCTGGTCGCCGCATCTCAAGAAAGATATAGTAGAATTGGAAAAGGTGCAGCGAAGGGCGACTAAAATGATAGCGGGGATGGGACGACTTCCCTATGAGGAAAGACTAAGGAGGCTAGGGCTATACAGCTTGGAGAAGAGACGGCTGAGGGGAGACATGATAGAGGTATATAAAATAATGAGTGGAGTGGAACAGGTGGATGTGAAGCTTCTGTTCACGCTTTCCAAAAATACTAGGACTAGGGGGCATGCGATGAAACTACAGTGTAGTAAATTTAAAACAAATCGGAGAAACTTTTTCTTCACCCAACGTGTAATTAAACTCTGGAATTCGTTGCCGGAGAAAGTGGTGAAGGCGGTTAGCTTAGCAGAGTTTAAAAAGGGGTTGGACGGTTTCCTAAAGGACAAGTCCATAAACCGCTACCAAACGGACTTGGAAAAATCCAAAATTCCAGGAATAACATGTATAGAATGTTTGTACGTTTGGGAAGCTTGCCAGGTGCCCTTGGCCTGGATTGGCCGCTGTCGTGGACAGGATGCTGGGCTCGATGGACCCTTGGTCTTTTCCCAGTATGGCATTACTTATGTACTTATGTACCATTACCTCCTGTACCATATTGTGAGCTCCCCTAAGAACTAGGTCTAGAATTAAACTACCACAGGAACCCAGTCTTCCTGAGACAAATGCAGCCTGCACTTTGAATTTGTTTTCAGCTTTGAACCACTTTCCAGACTGGCCAACAAGCATTAAGGGCCGTGTTTACTAAGCTGCACTATAGGCAAGCTAGCGGTTTTAGTGTACGCTAAAAATTAGCACATGCTAACGCTAGAGACGCCCATAAGAATATATGGGCATCTCTAGCTTTTAGCGAGCGCTAAAAATGCTAGTGCACCATAGTAAACAGGGCCCTAAATGTTTTGGTAATTCCCACCAAAATTTATAGTGTCTGAGCTGTGCTTCTAGCTGCATTGTGGGTGGCTAAATGTTTTGCATTTCTGTTGGAAGACAATCCTATTATTTGATTGCTCCATTTCAATCCATTGCTTCTGTCCTGGGTGGGGGATGGGCTTTGCACTGCCCAAGTTAAAAAGAAAAAAGGTTTATATTTAATATTGGTGGGGGGGGGGGGGGGCTTCTCTTCTGGTTGTGAGTGGGCTCTGCACTGCCCAGATTAAAAAAAAAATCTTTAGATTTAATATTGGTGGGTTTCTGGGTGGGAGTGGGCTCTGCAGTGCCCAGATTTATTTTTAAATGTTTTATATTTAATGTTGCTTAATTTACTGTGTTCACTGCTGTGATACAACTGCCTTTAGTGGTATATCAAATTTAATAAATAAACATAGAAACATAAATATTTGTAGTCGCAGTTATTTTTACTCAAAAAGTATTATATTAGGTACTTAACTTTTTTACTTTTACCTGAGTAAATTTTAAATGTGTTTTTCAATGTACATTTTACTTAAGTATAAAAATATGCATTTATCTTTACTTTTACTTAACTACTTTGACCTAGTACTTTAAACAACAGCGCTTTTGAGACATGATTACAGTTGTTCCTGTGGTGAGAAATTGCCTTTAGACTTGCGTGACTACCTTTGCTTTATATGCCTGATTACTAGGACTAAAATATAAAACAACATATGCATCCAGCTTCTCTTATATAAGCACGTAAATATGGAATGCACTTCCAAATGTCATGAAAACAATGCACGACCTAACAAACTTCCGGAAATTGCTAAAAACCAACCTGTTCACAAAGGCATACCAGAATGATCCAACCTAAACACTTGAACCCTCCAACACAATCGAAACTACTGCCAGAACTGGACAAAACTTAACTCTCTCTCCTTGAATACTTATATGCTCTGTCATCTATGATCATTAATACTTGACCACTCTATTTCTCTTACTGGAATTGGCTATTGCAATAACGGTACTATGTAGGCCACATTGAGCCTGCAAATAGGTGGGAAAATGTGGGATACAAATGCAACAAATAAATAAATAAGACTAATGTAAGAATATTGTAGTAGGTGTGAAGGTTCTGTATGATTGTTCTTTCCTATGTTATAGTATGGAGTTTTTTTCCAACTCTATTAGATTTTAATAAGTGTAAACTGCCTCGATTTGCTTGCAAGGCAGGCGGAATATGAAGTTAATAAACAATAAATGAGTGAAGGTTTATTTCATACGAAACCTCCCATCAAACCACCTCCAATGGCATGGGATCTCAATTGAAGACTGACCTAGAGATGGGGACCCACAGTTAACTGTGGTAAACCATAGTAAAACTACGATAATAGAAAAAAATTTGTGCCATTTACCGCAGGTGTGGGAGCAAACTTTTTTTACTACCGTGCGGGAATGGTAAAAAAGCCTTGCTCCCATGGTAAAAAAAAAAAAAATCACAGTTACAGCTTCTGCGGGTCTAACATCTCTCTGTCTTCCTCCCTCTTTCCCCTCTTTCCATACTTCTACCATGTGCACCATGAACAGCGATCCCCACACAGGCCTGCTCCGGGGCCTTCCCTCTATTGGCTGCCCTGCCTTCTGATGTAACTTCTTGTTTTCGCAATTTTGGTTAAACTTATGTTTTATAATTTTTACTCAGCCATTATGCATTTTGCATTGTGTGTGTGTGAAACCGAGGTATTCTGTTCGCATGAATTTTCTGTGGATCATTCTGTAGTAATTTGGCTTGTTCAGTTTTCCTGATAGTGAAGGGGATGTTTTTGAGGGAGGAGGGGAGACAGGTTATTGTTGATCCTTGTTCTGCATTGTTTGTGATTTATAAAATGACAGTTGTACAGGATATTGTTTCCTTTTGTACTTTAATAAAATGATTCAAATATAAAATCATAACTGTTCAAGACTTGTGCAATTGGGATCAGACAGAGCTGACGGGGACAGCACTCGCATGGATGGGGCGGGAACAGGAACAAATTTTGTCCCCGTGTCATTCTCTAATCTCAGTGTCATCCTAACAGCTCTCATGAAACTTGCATTTGAATCGCTTCATTCCTGTTCTCTGTAGTTCCTCTCATATAAGGTAGTGTTCTTAATATCTCTTACTTCTTGCCAGAAGAGTCAGGAAAGTTCAAGCCCTTATGGCAGACCCACCTTACACCAAGTTCTACCGTAACAGGATTGTGCTCCAAACCCACCCAAATTCCTCCCTAAAGTGGTAGCGGAGTTCACTTAAATCAGTCCATTGTACATCCTGTCTTCTTCCCCGAGCCACGCTCTCATCCTGGGGAAGCAGCACTGCATACCTTATGGAAGCGTTCTCTAGCATACTATCTACATACAAAATCTCAAGTCCTCCCAACTCTTTGTATCCTTCGACCCTAACAGATTAGGGATTCCCATCACCAAACATTCTATCTCTACTTGGATGGCTGACTATCGGGCTCATTTTCGAAAGAGAAAAACGTCCAAAACATGGCATAAATCTTCATTTGGACTTTTTTCTCACAAGAACGTCCAAATTAATATTTTCAAATCACAAGGGGGAGTGTTTTGAGAGGGGTGTTAAGGG
Organism: Microcaecilia unicolor; assembly: GCF_901765095.1. Taxonomy (NCBI): domain Eukaryota; kingdom Metazoa; phylum Chordata; class Amphibia; order Gymnophiona; family Siphonopidae; genus Microcaecilia; species Microcaecilia unicolor. The sequence goes on from NC_044033.1 coordinate 104,590,592, forward strand.
TGGGATCTGGGCGTTCGTAACACTTGGACATTTTCAACCATAATGGAACAAAATAAAACTGTCCAGGACTAAAACTAAGACGTTTTGAGCTAGACCTGTTTTTATAACAAATAAGATACGAAATGGTGCCCTAAGTGACCAGAAGGCCACTGCAGGGAATCAGGGTGACCCCCCCCCCCAATGCCCCCCCCCAGTGGTCACTGACCCCCTCCCAGCATGCAGGTCCCTTGAGTGATGTAGTGCTTAGTGCAGTGCACCATAGAATGGGAGACTCTGGTACCTAGCTCCCTCTACTTGTCATATATGTGGTGGAAACTGTGAGCCCTCCAAAACTCACCAGAAACCCACTGTACCCACATATAAGTAGCCCCTTCACCCTATTGTGAGCAGTGGGTTTTGGGGGTCTATGGAGAGCTCAGCAGATAAAATAAGGGATCAACAGTGAGATGTGTATCTGGGAGCATGTTTTTGAAGTCCACTGCAGTGCCCCTTGGGTGCCCCATTTATCTCCTGGGATGTCTGGGGAACCAGTCTACTAAAAATGCTGGCCCCTCCTACATCCCAATGGCTTGATTTTCTACGTTTTTCACTTGGACGTTTTTATTTTTGTTTTTTGGGGTTTTTGTTTTGGAAAATGGACCAAAAAACAAAACGTCCAAAGCACAAAACCTTGTTAGAAACAGTATTTTTGAAAACAAAACGTAAATGTTTTTCATTTTGGAAAACAAACATCTTTCTTATTCAGAGTTTGGACATTTTTTGCAAAACGTATAAAGTCGGACTTAGACGTCATATCGAAAATGCCCCTCCAGATTTCCTACACATATACTCAGGTTTGGATGACCCTTCATGACCGTGTCACTGCTCACAGTGTAAGAGTCATGGCAGCTTCAGTAGTCCATTTCCGCTCTGCCTCCATTGAAGAAATTTGCATGGTGACAACATAGTCATCTGTCCATACCTTCACTGCTCAGTACTGTCTGGAATAGCCAGCTTGGATAAGCAATGCTGCAGAATCTTTTTACTACTTAAAGTTATCTTTGCCCTCCGGCCCTTTTTTTCTAAAAATTCATTATGTTGTGAACCTGGTAGCTAATGAGTCCCACATGTGAGAATATACCTGCTTGTCCTCTGAGAAAACTAAGTTACATGCCTGTAGCAGGTATTCTCCAAGGACAGTGGACATATATTCTCACATCCCTCCCGCCTCTCCTTGGAGTTGTCTTCTTAGCTTTAGTACTATACTGTTCGTCCCATGCTTGGGCATCAGGCAGGAAGGCACTCATGCATGTGCGGTGGGGGCACTTCTTCAAAGATTTAAAGTGATAGTGCACTTGCTAGTGTCTGCACCAGGCTCTGTGGATGTGAGAATATATGCCTGCTGTCCTCGGAGAGCACCTGCTATAGGTAAGTAAAAGCTGTTTGAATATCCCAGTTTCTACCTAGATATCCTATGCAAAACTACTTTATTTCTATACTGTAATTTATTTTGCTATCAATGCTAATGAAAATTTTGTATCCCTAACAATAGTTAAATATTATTGCACCTGCTTTAAACAGTTTAAAGACTCTGCTATCATATCTGTATTGTCTTGTTATTGTAATGTAAAAGATGTCCTTGTAGTGAGCATTAACAGTTATATGAAAAACAGAACTCAGTTAAGCTTGCGTAGGTCGCTAGAGATTAAAGTATGCATCATACATTTTCTCCTTCTGTTACAGAGGAAGATGTTTGATATGCTAATGTTCACTTTCTCTCTTTTGATCCAGAAGTGCTTCTTATTGTTTTGAGCTGGGAAGTGTCTGCTTTATGTAGGCGTATGCTAATACATTTGTAGTCGATCATTGTTCAGGCTAGGATAACATAACTTGAGTTTAAGAAAAAATATAGTTTGCGTCAGTATGAAAAAAATATAAAAGAAACACAAAAATAGGAATTACAACAAATATCTCTTTGTTATCTAACCACTGCAGCTGCTACTGATTTTGCATGAAGTATTTTAAGGTAAGAATGCCATTAAAACTATTTTGATTTTTTAAGTATTCAGTTTCAGGTCAGCCTGATAGCTGAATGCAACATTTCCATGTAGAGGTCCTGGAATTGATTTCCAGGCTAGGCCACTGCTCCTTGGACTGGGTCGAATCTTAGATGTTTGAGGACAGTGTTCCAGCGTGTACATGGAGGGAATCTCCGCCATCATTCAGCAGCAACACCTAGTGATCAAACTCAGGGTCCACATTAACTAGAGGGAGGCTTAATTTATAAACCCTGGTCAAGGACTGTTGCTGCAGTGGCTCGGATGAGTTGGGAGTGGCACTAAAATTGTTAACTCTTCTCTTGTGGAAGGGCAGCTGCCAAAGAAGAGCTATGGTGCACCCCCCACTGAAAATGAGCTCCCTTGATGAGGACAAGCTCAAAAACTATCAACCAGATAGTTTCAGATATGTAAGTGACAAGAGGAAGTGCCATAATAGCATTGTGAGGCTCAAAGCTGAGGGAGAAAAATATGTGGAAGATGATAAGGATAAAGCTAAACTGCTTAATGATTATTTAGCTCTGTGTTCACGAATGAAAGACCGGGGGTAGGGCTGCAGAAAACAAAGGCTAAAGGAGATGGATGTATGGTAGACCAAGACCCGTTTACGGAGGACTGTGTTCGTGAGGAGCTTGCTAAACTAAAAGTAGACAGAGCGATGGGGCCTGACGGGATACACCCGAGGGTGCTTAAGGAACTCGGAGAAGTTCTGTCGGCTCCACTGACAGACCTCTTCAATGCTTCCTTAGAAACTGGAGTGGTCCTGGTGGACTGGAGAAGGGCAGATGTGGTTCCTTTGCACAAGAGTGGAAGTAAGGAGGAGGTTGGGAATTACAAACCTGTCAGTCTGACCTCGGTGGTGAGTAAGCTAATGGAAACGCTTCTAAAGAGGAGGATTGTGAGATTTCTTGAACTACATGGAATGTGGGACCCGAGGCAGCATGGCTTCACTAGTGGCAGGTCGTGTCAGACGAATTCTTCGACTGGGTGACCAAACAGTTTGATGTGGGAGGGGCGCTTGATGTGGTATACTTGGATTTCAGCTAAGCCTTTGACACGGTTCCGCACAGGTGACTGATAAATAAATTGAGTGCCCTCGGTATGGGACCTAGAGTAACTGATTGGGTTAAAAATTGGTTGAATGGTAGGAGACAGAGGGTAGTGGTAAATGGAGCGTGCTCTGAAAAAAAGGATGTCATCAGTGGAGTACCGCAGGGATCGGTCCTAGGGCCGGCTCTTTTTAACGTCTTTGTGAGCGATATTGCGGAAGGGCTGTCTGGTAAGGTTTGTCTCTTTGCGGATGATACTAAACTCTGCAACAGGGTGGACACCCTGGAGGGTGTGAATGACATGAGGAAGGACCTAGCGAAGCTAGATGAATGGACCGATATTTGGCAACTAAGGTTTAATCCCAAAAAATGCAGGGTCATGCACTTGGGTCGCAAAAATCCGAGGAAACGGTACAATATAAGGGGTGAAGTGCTTCAGTGTGCGAAGGAAGAGCGGGACTTGGGGGTGATTGTGTCTGATGACCTTAAAGCTTTCAAACAGGTAGAAAAAGCGACGGTCAAAGCCAGAAGGATGCTTGGGTGCATAAAGAGAGGCATGACCAGCAGGAAAAAGGAGGTGATAGTGCCATTCTATAAGTCTCTAGTGAGTCCCCATTTGGAGTACTGCGTGCAGTTCTGGAGACCGCACCTACGGAAAGATATAAGCAGGATGGAGTCGGTCCAGAGGGCGGCTACGAAATTAGTAAGTGGTCTTGAATGCAAAAATTATAGGGACAGGCTTATGAACCTCAACATGTATATACTGGAAGAGAGGAGGGAGAGAGGAGACATGATAGAAACGTTTAAATATCTCAAGGGCATTTATATACAGGAAGAGTGCCTTTTCCAAGTGAAGGAGAGCTCTGGAACGAGGGGGCATATGACAAAGTTAAGAGGGAATAGGCTTAGAAGTAACCTAAGGAAGTATTATTTCACAGAAAGGGTGGTGGAGGCGTGGAATGGCCTCCCAGTGGAGTTGTTGGAGTCGAGAACTGCTCCAGAGTTTAAAAAGGCATGGGATAAGTATGTGGGATCGCTTAGGAACAGGTAGGGTTACAGAGGATTGTTATGCTCTGCTACACTTCTCCGGGATGGGTCGGTTTCTGTTTCCTAACCCGGCAGCCATCATCCGGCTTGGAGCAAGAGCAGCAGCCATCTTGGCTAGCTCAGGAGGGGGCAGCCATCTTGTCTAAACGAGAACAGGAAGGAACTCCATATCTGGTCTTGGGAGGATCTCCTATGGGGGCTGCCATGTTGGATGCACCTGAGTTTGGTTTGCTCTGATTGCTTCACTATTTAAAGCACTGCCTCCAGGCCTTCTTTGCTTCGGCCTCAATTGTTCTGAGGAGTTGCTGTCGGAGTGCTGTTCGCCGGCTATCTCCTGTTCCTGATCTCCTGTGTACCGGACCTTGGCTACTTCTTGGATTTCGCTTGTTTGCTGCCTGCCTTGACCCTGGACTGATTTTTGACTATTCTTGCCTATTCGGAGTTCTGGTGCTGGACTGTGTCTGTATTCCTGCCATCCTGGTCAGCGGCTGTGCAACCCCGCCGGTTGCAGAAGTCCTGGTGGCCACCTGCAGCTGAGGGCTCAACTCTCGGTGAACGGTGGTCGCTTCCCAGGTGAAGCTAAGGGTTGTCTGGCTGCCTGACCGAGTACGGCATCTCTCCATCTTCGCTGTGCTCAGTCGGGGCACAAGGGCTCACACATTTCCAGTCTTAACAAGGATGGGCAGACTGGATTGGTCATATGGCCTTTATCTGCCATCATGTTTCTGTTTCTAACCAGTCTCTAACATTCCTGGCAAAACTTATAGAACAGACAGTCTGCATTCAACTCAATCGTTGGCTAAATGAAAGTAACTGGCTAGACCTATATCAGTCTGGTTTCAGACCTGGATATGGACTAGAAATAGTTCTGATGTCCCTTTCTTAATGACCTTCACAGAAACCATGACAGGGAATCTCCCTTGATACTAGTGTTGCTGGATTTCTCAGCAGCCTTCAACACTTTGGGACATAATATCATGCTTACAAGGCTGGCAGAATCAGTGGCACAGTATTGCATGATTTAAATCCTGTTTCTCAGACAATCAGTTCTGTTCAGCAACAGCACATTATCACCTTGGGCACATTTTTGGAAATATGAACTTCCCCTAAAATCGCAGGTCAGGAATCTTGGGATACTGCTAGGCCCATAACTCACTCTGATCCCATAGATTCAAACAGTCTTTAAAAATTGTCTCTATCACCTGCAGCAGCTATGAAATCCCTCTCCATATATTGGAAAGACAAGTCTGGCTACTGTGGTCTATACCATGAAAACATAACATAAAATATCTTACATACCGTGTCCAACCAGTAGCTCTAACGATTTACAAAATCAAAAAAAAAATAATATAGTAATTTATTTTTAAAAAACCCAATATCATTAAATTAAGACTATTAAGTTACATGAAATTGTACAACCAAGAAGCATATCAAATATAATAACAAATAGTCTAAAATTTAGAACTACAAAGAAAATTGATACAATATTTGGTAATAGTATGAGAGATGCTTTCTAACTAAACAGAATTAAAGTAATTTATGAAATCTCAACTAATCATATTCACATCACAGTTCTAGAGGTAGGGAATTCCACAGATATACCACAAGCAATGGTAAGAAGTTTTTAAATGATGAAAAAAGCCTAAATGAAGAAGGGAGAAGAAAAACAAGCTTAAGTCATCAGAGTGCCTTCTCAACAATTGGCAACATATTTTAGCAATTCACATAAGCTCCGCCATACTGGAAAAAGACCAAGGGTCCATCAAGCCCAGCATCCTGTCTCTGACAGCGGCCAATCCCCCCCCCCCAAAAAAAAAAAAAATTAATAATGTTCAATGGACTTTTCCTTCAGGAATCTGTCCAAACCCCTCTTAAACTCCGTAAGGCCAGCCGCTGCCACCACATTCTCAGACAACGAATTCCAGAGTCTAACTACACGCTGAATAAAGAAAAACATTCTCCTATTTGTTTTAAATCTACCATATTCTAGCTCCATCTTGTTTCCCCTGGTTCTGTTATTGTTTGAAAGTGTGAACAAACGCTTCACATCTGTCCGCTCTGCTCCACTCATTATTTTGTAGACTTCTATCATAACACCCCTCAGCCGCCTTTTCTCCAAGCTGAAGAGCCCTAACCTTCTCAGCCTTTCCTCATAGGGAAGTCGTTCCATCCCTTTTATCATTTTCATCGCCCTTCTCTGCACCTTCTCCAATTCCTTTATATATTTTTTGAGATGCGACTTTGCTTGTAATTTTGCCTGCAAGAAGGCACTACAACAGATTGGGTGGGAGGAACCTACAGGGCATGATTTGATGATATGATTGGGACCTGGTAAAGCCAAGGCCTGTTCCTGAAACCAACATTGGCCATAACTCACCGGGGTGCCTTCTCAACAATTGGTAACATCTTTTAGCAGTTCTATAGACTTTGCTGTAGTTTTTTTACTGCAGATCAAGTGGGAGGAACATACAGGGCACGACTTTATATCATTGGGACCTGATAAATTCTATGCCAGTTCTTGAGGCATCGCTCAGAAGGGTCACGCTAAGGGGCAAGCTGCATCCATTTGTGTGCCCCTTCATGTGCAGTTTTGTGTAGGATCATGAACTCAACTTTGTTGATCATTTGGTTTTAGTATTATATTGAACCTAAATTCCAGTGCTGTAGGTCCTATTGTATATTATTTTATGTTAAGATGGATTGATTTGTAATTTATAACATAATTATTTTACTCTTAGGTGGGTTGATCAATAGAGAGCAACTATTAGTGAATAGTTTTTCCATTCAGTTCCTTCCCAATACACACCTTCGTCAACCACGTGCACGACTTTAGAATACATATCTTCTGGATTGCATGGAATATATGCAGAATATAATTGAAGTAATCACAGATAATTATAAACGGCGGCTTTCAAAGCCAAATGTATAACTAAAGGAAGGAGGTTCTATAAAAACAAATTAGTTAATTAAGAATTAAATAGGGAGCTTTCTACACTTCTTATCCTAGCTATTATTTGAATGTTAGAGCTTTAGGAAAGAAAGTGATTTGTATAAGGGATTACCCTGCAGAACATTGGTCAGGTCTCTTATTTCTAACTAAAACCTGGTTGTGGTCAGATGATGATCCAATACTAAATGAGATATGTCCACCTGGATAAAAATATCTTTCAGTATCTAGAAAGGGCAAAAAAGTAGGTGGTCTTGGCTTATTGTATAAGTTTAATGTCCTTAGAAATTTTATCATGCAAGATAAAGTACACTACCCTGGCAGTTTTATAAAATGTATTTTATTTTACTGACCTCCTGGTAAGTGGTTGATAGCAAGAGATTAATTTTACGAATTTACAACTAAACATGCTTTGGCTTCGACATACAATCTAATTGTGAGAGGTATAAACCTACGCTTAGAGCAATCGGAAGATCCAAAAGTAGCTGATTAATGGTGTTTCAACAGTTTAGATTTTATAATTCCTATAATACAGCACACACATAAGAAAGGTCACCGACTTGATCTATTAGACTATTCAAATAATGGTTTCAAATAAATTGCTTTTTCAGAACCTGATTGGCCCCCAACCCTTTGGTCAGATTACTTTATTTTAAATTTTACAATTTATTGGCAGCAAACCAAGTTTAAAAACAAGTCTCAGCCTTATCTTTTCAGTTACAGTTCAAGGAGTAAGATAGATTCTAAGCAGTTTTGGAAGGAGATTGAGTCTGTCATTCCTATATCAACTTTTAGAACAGGTAGCTTGGATATATAATTGGAATGATGTTTGTGAACAACTATTAGATAAGATTGTTTCCAAATCTGAAAATAAAATCAAAAGACCAAGTAATAAAAGGTATAATTCACATATACTACTTTTAAAACAAAAATGCAGAAAACTTGAAAGGAGATAGCACAAGAATAATACTGATTATAATGAAATCAGTTGTAGTAAGGCAGTACAAGAATATAAAGATGCTATAGTTGAGGCCAAGAGAAATTATTACTCCTTTATGATTGACAGAGACATTTCTAATGTTAGGAAGCTTTTCCAAACAATTAATAATCTGATTGATAATAACCATGTTTGCACTTAGGCGAAAAACCACCCAAAGCTACTGTGTTTCAATCAAAAATATTAAAACTTTATAGGGAATTAGATGAACAAGATGAGCCTTTAAGATCTGGCTCTTTAGATTTCAATTGATTTTTCTAAAATACCAGTGAAGGATTTTGTTAGATTTTGCAATGGTGTTTTTAAACAGCATCCACACCTGATGCAAATTTTTGACCTTTGCAGCTACTTCTCTAAGTTTCTTTGTTGTTTTTTGGGTTTTTTTTTACTGTTCTCATTTTATCATGGTCTCCTTTTTGAAAGTTAAATGCTAACATATTGGATTCCTGTATGTACTTACTCCCAAGCTTATATCAAATCTGATCATATGCAAGTGGCCACAGAACCATTACCTCCTGCACCAGATCATGAGCTCCACTAAGGACTAGGTCTAGAATTTTCCCCTTCTTGTTCCTGAATCAGCTGCTCCATAAAGCAGTCCTTGATTTCATCAAGGAATTTTACCTCCCTGGCATGCCCTGATGTTACATTTACCCAGTCAAAATCAGGGTAACTGAATTCACCCATTAATATTGTGTTATCCAGTTTGTTAGCCTCCATAATTTCTGATAGCATTTCTACATCTAACTGTTTATCCTGGCCAGGTGGATAGTAGTACACTGCTATCGCTATCCTTTTCCCCTTTATGCAAGGAATTTCTATCCATAGGGATTCCAAGATGTGTCCTGCAGAATTTTTGTATTTGATTCAAGGCCCTCCTTAACATATAATTCTACCCCTCCACCAATTGATCCACCCTATCTCGGCGATATAATTTGTACCCTGGTATGACAATGTCCCACTGATTATCCTCCTTCCACCAAGTCAGAGATGCCTATTATATCTATCTTTTCATTTAGTGCAATATTACTACAAATCATTTCTATAGCGCTACCAGTCATACGCAACGCTTCACAATTGAATATTCTAACTCTCCCTTCTTACTTCTTAGGCTTCTTGCATTTGCATATAGATATTTCAAACTATATTTGTTGTTCCTATTTACAACTTGCTCAGCAGTTGATAGTGATAATTTGCAATCTTGAAAATCTGTCTTAATATAACTCCTCTACTGCATTCGGGTGCTTCTGGTACAATCTACTACAGACTAAAACATTTTTATAGAAGGACTATCTGGGTTATTTCCTACTTAAAGGAATACTAGATTGACCCCTGAGGCAGGCGCTTTTGTGTGCCAAAACACGGCTCGTGTCAGGTCCATTTCATTAAATATTATGCCATTGTTCCAGTTCTGGAGGCCCTTTTGTGCTTTGTTCGCTGCTTAACAAGCTTTTGACATTTTTAAAAAAGTGATCAAAACATTTCTATTTTGCAAATGTATTTTTTCTACATAGTTATATCATTAGCATCCTAAGCAAAGTTACTTTTTTTGTGACTTCCTAGATTGGTTCTAGCGTGATCTGCTTAGAACTGAAGTTGGTTAAAGAAGAATATGAAAACTGTAACTCATTTGTTCCCAAACCTGGTCCTGGAGAAAAATCTTTATCTAGAATTCAATTAGTTTAGATAGACATGGGGAAGCCACTGCTTGCCCTGAGATTGGCAGCATTGAATATTGCTACTATTTGAGTTTCTGCCAAATACTTGTGACCTGGATTTGCCACTGTTGGAAACAGGATACTAGGCTATATGGACCTTTGGTCTGAGCCAGTATGGCTAGTCTTATGTTCTTAACACTGCAGCAAGACATATAAATCAAGATATGACAAGATCATATTTCTTTTAAAATCTCTTCATTGGTTGCCAGTGATAGTTAGAATCAAATTCAAGATGTTGTGCTTAGTTTTTAAAATATTACACAGCTTTAATCCTGAATACAGGTCTAGTCATGACACAACTAGATTATACCATGTTAATACATTTACAGCTGCAACAGTTACAGCAGTGGCTCCCAAACCTGGTCCTGGAGGCACCCCAACCAATTTTCCACAATGAATATTCATGAGAGAGATTTGCATGCACTGCCTCCACTGCATGCAGATCTCTGTCATGAATATTCATTGTGGATATCCTGAAAACCTGACTAGCTGGGGTGCCTCCAGGACCAGGTTTGCGGGAAGTGGATTAGAGTCGAGAGAAGAATCTGTGGAAGATAAAACATTGACTTGAACAGTGATCTGCATTCTTATTTCCATATTTTGACTAACCAAGAGTTTGGACTGATTTAAAGCCCTAAGAGAAGGGAAATTGAACCTTTTGGCTGTTAGATCCTGGAGGGAGGAGAACTGAAGCTTCGGGACTTATCTGGGACAACCTGGAAGAGTGTTTCTAGATGTAGAATACTTCCAACCTTTGTAAGAAAGGGACCTGTTAAGAGGACCCAGAGGTCAGGAGGACCAGGAGAGCAGAGTGACTTTGGATTTTGGCTTGCATTTTGGCAAGTGGTGCTTTTGGATTTTGGCTTGTGCTTTGGCAAGTGGTTCTTATGGATTGTGGCTTGCGCTTCGGCACACGGTGCTTTTGAATTTCAGCTTGCACTTCAGCAAGTGTTGTGTTTGGATTTTGGCTTGTGGTTCAGCAAGAGGTGTTTAACGTGAAACCCTCAACCTACACTCAAGTAGGCAGCCTTGTTCACACCATTCTAGACATAATTAATTCTTGAACATTTTTTCACATGTCTACAGAGAAATAGAATCAAATCTGACATGTGTCCCAAGTTTACCAAAAACCAAAGTTGTCAGGCACTTGATGTAAAACTCCCTTGTGAAATCTGCATCAAGCCAGACTCCCAAACTACATGCCACTGCCTGAGGTTTAATGGAATTGCCATCTGATATTGGATTTGTGGAAGGAAAAGAAAAATATTTACTGTTTATCCAAAGTAATGTACTTTTTTTATTACAATACAATGATTAACATTTATATTCCACTACAAACCATTGCTAGATGATTGCGGATTACAATATAAAAGAGCAAGGCCAGCACTAGGAAATTACTTTATCCTAAAGAAACATCCAGTATTTCAAAATAAAATACTTCAAACTTTAACCCCAATATATAGGAAATAAATAAGTTTTAATGTTATTTGAAGTTTATGAAACTTCAAATAACGAGAGGTCAATCTCAGTTCAAGGGGAAGTGAATTCCAACATTGTGCTGATCTATAAGCAAAACCCATTGCATGAATAGATTTATACTTCACATTTTTTAAGGTGGGAAATTGAATTGTACCATGGTCTCTTGACCTGAATGAATGATCAGCTGAACCAACAACTATCAAACTGACCAGATATTCTGGAGTATTACCATAAAATACCTTATGCACTAGGGTGCATAATTTGAACTGACAGCAAGCCTCCAGTGGGAGCCAATGCAGGCTCTTCACTAGAGGTGTTACATGATCCATCTTTGATTTCCCAAAAATCAGTTTTGCTGCAGTATTCTGTAGAATCTTCATGTGCCTCAAAGACGTCTTAGGGCAACCTATATAAAGTGAATTACAATAGTCAAGCTGAGACAACACCAATGCCTATATCACAGTTTGAAAACGCTCCCGATTTACATTTTTTATGCATTGTAGTTAGAATCCCACAAAAGAGCAGAAGGAAACTGGCAGACCAAAAAAATGTAATTTAAGTATTGTAGTAGAATATATTTAATTAAGCAATTTTCTGTGCATTTCCTGCATGGATAGATACAGGTTTTAAAACTGCTTACTATTTTATTAAATTGCATTTCTGAATAATAGATTATTGTAATGGTTAGTTTCTGGAAAGTAAATGAAACATAATTAAATTATTAAAGGGAGAAGCAATATAAATAGCTGTCACTCTTTCTTCAGCATTCAGCAAGCAATTGAAAGTTAGTAGTTTTTCTTTTGAGGTCCCGGTGCTTCCCATTTTGCCCATTTAGCAATTTCTGTGTCAAGAGAATCCCTAATGATTTTCTTATTTATGAATTCAATTGCCTTCATTGCAGCAGAAAAGTTACTCTGTTCCTTTGGTATAGATATTATTAGTAATCCCTACAAAACTGTTAGGGACAAAAATTTCATTTCCAGTTTTTAGAAAAAAATATTGTGCCTTTGTCATAGAAATTCCTCTAGTTCAGTGGATGTCAATAGAAAACTAGATGTGTATTCAATTTCCCTTTGAACTTTCAGTTGTCAGATATTTTCAGCTCTGATAGGTCACTCTTCTGAATAAGTAGCTAGTAGTCTCTGTCAACAAGAAGGATGAAATCAGCCGCACAAGTAGGTGATGTTATATGACAGCATCAAGACAGTAGCTATCACAGACTCTAAAAACATCAGAAGGTTTTCTAAACATACACGATAGCTCCATGCAGCTGCGTCTATATGAGCTTCTTTGGCTTCCTTTTTCAACATCGCTCAGTGGAGGCATTGTAAGCTCTCTTTGGCCTCTTGATTTTTTTCTCTTGAGCTTAGTTTTTCTGATCTTATTCTTTCCTTTTTCTTCATTTTTGCTCCCACACCTACAGATGTATTTACAATAAAAAATAACCCCCTGTTTTTCGATTTTGCTTCACAAACTTTCATCGTTATCTGAGAAACTAGTTTTTAAAAAATATTTATTGTGCCTTAAGTGCATGCATAAATTTCAAATAATCCTTTTCCAGTCATAAGTCCTCAGGAAGGAAATTCCAAAACTAGATACAACTAATGAAAAGACTTGGGCTCTAGTTTTAGCCCATCCAGGGAGTCCTTTTACTACTACTACTATTAAACATTTCTACAGCGCTACTAGATTTACGCAGCGCTGTACAAATTAACATGAAAAGACAGTCCCTGCTCAACAGAGCTTACAATCTAAATTGGACAGACGAACAGACAGCTAGGGGTGGGGAAATTGCAGTGGTAGGGGTGATAAGTGAGGGTGTTGAGTAAGGGAGTCATGGTTAGGAGTCGAAAGCTGCATTAAGCAGTAATGCATGCCTAACGCAACAAAAAATAGAATACCGCAGGACATGGTCAGGCATCCTATGGTAACACTGAAATCTGCACATGTTAACTGTGCACTAAAAAAAAATTTCTTACATTTTTTTGAGGGGGCATGTTGGTTTCTGTGCTAACCACTTAGCATATATTCTTTACTGCGTGCTAACTTGTTACCATACAGATGATGCGGGAGCCCTTGCCGCTTACAAAATAGGTGGTGGTAAGTGCTCGTGTAATTTTTTTTTAATGGCCACGTGCTAATGAGAACAATTGAAAAATTGAAAAAAGGTATTTTTACAGCTACAGTAAAAATGGCCCTAGCACCCTGGAAAGACCCATATAAGGACATGCTAAGGCCACTTTTTACTGCAGCTTAGTAAAAGGACCCCTAGGTTCTTTGATTGCTGGAATACATATTCTTGTGGACAGAGCATTGGCATTTACTATGAAGTAGACAAATGGTGTAACCAATTCTAGAGACTTATAGTTCCTGGAGGCATTGCATCAGTATCTATACTTTAGAAGACATTAGTCTCAGCCACTCCAATATCTCTTTCCAGTGAACTGGGAGAAGAAGATTCATTGAGACAGTGACACGCATCAGAGTCTAGACCCCAATAATCATGAGATATTCTCTTGGAGGTCTTTGTTGCTAACGAGGCTCGTCGTCAGACTTCACTGTTAGTACATTATTTTGAGTAAGAGCATTCCAGGGAATATGACTGTAGTTCTGAAGATTCCTCTAATCAGAAGTTAACAGGTATTACCTCAGAACCTTATTATCTACAGGAAAGGAGAAAGTTTCTCTTGTAGGATCTCTCCTTCATTGACTTAAAAAGAAAAATGGTGGAAGCTATTCCAATTATTTAGGAAAAAGAGGATGAGCCCTGAGAAGTTATGCCAGACATTCTCTAGTTTTTCAGCTCACTGTAGAAAGTCCTTCCTCTCTGAATCACCTGTAAATTGAAAAGCCAGGTACCATGTCCAAAAGGCTCCTTAATTCAAGAGTGAGCCATTTCTGCACTGCTCCACAATAGTTGAATCTGTTCTTAAGAAAACCAAGCAAAAACTCACTTTGTAGTGCCCTAAGGGAACAATGCTCATACCCTTGACCCCCCCCCCCCCCCCCCCCACTCCTGTCTCTCCGCCTTGAGTTCCCAGATTCAAATTGGCTCTTAAGACACATTTATTTGCAGCCATGTTTGGCAGTACCCATTAAATATAATTGATGCTGGGTACCCTTGAGCTTTGTTGTGCTCTGGAAGTATGATAATGTGTGTCTAGTTTTTAATTTTGCTTTCTTATGGTTTGATTGAAATTTTTTAATTTCTCTATCCTTATTTTCCATTGGAGTTCTTTTCATTTTCTTAAATTTTTTTATTGTGAAACACTATGCTGTCTTTTTTTTTTTTAACAAATGGTGTATCAAATTAACTTAAACCATATACTTACTTACCACATAGCATCATATTGGGTCATCATGTGCTGAGCATTTGGGTGACACCTTGGAAAAGGTGAAAGATGTGCTGCAATTTCTCCTTCAGGAAAAATGTGCAGACCTTAGTGCAGTGGGTTGGTAGATGAAACGTAGTGTTGAAAAAACATGATCAGATTGGCTTGCTGTGTTTTTTTGATCATCATTGATAGTTTGTGTTATAGGATTTGGTGCCTGCAGACTCTCATGGCTGTGGGCATTGGATCTAAAATTTAGTAAGCACTGGTAGGACTTGTCAGATAAATCTGATTATTTTCTTTTACTGCGTGACATGAAAGGTGGATCAGCAGAGAGTGATAAATGACTTTTATCCCTAGACAATTTTATTGAGTAATGAAAAGTCTTGTTATTCCGCATTTAGATTACTGCAATGTGCTTTTTTGTGACCTTCCTCAGACATCTTTAAGAGTCTTTGAGGGGGTAGGTATGAGTTAAGTGATCATGGATTTGATATACTGACTTTCTGTGATACAACCAAAGTGGTCTACATTTATTAGATGCAGGTACTTTGTCCCTACAATCTAAGGTTTTATACATGAGAAAATGCAGTGTGAAATGAGTTGCCCTTTGCCATAAGGAGCTGCAGTGGGAATTGAACCCAGTTTCCCAGGTTTTTAGCTCACAGCATTAACCATTAGGCTACTCCTTCACTCAAGGTGATATGCCATATGACCATTAGATTGAAAACAAATTGTAGAAAGATTTTTTTTAACACAGCACATAATTAAGCTTTGGAATATGTTGTCAGAGGAAGTGGTCAAGAAAACTGCTATAGCAGGATTCAAATGGGGATTGGACAAGTTTCTGGAGGAAAATTCCATGAAACATATTAATCAGACTTAGGTGAGCTGTTTTGTATCTCTAGAACTGAATTATAGGAAGGAGATGTACTTTTTTGGACTATGCCTGGTACAGATACACAGTCTCTTATCCAAAATTCTTTGGACAGATACATTTTTAGAATAAAGAATTTTTCAGATTTCAGAAGAGTGAGGAGCTTAGGAAAATATTGCACAGCTTATCAGTACTAATTGGTAAATAACTATACTTTTTGCCCTATCAGTAGTGACAGGTGCTTCCTTTTTTTTTTTTAACTTTAATTTTTATTGTCACCGGTACAAACTGCGGTCACATTCCGCTATATCCATAATATGCTAAAAATTACATACATATAAACATCAAATACAAGTCAATTGGTCTCACAGACATAATCATTGTGCTCCGCCCTGCACCAGTTTTTCCAAATACCCTAATCCCCCTTTCATCTCATCCATCCTCTTCCGTACCACACCAATTCACAACATCCATACTACACACGCTCTCCTCCCCCCTTATCCCCTTGCTCATTTCCCCTTCCCTCCCCCCGAACTTAACCCTTGTAAGCAGTCTGTCCACACCTTCGAGTAATGTCTGTGAGCCAGCTTTAGTGATTTGGCATACAGTTGACTCTCATAGGTGCCAACCTCTTTCATCCGTATTCTCCAAGCATCAAGTGATATGCTATCAGGAGTAGTCCAGAATTGTAAGATGGTTTTTTTAACTAGCAATAATGTTAGATATATAAACCTCCTGTATGGTTGCGAAAGCCCCTGAGCTACCAGGAGTTTCTGATCCCCTAGAAGTAAGGTTGCATAATCCCATTCAATCTGTTTTTGAGTGACCTGCTGAATTACACGAAAAGCCTCATTCCATATTAGGAGATGCGGGCACTCCAAAAAAGAGTGGACAAAGGTTCCCCCATCCCTCTGACATCTATCACATTGTGCATTCTCCCACAAACCCATCACTGCTCCTTTAGCTTTGGTAATATAAGCACGATGTAAAATCTTAAGTACATATAAGTACATAAGTAGTGCCATACTGGGAAAGACCAAAGGTCCATCTAGCCCAGCATCCTGTCACCGACAGTGGCCAATCCAGGTCAAGGGCACCTGGCACGCTCCCCAAACGTAAAAACATTCCAGACAAGTTATACCTAAAAATGCGGAATTTTTCCAAGTCCATTTAATAGCGGTCTATGGACTTGTCCCTCAGGAATCTATCCAACCCCTTTTTAAACTCCGTCAAGCTAACCACCCGTACCACGTTCTCCGGCAACGAATTCCAGAGTCTAACTACACGTTGGGTGAAGAAAAATTTTCTCCGATTCGTTTTAAATTTACCACACTGTAGCTTCAACTCATGCCCTCTAGTCCTAGTATTTTTGGATAGCGTGAACAGTCGCTTCACATCCACCCGATCCATTCCACTCATTATTTTATACACTTCTATCATATCTCCCCTCAGCCGTCTCTTCTCCAAGCTGAAAAGCCCTAGCCTTCTTAGCCTCTCTTCATAGGAAAGTCGTCCCATCCCCACTATCATTTTCGTCGCCCTTCGCTGTACCTTTTCCAATTCTACTATATCTTTTTTGAGATACGGAGACCAGTACTGAACACAATACTCCAGGTGCGGTCGCACCATGGAGCGATACAACGGCATTATAACATCCGCACACCTGGACTCCATACCCTT
This sequence comes from Microcaecilia unicolor, assembly GCF_901765095.1. Lineage (NCBI taxonomy): Eukaryota > Metazoa > Chordata > Amphibia > Gymnophiona > Siphonopidae > Microcaecilia > Microcaecilia unicolor. Next base: position 104,607,754 of record NC_044033.1, read on the forward strand.
CCTAATAACACCCAACATTCTATTCGCTTTCCTAGCCGCAGCAGCACACTGAGCAGAAGGTTTCAGCGTATCATCGACGACGACACCCAGATCCCTTTCTTGATCCGTAACTCCTAACGCGGAACCTTGCAAGACGTAGCTATAATTCGGGTTCCTCTTACCCACATGCATCACTTTGCACTTGTCAACATTGAACTTCATCTGCCACTTGCACGCCCATTCTCCCAGTCTCGCAAGGTCCTCCTGTAATCGTTCACATTCCTCCTGCGACTTGACGACCCTGAATAATTTTGTGTCATCGGCGAATTTAATTACCTCACTAGTTATTCCCATCTCTAGGTCATTTATAAATACATTAAAAAGCAACGGACCCAGCACAGACCCCTGCGGGACCCCACTAACTACCCTCCTCCACTGAGAATACTGGCCACGCAATCCTACTCTCTGCTTCCTATCTTTCAACCAGTTCTTAATCCATAATAATACCCTACCTCCGATTCCATGGCTCTGCAATTTCTTCAGGAGTCTTTCGTGCGGCACTTTGTCAAACGCCTTCTGAAAATCCAGATATACAATATCAACCGGCTCCCCATTGTCCACATGTTTGCTTACCCCCTCAAAAAATGCATTAGATTGGTGAGGCAAGACTTCCCTTCACTAAATCCGTGCTGACTTTGTCTCATCAGTCCATGTTTTTGTATATGCTCTGCAATTTTATTCTTAATAATAGCCTCCACCATCTTGCCCGGCACCGACGTCAGACTCACCGGTCTATAATTTCCCGGATCTCCTCTGGAACCCTTCTTAAAAATCGGAGTAACATTGGCTACCCTCCAGTCTTCCGGTACTACACTCGATTTTAGGGACAGATTGCATATTTCTAACAGTAGCTCCGCAAGTTCATTTTTTAGTTCTATTAATACTCTGGGATGAATACCATCAGGTCCCGGTGATTTACTACTCTTCAGCTTGCTGAACTGACCCATTACATCCTCCAAGGTTACAGAGAATTTGTTTAGTTTCTCCGACTCCCCCGCTTCAAATATTCTTTCCGGCACCGGTGTCCCCCCCAAATCCTCCTCGGTGAAGACCGAAGCAAAGAATTCATTTAATTTCTCCGCTACGGCTTTGTCCTCCTTGATCGCCCCTTTAACACCATTTTCGTCCAGCGGCCCAACCGACTCTTTGGCCGGTTTCCTGCTTTTAATGTATCTAAAAAAATTTTTACTATGTATTTTTGCTTCCAACGCTAATTTCTTCTCAAAGTCCTTTTTTGCCCTCCTTATCTCCGCTTTGCATTTGGCTTGGCATTCCTTATGATCTATCCTGTTACTTTCAGTTGGTTCTCTTCTCCACTTTCTGAAGGATTGTTTTTTGGCTCTAATGATTTCCTTTATCTTACTGTTTAGCCACGCCGGCTGACGTTTAGTCTTTTTTCCCTTTTTTCTAATACGTGGAATATATTTGTCCTGAACCTCCAGGATGGTGTTTTTAAACAGCATCCACGCCTGATGCAAGTTTTTTACTCTGCGAGCTGCTCCTTTCAGTCTTTTTTTCACCATTTTTCTCATTTTGTCGTAATCACCTTTTCTATAGTTAAACGCTAGCGTACTTGATTTCCTAGTTTCACTTCCTTCAATGCCAATATCAAAACCGATCATATTATGATCACTGTTATCAAGCGGCCCTCGTATCGTTACCCCCTGCACTAGATCATGAGCACCACTAAGGACTAAGTCTAGTATTTTTCCTTCTCTTGTCGGCTCCTGAACTAGCTGTTCCATGAAGCTGTCCTTGATTTCATCAAGAAATCTTATGTCCCTTGCGTGTACAGATGTTACATTAACCCAGTCTATATGCGGGTAATTGAAATCCCCCATTATTATTGTGTTGCCCAGTTTGTTTGCGTCCCTGATTTCCTTTAACATTTCCGCATCCGTCTGTTCGTCCTGGCCAGGCGGACGGTAGTACACTCCTATCACTATCCTTTTCCCCTTTGCACATGGAATTTCAATCCACAGTGATTCCAAGGAGTGTTTTGTTTCCTGCAGAATTTTCAATCTATTTGATTCAAGGCTCTCGTTAATATACAATGCTACCCCTCCACCAATCCGATTCACCCTATCACTACGATATAATTTGTACCCCGGTATGACAGTGTCCCACTGGTTATCCTCCTTCCACCAGGTCTCAGAGATGCCTATTATATCTAATTTTTCATTTAGTGCAATATATTCCAACTCCCCCATCTTATTTCTTAGGCTCCTGGCATTCGCATATAGACATTTCAAACTATGTTTGTTGTTCCTAAGTACATCATGCTTAGTACTTGACAGTATTAATTGGCAATCTTTTGTCTGATTTTTATTGTTATTTAAAGATACGCGATCTACTACAATCTCTTTTGCAATCTCACTATCAGGATACTCTATCTTCCCTGTTATGGTGATATCTTTGAAAGATACCTTATCCCGAACCATGCTCTTTTGAGCGACTGTCGGCCTTCCCCCCATTTCTAGTTTATATTGTGTTTCCTGTAGGTCCGCTACTTTAATCATTGCATATAGAGTGGTAAAGAGCCTACTGAATCCCTGAACTGTATATGTCGTACCCAATTCAGTGTTCCAGTAGCCCATCAATCTCTCCATGCCCCCCTCTGGCAATTGCATTTGCAAGATTTTATACCAGGTAGAAAGGCTGTTTGCTTTGTATGGCAACTTTAGCAGAATCTTATCAAGCTCTCCCCACATCCACTTTTCTCCATGTGTCTTCCTCAGGGTAGAATAGTAGTGCCTCACCTGTATATATTGCAACATATTGTTATTAGGGACCCCCCATCTATCTTTTATCTGATCAAAAGTTTCTATAGTGTCCCCTCCTTGAACTAAGAGATGGCCCAAAATCCTACACCCATTTTGTTTCCACTGAGTGAATACTGAGTACCCCACACCCGCCGGGAAATCCGCATTACCCACCATACCCATAAATGGGGACGCATCTGGTGATCTCTGTTGTCGCTCCCTCCACCATACCCATGCCCTTCTCATAGGTCTCAGGAAACTCAGCCTACTCCCTATCTGAGGATGAGTACTAGCCCTCATGTGTATTAAGTTTATGAAGGACCAAGGTCTGCACCAATCTTCCAGCCCTCCACTGGGCAGGAACTTGTAATGATCCGCCAGCCCCTCAAAGATAAAGCGCATAAGTGCTGCAACATTGTATGTGCGAAGGTCAGGTAGTCCCAGGCCCCCCGCCTCCTTGCGGCGAGACAGCCTTTGATGTCCTATTCGTGCCCCCTTTCCCTTCCAAATAAAGGAGCAAATAATAGAGCGAAATAGACGCTCCTCTCTCCGAAGAATCCATATAGGTGCCACCTGTATAGGGTAAAGGATTTTAGGCAGCAGGACCATTTTGACTAAAGCTATTCTCCCCATCAATGAGAGCGGCAGGTCCCTCCACCTTGTACACAACTGCTTGATTTTTTCCACAGGGTCCATTATATTCTTCTTATAAAAAATTCTACTACTAGTACTAAGAAAAATACCCAGATATCACATTACCCCTTTGGCATATGGAATTGGCAGGCTTCTAATCCCGGATCTTCTCTGTGTCCCGATAGCATCAACACCTCCGATTTAGAGCGATTTACCCGCAATCCGGACAAAGCCCCGAATTGGTCCACTATGGCCAATGCTCTCGGCAAATCCTGGGGGGCATGTGCTACATATAATAATATGTCATCAGCGAACAAATTAAGTTTAAATTCCCTATGGCCCACCCGTAGTCCTCGAATTTCTCTGCTACTTCTTATTTTTATAGCCAATGGTTCTATTGCCAACAGGAAGAGAAGCGGTGAGAGAGGACATCCCTGTCGGGTGCCCCTGTATAATGAAAAGCTTTCTGTAAGTTTTCCATTTACCAACAGCCTAGCCGTCGGTGCTGTGTATAAGGCCTGAATCCAAGCTATAAAAGTTCCTTGAATCCCAAATCGCTTTAACGTCCAGAATAGGTATTGCCATGAAATGCTATCAAAAGCTTTTTCCATGTCCAATCCTACAATGGCTTCCCGTCCCCCACTCTCCTTGTATTCCTGTATTGCCAACATGGCTCTCATAATGTTCATAGAGGTATATCGCCCCGGGACAAATCCCACCTGGTCCTCATGTATTAGGGTCGGGATTACCGTATTTAGCCGTTTAGCCATTATGGCTGCCAATAGTTTAATATCTTGATTTAATAGGGATATGGGTCTATATGATCCCACCTGTGTGGCGTCTTTGCCCGGTTTAGGCAGCAATACCACATGCGCCATATTACGCTGAATTGCCAGCCTGTCTGTCACCAGGCCATTAAACCATGCTCTCAGGGGCTCTACCACCAGGTCTGCCAAGATGCGATAGTATTCAGGGCCAAATCCATCGGGACCTGGGGCCTTAGTCAACTTCAAGGATCTAATGCCCTGTTTAATCTCCTGGTCTACTATGGGAGCGTTTAGGACACGCAATTGGTCCTCTGTAGGTTGTGGTAAATTTATTGCTTGGAAAAACTGCTCGCATGAGTCTAGATTGAACTCTTGACTTTTATAAAGAGAGCTATAAAAATTTATGAACTGCTGCATCACCTGGGTCTCGGCTGTGTGTACTATCCCTGCCGGATTCTTAATATTAGTAATAACTTGCCTTTTGCGTAATGGTCTAACCAGATTAGCTAGCAACTTCCCGGCTTTATTACCCCATTTATGCAGTTTAAAGCACTGGAAGTAGATATCCCTTTCCGCTCTCTGTGCCAAAATGTCATCAATTTGTTTACGAACTCGCATCATCTGAGTTTTGCAAGTTGCAGACATGTCCCTCATGTGTGTTCTCCTTAACTGATGGTATTCTTTTGATAAGTGTAGTAGGTCTGCCTCCTGTTTCTTCCTCCGCCCTGCCATGTATGCTATAATGTCACCTCTAAGCACTGCCTTCGAGGCTTCCCAATATGTTCCTGCGTCCACCCCCGACCCCTGATTATGCGTTTGGTATTCTAGCCATTTATTTCTTAAAAACTCATGGAATTCTCTATTATTGTACAATGCTGGTGAAAATCTCCACACCCGTTCACTGGGGTCTGCCGCAAAATTTACAGTTAATGTGACCGCCGAGTGGTCACTCAGCACATTATCAAGTATGGCTACTTTGGATACTCTGTTTACCCAGGAAGTGGTGACCATCATATAGTCCAATCTGGAGTATACATTATGCGGATGAGAATAAAATGTATATTCGTTATCATGCGGGTGCATCAATCGCCATATGTCCACAAGGTCCAGCTGGGAAGCTACATAATTCACCCCCTTATCCTCCCAGTTCCCTCCTCTTACCTTCGGGGGTTTACAGTCAATAGAGGGGTCAGCCACCACGTTAAAATCACCCCCCATCACAGTCAAACACGCCGGGAAAGGTGCTACTTTGGCCACGAGACTGGAGAAAAATCTAGGGGAGTATACATTTGGTCCATAAACATTACATAAAAGAATATGCTGTCCCCACAATTCTCCCGCCATCAATACATATCTACCTTCTTTATCCTGGACTACTTTGTGAATATTAAAGGGCAATTTTTTGTGGATAAGTATGGCCACCCCTCTTTGCCTAGAGTTGTATGAGGAAAAACCCACTTCCCCCACCCAGCCCCTGTGTAATTTTTGGTGTTCTAAGGCTGAAAGGTGAATCTCTTGAAGAAACGCTATGTCTGTCCCTTCTGTCCGCAACCATGAGAGCAGCTTAGTTCTTTTAATCGGGGAATGCATGCCATCCACATTCAGTGTTATTACTTTCAGTTTAACCATAATCATATGTAGCGCTATCTTTATCAAAGCTGATAATTGTGTGCAGTTCGCTAGTCGCCCAGCCCGACCAGCAAACAGCTATGGTCTTTCTAAATAGCAAACAGACTGTCACAATTTTTCCCACTTTCTTCTCATTAACCCTCCTACTCCTTAAGCCCCCACCCCGCTTCCCCTCCCACCCGCCCAACTTTATTTCCCCTTCTCCCAATCTCAAACTCAAACCCATTCCAGCATCCATACTCACCCATTCACACATTCTGCCTTCTCCTTCCCTCCCCCCCTTCCCCCCCTTCCCCCCCCCCCACCCTCCAACCTTCCCTTCAACATCTCCCCACATCCTTCTCCTACCTAGTACAACCCAAAGAGAATAAAATCCCACCCCCCGCTCTACCAATTTTACCCTCGTATCATTGCAAGACTATATATGATTTTTTTTTTTTTAAACAACATTGCATACAACTTTCTATGTGTGTTAACTTGTTTTCAACTCCACTCATCTCAGAGCAGATATTAATACTGTTTTAACATCAGAAACATATTGCTAAGTGCTCACAGTCCTTGTCTGAAGCTCTTCTCCTCCTTCTGTTCTCATTCATGTGGCACTTTCACCTCTCCTCTTCCCAATAAACATAGAATAGATAATTATTGCATCTCCTGGCGCCGTCTAACAATCAGCACCCGCCCGCAATACCGCGAAGAGGTTGCGAGTTGAAATCCAAAGTTCTCCTGCCCATTTTTCCCTGTTCTTTCCGGTCTCTACTCATGCTCATGCGGGGCTTGGTTCTTTTCTTTGTTGTATTTCTCTAGAAAGGCCTGTGCCGCTGCCACCTCCGTTAGTATCAGCACTTTCCCTTCATGCCAAATCCGCAGCTTAGCAGGGTACAACAATGCAAATTTTATCCCCTGCTTGTATAGCATTGAGCACGTGGGGGCCATAGCCTTTCGTAGAATTGCTACCCTTGTCGAGTAGTCATTGAACAGCAGTAATCTGCACCCCTCATACTCAAGCGCCTCTTTGGTTCTGGAGGCTTTCAGAATTCTTTCCTTTGCCTGCCAATTTGTAAAATGAGCAATCGCCGTGCGGGGCCTGTTGTTGTTGTCCCCCCGCGGTCATACTCGATGCGCCCTATCGCAGCAAAAGGGGCCTTCTCGCTCCTCCAGCCCCAATTGCTCTGGCAGCCATTTTGCAAAGAAATTGTAAAGTTTTTGGTCCGTTACTGTTTCGGGTAGACCTATAACCCGAAGGTTATTTCTTCTGGAGCGGTTTTCTTGCTCCTCCACTCGGTCCCGCATGTTATCCATCTCCTTCTGGAGCGCTGCTAGCTGCGTGGTGGTATTTCGCGCTTCATCTTCCTGCTCTGAAAGACGATGTTCCACTTCTGTGAGGCGGGCCGCATGTGAGTCGAACTTTTCATTTATTTCGTCGACCGCCGACTGTAATTTGTTTAGCTTATCTGCTAGGGCCGCTGACACCGATTTAGAGATCTCCTGGGTCCATTCCGCCGTTAGTGCTGAAGGTACAGTTGATGGCCTCTGTGGCTCCGCCATTTTAGGCACGCTGTTCCTCACTGAGTTCGGAGGTTTTTTATGTGCCCTTGAGGGCATGCCTCCGATAACCACCTTGTTTTAAGCTCGAGTGCTTTCAGCCTCTTGCGCCTTCACTCTTCTCTCGGCCAGGCTTTTTAAACCTTGCAATGAATGCAGATATTAGCGGGTGGGTACGGAGCCTCCTCTTCTTGCTGCCGCTTAGGTAGCAGGCATCACGTGACCCCCTGACAGGTGCTTCCTTTTCTGCTTCTCACTGTTACCCATAGGAGGATCTTCAGCTGTTTTTGACATTTTCTCAGTCCTCCATTGGCAGCAGATGCACAACTGACTTGCAGAAGTGCTGAGAAATGACTGATGCAATGCACTTGCTTTGGATTGAGCGTGTATTTCAGTGGGGGATGTCTGGCACCAAAACTTTGTTTTCAGAGCTTTTTAGTTTTCAGAATTTCAGATCAGAGATTGTGTACCTGTACTCACAACCTGAATTGCTCTCTGTTGGAGACAGGATGAGGCTTGATGAACCTTGTTCTGATTCAGCATGGCTTTTCTTATGTGCTTATGTGCAAGTAGTTCTAAACAAATGCATATGAGAAGCCAGGTAATTTTTTCTCTAAGGAAAGTTAAAAATCTGCAAATTTAGATACCTCAAACTATTCGCAAAGTTCTCCATCCTTTGGAATCATACATCCCTGTCCTAAACTGGTTCTCTCTGGGTAGATGTTAACTGAGCAAAAATTTGCCCCAATTTATTAATCATCAATCCCAAGAATCCAGTTTCTTCTCTTTTATTGGCTACTAGTAAAAAAGGCCCGTTTCTGGAACGAATGAAACGGGTGCTAGCAAGGTTTTCCTGGGAGTGTGTATGTTTGAGAGAGAGAGCCAGAGTGAATGTGCGGGTGTATGACAGTGTGTGTGTGAGAATGAGAGTGTGTGACAGGGCCCCCTCCCCTGTTCCTAATGCCCCTCACCCCGTTTCCTCCCCTCCTTTTCCTCCTCCTTCCCACACTTTGGGTTCCTTAAGGCTTTCAAAAGTCTATGTACCCCCATGGCCCTAACGCCCAGTATCCGGATCTTTCCTCCTCACCCCTCCCCCAAGATGTAATACTTTCACGTCCTTCATTTTTTTTTTAAAGTGTCCTATCTACCCTGTGTACAAATGCCCGGCATTCAGATTGTGTTCCTCTCGTAAATTTTCATTTCTTTCATTCATTCAGAACTTGCCCCCCCCCCCCCCCCCCCTGAACACTTTTGGTTCCTTCAGTCTTTTAAAACTCTCCTATGTACCCTGTGTGCTAATGGCCAGCATTGAGATTATTTTCCTGTCCCAAATTTGCATGTCTTTCAGGCATTCACAACTCCCCCCCCCCCCCCCCTTCTCCAGTTTAACACTTTCGTTTCCTTCAGTCTTTTAAAACTCTCCTATCTACCCTGTGTCCTAATGGCCAGCATTCAGATTGTTTTCCTTTCCCAAATGTTCATGTCTTTCAGCTGTTCTGAACTCCCCCCCCCTCCCCCCATTTAACACTTTCGGTTCCTTCAGTCTTTTAAAACTCTCCTATCAACCCTGTGTCCTAATGGCCAGCACTCAGATTGTTTTGCTTTGCCAAATTGTCTGTCACTGATGTCACTGAGGTCAGTGCGTGCCTGCCTAGCAGACCACTTCCGGCAGGCACGGTCCCAAGCACATCCTGTTGGAGGTGAGAATTATTATATAGGATGGATGTCTATAGTAATCAGTTGAACTTAAGTAATAAATCTCTTTACCAAAGTTAAACATTCCGTATGCTCTCTAAAGTTCTATGCTGTGACCTGACCGAAAGGATTCAACGTGATGATCTTGATATCATCAGTCACCGCTATAGGATCAGATACCTTTACCCCTAGTATGACAGACATCTTTCTCCTTGCTTCCAAAAAGTGAGGGAAAGTCTACACTAATCCATTACAGCATAGCTGATTCATTCTTCATAATTCCTGTGGAGATGCCAAATGTTAAAACCATACCTCTTACAGAAACTACCTCCAAAATGAGCTCAGCCATTGCTGCTGTACCCAGACACATGGGGGCAAGTAGTGAAACATTCCCTGAGAAGAAACCTTATGAGAATGACAGGGCTCAATATTGGGCCTCCATTCTGCTGGGCAGCTGCTTCCTTCTCCAGCCCAGCAGCAAACGCAGTGGATACCGAGGAAGGTATGCAATGGTAGGACTCTAATATGGAAATCTGCCATATTTCAGATGATACTTGGGATGCTGGGTAAAATCCCCATATCAAGACACAAAAAAAGAAATAGCAGCAGCAGATTAAGAGGCTGATTTTCAAAGCAAACAGATTTACAAAGTTAAATAGGTTACTATTGGGCTGATTTTCGAACGAGAAGGACGTCCATCTTTCGACATAAATCGGAAAATGGACATCCTTCTCCCAGGGACGTCCAAATCGGCATAATGGAAACCCGATTTAGGATGTCTCCAACTGCACTCCGTCCAAAGTTCAAGGGTGTGTGTCTGAGGCATCGCGAAAACTGGACTTGGGCGTGCCTAACACTTGGACGTCCTTGACCCATAATCGAAAAAAACAAGGAAGTCCCTGACGAACACTTGGACGTTTTCACCCATACCTGTTTTTCTTACGACTAAGGTACTCAGATTACCACCGGAGAGAATCGGGGATGGCCTCACGTTACTCCGCCAGTGGTCACTAACCCCCTCCCACCCTCAAAAAACATCTTTCAAAATATGTCATGCCAGCCTGTATGCCATCCTCAGATGTCATACTCAGGTCCATGACAGCGCATGCAGGTCCCTGGAGCAGTTTTAGTGGGTACTGCAGTTCACTTCAGACAAGGTCGACCCAGGCCCATACCCCCCCTACCTGTTACATTTGTGAAGGGAACAGCAAGCTCTCCAAAACCCACCACAAACCCACTGTACCCATATATAGGTGCCCCCCTTCACCCGTAAGGGCTATGATAGTGGGGTACAGTTGTGGGTAGTTGATTTGTTTTGGGGGGGGGGTTAAGGAGCTCAGCACACAAGGTAAGGGAGCTATGTACCTGGGAGCAATTTATGAAGTCCACTGCAGTGCCACCTAGGGTGCCCGGTTGGAGTCCTGGCATGTCAGGGGGACCAGTGCACTACAAATGCTGGCTTCTTCCACGACCAAATGACTTGCATTTGGCCGTTTTTGACATGGACGTCTTAGTTTTCGAAAATCGCTGGGACGACCAAATTTAAGGATTTGGACGTCTCTGACGGTATTTTAGAAACAAAAGATGGACGTCCATCTTTTTTTTGAAAAGACGGGTTTCCCTGCCTCTCGATTTTGCCATTTTGCAAGGACGTCCAAATCGCAACTTGGACGTGGCTTTCGAAAATGCACCTCTATGTGGCTCATTTTCTAAAGAGAAAAATGTCCAAAAAGTGTCATAAAACACTATTTGGACGGATTTCTTCTCAAAACGTCCAAATCGGTATTCTCGAAACCTGTTTTGCAGACGTGTATCTGGGGGTACACAAGGGGGCGTGTTGGGCATATCGAAGGCAGGATTAGGACGTACTTAGGGCATCTCTAACACTTGGATGTTTTACAGCCACAATGGAACAAAACCAAAACATCTAGGGTGATCAACGTTTTGGTCTAGTCCTGTCTTTCTTATGAATAAATGACCAGGCGACCACTGGAGGAAATCAGGGATGACTCCCCTTACTCCCCCAATGGTCACTGACCCCCTCCCACTCCCCAAATGTGAATAAAAATAGTACTCAGCCTTTATGACAGCTTCAGATGTTATAACCAGGTCCATTACAGCAGTGGCGTAGCGGGGGCAGCTGCCACCCGGGGCGGATCGCAGCTGCACCCCCCCCCCCCCCGGGTGCAGACCAACACGACACCCCCCCCCCCCCGGCATAGCGCCACCCCGACACGGTCCCCACCTGCCTACGAGCTCCATCCATCTGCAGCGCTGCTGTAAAGAAGAAATCGCTTCGTCGGCCCTTCCTTCACTCACTGTGTCCCGCCCTTGAGGAAATAGGAAGTTACGTCAGAGGGCGGGACACAGTGAGTGAGGGAAGGGCCAACGAAGCGATTTCTTCTTTACAGCAGCGCTGCAGATGGATGGAGCTCGTAGGCAGGTGGGGACCGTGTCGGGGGGGGTGGACGGATGCACCCCCCCACACACCCATTGACACCCGGGGCGGACCGCCCCCACCGCCCCGCCCTTGCTACGCTACTGCATTACAGCAGCATGCAGGTCCCCAGAATAGTGTAGTGGTGGGTGCAGTGCACTGTAGACAGGTAGACCCAGGCCCATACCTCCCTCTATTTGTTATGGTGGAAACTGTGAGCCCCCCAAAACTCACCAGAAACCCACCGTACCGACATATAGGTGCCCCCTTCACCCATAAGGGCTCTTTTAGTGGTGTACAATTGGAGTTAGTGTGTTTTGGAGACCTCAGCAGACAAGATAAGGGAGCAATGGTGAAATGTGTACCTGGGAACATTTATATGAAGTCAACAGCAGTGCCCCCTAGGGTGCTCCATTGCTTTCCTGGGATGTCTGGGGGACCAGTCTGCTAAAAATGTTGGCCCCTCCTGTATCTCAATTGCTTGATTTTCTATGTTTTTCACTTGTGCATTTTTTTAATGCCCTGAAAAGATAAACACACAGAGCACAAAACCTTATTACAAACGGTATTTTTGAAAAAAAAGATAGACGTTCTGCTTTTTCGAACATGGTTACATTTGCTGTTCAGATTTGGGACGTGTAGCGCAAAACGTCCAAAGACCGACTTAGATGTCATATCGAAAATGCCCCTCCACGTAACTTTGTAAGGCCATGTCCTTTGAAAATTAGCTTCTAATCTTCCACTTCAGGAGACTCACGAGGCCTCCATTAATACCAGAATCTTAAGAAATTTGGCATACTGTAGTTACTTTCTTGATTGTAGGAACTGACTTACTAAACATGAACCCATAGGCACAAAGCGGGGGGAAAAAAGCATTAGTAAATCTTGTCCTGTTTTGGCTTAGTCTCTCTTGTTTTAATTTCCCCTATCTTGCTTTCCCTGTCTTAACTTTATTCTTTCTTCAAATATACTAGTACCATATTGTGATAAAATAAAACCGTGCATTTGCCCTATAATAGGGTCAAAGTTCATGAACTACCTAATCTAGAGGAAGAAAGGGACACCTCGTGTGTCCTGCAAGTTGCATCTTCTCTTACTGCAAAATGTTTTGATAGAAAACTTTTCTGTCTGCCTAGCTCCAAGATGTATCTAGACAGATTATTTGGAAAGTGATTGTGATATGCTAAGAAAAAGTAAAGTGATAATTTGCTGTCTCCATAAGAGACAGACGGTTAAATTTTCCAACTGTGTTTTCCTTTTTTTTTCTCCAAGAGGAAGGAAAAGACTACAAATGTTTGAAACGACACTGGCATTTCAAGCCACCAGTCATCAGAAGAAGTTTGCCGGGACATTTCAATTATCTTATTCTTATTTATCGTTTGGGAAGAATGTTAAGACTGCTCTTTCAGAAATTTGTACTACAAAAAGATTTTTAACCATAACTTTAATTTTAATTGTTCTGTTGCTTGATGTTACTGTTATCCACTTTGAACTACGTTAAGTGATCATATATATCCTGTATCAAGAATTTAGTTCAACTGTATAGCTCTAACTATATTTGTGCCTAAAAAGCAAAGTTGAATTCCGTAGATTTTAAGCAAACTGTTTTATTTTTAAGTAAGAGTTGTGAGGTGCTTTGAAAAAAGTGGGCACTTATTAACCCTAGAGTAACTAGCTAATGTGATTGAAGTGTGTCCCTGCAGATGTTCCTGCAAAGAGGTTTTATAGTCAGCTGCCAAGGAAGGCTTGGAATGTGAGAGTACCAGGTGTGCTCTCAGTCTTGATTGTTTGAGTGGAATAAGCAGTTTGATTGCACGTTATGATGGAGGCTAGGATCAGAAGATTGTTGCCAGTATGTAAGCATTCTTTCTTCATTATCTTCTGATCATTGGTCTGCTCTGTTCTAAACCAGCTTAGGTAAAGCTGATTTGGTTAACAGCATCAAGAATTTTGTTGACCCACAAACAAGAAA